>NC_043709.1:59484480-59509716 GCF_006229205.1 Suricata suricatta
GCGACTATAGGGCTAACTTTAACATTAGGTAACAGGGTCCTATCTAAAGTTTCCATCTGCAGGCCTCACCCTTAGGAATGTGGAGAGTGGTAGCTGGCCTTCCCTGACTGGGTGTTGCGAAGGTGGTCTCTCTTGCTCTAGGCAATGTGTAACTGCCTGTTAGTTTCGGGGAACTGAAACCTAGGCCTTCTAGATCAGAGGGAAAACTTAAAGCCTGTCATGGAGTCTGTTTGGTTTAGACTTGTGTCCTTACACAAACAAATGTGTATGTTATCTGCTTTTCACTGAGAATATCCTGTTATCCTATTATGTGTAAATTACCTCATTGTAATTAGAGTAGTTCTACAAAAATGCCTTTGTAAAACCTGTTTCTGCACCCTTTTCAAAGCATCTTTTCACTGAGAATTATTTGTAAAAATTCCACTTTTTGATGTCATGTTAACACTTAAATCTATAAGTAAAAGCACAAAACCTGGCAAGGGGGAGATGCCAGGCTGGTGACCAACCAAGAAAGAAAGAAATTCCAACTCTCTCGTCTCCAAAGTTTTCCACCAACACCATCACCTCCTTCAGGGGACCCTGGACCAGTTGGAGCTGGACTCCAACAATCTTCCTTGGCCAAAACTGAGGCATTTGTTAAAAACTACCACCTTTGAGGCACCTGGGTGGCTCAGTCAGTTAAGCAACCAACTCTTGATTTCAGCTCAGTTCATGATCTCACAGTTCATGCAATCGAGCCCCTCATCAACCTCTGCACTAACAGTGCAGAGCCTGCTTGGGATTCTTTCTCTCTGCTCCTCCCCCGCTTGTCCTCTCTCTCTCTCTCTCTCTCTCTCTCTCTCTCTCTCAGTAAATAAATAAACATTTAAAAAAAAAAGAAAGCACCACATTCTTGGGCGCTGCACAATTTTCCATCATGTGTGCATTTACAAATAGAATAATCACAAGCTTTACAACCAGGCACTTGCTTTCTTGCTCACTATAATCCCTTCTAAAATTTAGTATAGACCTGATCTATTTGTATCTGGTAAATTCGAGATCTCCCACATGCAAATATCCCACAACCAAATACGTGTAATATAGTTTTTAAATCTGAAGACTTTGGTCTTTACTGACTGGCCTCTCTCCTCTACCCATGACTGTCTCTGTCAACTTAATGACAGGTATCTAGAAGTCCTCAGAAAGAAAAAAAGTGGTTTTACAGGCAGCATTTTTAATCTGATCTTAGCTGTTGCACTGACCTCCTGTTGTCTGGCAGATAGCTCTTAATAGAGGGTACTAAAAAGGCTTGGGGGTCACAGTTTTATTTCCTGCTCTAGCTGCCTTTTCACAGCCACTGCATACAACTGCTTTGTTTGAGGATAGCGATATCCCAAAATAGGTGATTATGGTCTCCAAACTTCAAGACACCAAATTCCAGACTTTCAATCAATTTAAATTGGAGACCTCAAGCAGAGACCATCTCCCAGAGGGCTCCACCTCCTCCTCTCCACTTGCAGACTGGTAAGTTTGGGTCTGAATTCATCTCTTTCCTAAAACTTTGATGAGAGTGGCAAAAAGCAGCCAACCCACATTCATACTACATTTTCCCACCATTTTCACGAATACCACATACTCCTCACTGGCAGGAGGCTAGCTTTCCAACTCTGACAGGTCCCCTTTATCAAGTGTATTGCCACTGCATAACAGTAGTCATTAGACTGTCACCTTGCAAACTCTGAGTTTTTGCTGCCCATTGGCCAATCTCCAGGCCAGTGTCATATTTTTAGTTTGTGTCTGACAAATCTTTCCATTTCCAGTAGCTTAAATAGGCTAAATTTGTTCTTCTTTTCATATCTCTCTCTCTCTCTCTCTCTCTCTCTCTCTCTCTCTCTCTATCAGGAAGTCTAGAGTTTGCATGACCAAATCCACTGTGATGAGAAACCCAGAGCTCTTGGTCTTCTTGTTCTACCACCCTCACCATGCATTTTTCACTTCATGGCCCAAGATGGCTACCTGAGCATCAGTTACCATGCCCACATTACAAGCAGCAGGAAAGAAAGAACAGAAAGGAGAAAGGCATGCATGTCTCTTAAGGAAACTTGTTAGAAGTTGAACAATTTCCTCCCATTTATCTCACATTAACCATATTTAAGCACATGGTCACCCTTGTCTGCGAGGGACCTTCAGAAATATAACTTTCCTTCTGGGTGACCATATGCACAGCTGAATTTAGGAGCTCTAACACTGATAAAGAAGGAAAGAATGGGTATTGGTAACATCAAGCACAAGGAGGAATGTTTCCTTCCTGTTCCTGTGGGTTCCTCTTGGATGGATAAGGTTCTGCTTGTACAGTACTCTGGCCTCTCACTCATTCTCCTGGGAGGTAGGGAGAGTGATTTCCTCAGGTTTGTGACTTTGAAAAGTATAACTGGGAATGCTCAGTTTACCTCCTTCCTCTCTTCTCTCTCTTGAAAGTAAGTTGCTTGCAGAAAGTGCAGAAAGCACAATAAACTCTGCTCTTTCATGTCCCAAATTTTGTGGAAATATTCCTTGATGCAAAGAATCATGAGAACTCATTGCTGCCTGTGGCTGGATGTAAAGCTATCTAATCCTGGAGACCAAACTTAGAAAACCCACTTGCCTACATGTCACATACTTTAATATCAACTTTATCCATAATGAAGCTAATAGTTTTATTTCCGTATGTCTTACCTTGTCTTATTGAGCTCTTAACTATTTCAGAACCTAGGCCTACAAAACAATGGTGCTATTTATTTGACCCATTTTCAAGGCAGTGTAAATAATGGTTGTTCATTGTGAAAATTTTCATCAGTATAAACAAGAGTAAGGAAGAAACTGAAGATCACCAGAAATCCCAATTCCACCATTTTAGGGTTGCCATTATTTTCATCTTGACAACCATGTTTCAGATATGTCCTTATGTACATGTACACATATGCATATGTATGATTTCACACAAATGGGCTCTCCTGCGTTTTTATTTAGATATCATTTTTTCTTTTAGAAAGTAATCAACTTAAAAATCACACCAGACGAAGTTAAAGAGTCAAGAACGACTTTATTCAAGGCTATTGCAACAGGGGAGAGAACTCACAACTCAGAGTCAGAACTCAGTCTGAGCTCAAGTCTGCTGAAACAAAGGACTGGAGAATTCTCAACAGAGATAGATGGATCACAGACTGTCTGTGTTTGCTAATTGATTTCACCCAAAGGAAAAGTAAGCTTTCTCATATCTTCATGACTAGCAGTAGTTTTACAGCTTGGAGCAAGGCTCCCACTGAAGTGAGACTCTCACACTCTTGGATGCTGAAAGGCAAAAGCACTGTCTTCTTCACTGATTACCTTTCAAAAAGATGGTTCCTGGGTCTTTGAAAAAAAAAACAGTCCTGGATTCTAAAAATGTTGAAAAGTTCCTTAAAAAGTTTATATTTTAAAGGGGTAGAAAGAACTTGTAAACATAAAAATTACAAGTTTTCTAAAGTAATGCTTCAAGAAAAGGAATCTCAGGAGCCTAGAGGGAGAAAGAACCCTATAAGTGACACGGCAAGATGTGCAGTAAGACATCCCCTTCTCATTCGCCATCACACAATACTTTGCTGTCCATCTGATGGGGTTTTGGAGTGGTGGTGGTGGGGGTCTGGAGTTGATGGCCAAGAAAGATTTTTTGCACCTCTTTGGTGCAAAAAGGTGATTTTATTAAAGCATGGGGACAGGACCCGTGGGCAGAAAGAGCTGCACTGGGATTGTGAGGAGCGACTTGCTATATACTATGAAGTTGGGGGAGGTAAACACAAAAGGGAAGTTTCCAAAAAGACTTTTATATGCTAAAGCAGACTCATAAGACACAGAGGGCTTGCTATTATCAAGCTAAGGTTGTTTTTTCTCTAGTAAAGCATTAACGTTAAGAGAGCAGGAAATTCCTGGAGAAATGTTATACTCTGTATTTACCTCAAGTATTTCCCAATGGGATGCAAGTTATAAAGAAATTTCATGTTATTTACATTTTCTTCTTGCCTTTGTTCCCAACATCACTGTGGAAGGGAGGGTGATGTTAGGACTCCAGGAAACTGAGTTGATAGGTTTCTGGAGATTAGGCTATTAATAAAATCGCTTTTTTCTTTTTCTTGTAATTACTAAGATATTTGTAAACTGATGGAGACTCATGTCTTACATGACTGTGATCTCTATCAGTTAACCACTGGTTTTTCCCTTTCCTTTGTCCTTGGGCAACCAGGGGTGCCTGAGGGATGTCACACATGTCCCACCTTGGGGGGATGATGTGGGGGGAGCTATTAGCTTGTGCTTTGCTCTCAGCTTCCTTACGTTTCTTCATCACATCCATGGACAAAAGTGCCTCACGGATCCAGGTAGAAGATTGTCAAACTCCAGTGCAGTTTAAGGCCTAGGAGAGTCATTTTAAGAATGCAGGCCTGCACCCATATGGCTGACTTGCTGACCATCCGTGGTCTCAGCTGCAGACGTAGAAACAGTTCTGTACCGCTGAGGACTCAGCTATAGCCCCATTTGACTTGGTCCTGTCACCAGCACATCCCTCAACATATGCCGAGGGACCCAAGAGCAGTCCTGCACACCTACTTATCAGGTAATGGGTACACAAAACTCCTTCCCTCATGTGGATGCTAAACTGGCCCATGAATCACTTCCAGCCCCTCCCAGGCATTACTGAAGGTGAGCTCACCAAACTCAGACTGTAGATTCTGAAAGGACCCTGTAACTGGGCTCCAGCTCATCCCATCACAGTCTGCAAACAGCCTTGCTGGCTGTCACACTCCTGTCTGTGTCCCCCAAAGATCCCAAGAGAGCCCTATACTCACTTCCATCCCCTTTGGGCCACAGTCCAGGGTCAATCCTGCCCACCCAGGGACCCTGCCAGTAACTACTCATCCGGGAAATGAGATATCACCTCATACCTGCTGGAACGGCTAGTATCAAAAAGATAAGAGGTAACAAAATGTTCGCAAGGATGTGGAGAAAAGGGAACCCTCACTAAGGTTGATAGCAATGTAAATTGCTGCAGCCACTATGGAACACAGTGTGGAGGTTCCTCAAAACATTAAAAATAGAATTACCATATGATCTAGCAATCCCATTTCTGGATAAATATCCAAAGGACATATACAAATAACAAATCTCAGAATGAAAGAGAAAAAGCTATACAATAAAAATCAACCAAAATCAACAAAATAATGGGAAAATATTAACTAAAATTTCCTGTAAGATCAGGTGACAAAAAAATTTTTTTATTCCTGGAATCACCACTATGATCTAATATAGTCCTATAATTCCTATATTAGACAACACTACAAATTTTTTAAATGTTTATTTATTTTGTAAAGAGAGAGAGAGAGAGACAGAGCACAAGCTGGGGAGGGGCAGAGAGAGAGATACACACACAGAATCCGAAGCCGACTCCAGCTGTCAGCACAGAGGCCAAAACAGGGCTCAAACTCACAAACCACAAGATCATGACCTGAGTTGAAGTTGGACATGGACATTCAACTGGCTAAGCCACCCAGCTGTCCCCAAAATATTTTTTTAATTAATGATGTATAAGGAAGAGAACAGAATGTATCAAAGCACCTGAATGTTATCAAAGCACCTGCAATGGAATAAATGCATTCCATACATGTTTTTTTGAGCATATGCTGCATTATAAGTACTGTTCTAGGCACGAGGGATACAGCTGGACAAAAGTGTTTAATGTTGTGGAGACTATGTCCTAAGAAGAAAGCAGACTATAAATAAGAAATTAACTGTGAAGGATAAGTGGAATAAAGAAATGTATTTTGCATATAATACTATCATCTACATTTAAAAAGTCAACATAATCAACAGATAAACTAAGAAATAGAGAGTTCAGCAAGGTTGCCAAATTTAAAAATTACTAAGATCATGGGGCACCTGGGTGGCTTAGTCAGTTGAGCGTCTAACTTCAGCTCAAGTCATGATCTCATGGTTTGTGAGTTCAAGTCCCACATCGGGCTCTGTGCCACTTCAGATCCTGTCCCTCTTCCCCTCTGCCCCTCCTCCACTCACTCTCTCTGAAAAATAAATTAAAAACATTTTTGAAAAATAAAATAAAGAATAAAATAAATAAAAATTACAAAGATCAAGTGTGTTTCTCCATCCTATTAGTAACTAACTAGGAAAAAAATGGGATATTATTCACAAAAGCAACAAAATCTATAAAATAAAAAAGGAGCCCTGTCTAACCCAGCTCAACAACTAGCCATATAACATTGAACACCTAATGTAACCTCTCTGGTCTCATTTTTTTCACCAGTAATATGAAGATAACAATAAGAGTATCTTCCTCATCAGATTATTAAGAGAATAAAATTATTTAGAAGAGTTTTTGCCAGAAAATACTCAATAAAATGTTAGCTGATTTTTATTATATCAATAAAACAAGAAACACAACAGAAGAATAGGCAAAGAATACATAATTCACAGAAAAGGAAATGCAAATGGCTAGTAAGTATAGGAATATATTCCAACAGTAGTAGTAATCAAAAATATGCAAATTAGAGCAAACATCACCATTAATTTGGCCAAAAAAAAAAAACAAACCTCGGAAAACAGATAAAACCAAATACTGTTGATGACAATATGTGAGGTAAGGAAATTTTAAACCATCCTTACAGTCCCCTTTAAAAAATCCCTTGCTCATAAATCATGTATTGTTCTCATAACTTGTTTCTGATTTTGGTCTGATATTCCTATGTATGGTAATTAGAATTTTGTATTGTTTCACAAGGAAAATTAGTCAATCTTTTTGTTTTCACTATCTTTAAGTTTTAGGACCAGGGTTATGTTAGTTTCAGAAAATTAATTTGGAATTTTTTCATCTTTTCAAAGTTATGAAATAGTGTAGCTGGGTTTTTTCTTATTTATTTTTTTAAACATGAGGTAGAGGACACAAGTAAACAAGGGGGCAGAGGGAGAGAGATACTCCCACAAGGGGTAGAGAGAAAGGGTGAGAGAAAGAGAGAGAAGCGGGGCTCATCCGACACGAGGTTTGTGTTCAACCGAAGCAGACCTCGAGCTCACCTGATGCAGGGCTGGAGCCCGTGAACATGAGACCATGACCTGAGCCAAAGTCAGATGCTTAACCGACTGAGCCACCCAGGTGCCCTGAAGTAGTTTAAATAACCATAAGAATCATTTCTTTCTTACAGATTGACTGAATAGAGAGCAAAACCATGGAGATCTGAGGCTTTAGATGCAGAGAGCTTGGAAATGGTGGTGACAAATTTTATTTTATTTATTTATTTTATTTTTATGGGTGGCAGTGAAACTTTTAAAATTTTTTCCATAATTATTGGTCTATTTATTTGTGTTCTTACTTCTCCAGAGTAAATGTTAAATGTTCATGTTTTCATAGAAAATATTCAAAGAGGGATCTTATTTATAGCCTTAAATTCTGTATATATGGTTATATCTCCAATTTTCACTAATAGGTGTTTGGTCTTTCACCTTTCCTATTGACTAATTTTACCAGTCTTTTTAAAAATATGTGAAATCATCTATTACCTTTCCTCTTTCTCTATATTCTAGTCTACAGGCTTATGTTTTCTCTTGTTTACTTCTTCTCTGCTATGTTCTTTATGTTTGTTGTTCTTTCTCTAAACTAGATCATTTTTCCCCTTTTAGTTAGTAGCTAATGCATTCAAAACCTCCTACGTTTGTTCTCTGTCTCTCTCTCTCTCTCTCTCAAAATAAATAAATAAGCTTTTAAAAAGGGGGAGGGACCTGGGTGGCTCAGTCAGTTAAGCATCTGACTCTTGATCTTAGCTCAAGTCATGATCTCATGGTTCATGAGATATAGCCCTATATCGGGCTCTGTGCGGACAGCTTGGAACCTGCTTGGGATTTTTTCCTCCCTCTCTCTCTCTCTGCTCCTCCCCTGCTCTCTCTTGGTCTCTCTCAAAATAAATAAATAAACTTAAAAAGAAAGCCTCCTATTTTCAGAGTCACTTCATCTATAGTACATAAGTTCCGATAATGTTCTCTCACCATTAATTTCCTTTTTGTTGTCTTTTTATTATACAAGTAACATAAATATATTTCATTATATGAAATTCAAAAATACAGTTGGAAATTTATACATGTTCTGCTCAATGAAAAATCAGGATTGTAGTAATAGAGTATGTAGAAATGAAAAAAATAAAAGAGATTGAACCAAGATGGAAAATTGATCACAGTCATCTACTCTCCTTCTCACCTCAATCCCCAGGAAATAACATAAAAGATACATGAAACCAAAATGTATCCATAATAGTTTTGGGAATCAAAAATAAATGTCAACAGTATATTTTAAAAGAATCGTCAAAAAATAGAAAGCAGAGAGAATTAGAAAGGAACAAAATAAGATGAAATCATATTTGAAGCAGGGTTAAGAAAGACAGCAATGGAAGAAAGAGTGGTTTGGGGACACAAAGCCCAAGGTCAATGGATGTAAGACTTGTGAGCTTCAGGGTATTTGTGAGCATGATCAATGAGAAACACCATTCACGTCATTTGAACACTGATCTCCTTCTCTCCAGGCAACAGAGAAGTATGTGGGCAATGGGCTCAGAGGCACTGCCTTTCCAGAGCTTCAAATTCAAAGCTACGCAGCAAAGAGAAATCACCAAACATTTGAGGAAAACCAACATTGTGAGAGATACTAAATATTACGAAAAGAAAAATAACAACTAAGAAAACAGAATGAACAGAGCAGCTACCTTCAGAGATAGGAGTTTTTAGCAGGTTGATGAAAAAGTGGTCTGAACAGAAAATGGATATATTTAAAGAACAAAATAGCTGAAATAGAAAGCTGATGAGTTCTCCTGAAATACAGTATAGGAGACTATGAGAAGTACAAAGATATAGATCCAAAGGAAATGAAATTACTATCTCAAAAAGATATCTGCACAGCCACATTCATGGTAGCATTATTAACAATAGCTAACACATGGAAACAACCTAAGTGTCCATGGACAGAAGAATAGATAAACAAAATGTTGTATATATACAGTAGAATTTTCATTCATTGAAGTATCGCTGACATACAATGTTACATTAGTTTCAGGTATACAACATAGTAATTGGACAAGTTTATACATTAGGCTGTGTTCATCAGAAGTGTAGCTACAATCTCACACCATCCAACACTATGACGATAGCACTGACTATATTCCCTGCACTGTTATTCCTGTGACTTTCTCATTCCATAATTGGGAGCCTGTATCTCCCCCTCCTCTTCATCCATTTTGCCCATGCACACAGCCTCCTCCCCTCTGGCGACCATCAGTTTGTTCTCTGTGTTTATGGGTCTGTTTCTGCCTTTTGTTTGTTTGCTAGAGTTCACATATAAGTGAAACCATATAGTATTTGTCTTTCTCTGTTTGACTTATTTTACTTTGCATAATACCCTTCCTTTCAATCACATCTTCTTTATCCATTCATCTATTGGACACTTGAATTTCTTCCATATGTCAATTACTGTAAATAATGCTGCAATAAATTTAGGGTTACATATAGCTTCTCAAATTAGTGTTTTTTCCCCTTTGGGTGAATCCCCAGTAGTGGAATTATTGGATCATACGGTATTTCTATTTTCAATTTTTTGAGGAATCCCCATGTTTTTTCCACAGTGGCTGCACCAATTTATATTCCCATCAATAACGCACATGAGTTCCTTTTTCTCCACATCTTTTGCAAATGTTATTTCTGATCTTGATTCTAGGCATTCTGATAAGCATGAGGCGATATCTCACTGTGGTTTTGATTTGCATTTCCCTCGTGATTAGTAATGTTGAGCATCTTTTCATGTGTCTGTTTGCTATCTATATGTCTTCTTTGGAAAAATAACTTTTCAGGTCCTCTGCCCATTTTTAATCAGATTATTTAGGGTTTTTTGGTGTTGCATTGTGGAAGTTCTTTGTATATCTTGGATACTAACTCTTTATTGGATATATCATTTGCAAGTATCTACTCCCATTCAGTAGGTTGCCTTTTCATTTTGTTGATGGTTGCCTTCTCTGTGTAAAAGCTTTCAATTATGGTGTAGTTTCAATAGTTTATTTTTGTTTTTGTTTCCCTTGCCTTAGGAGACATATCCAGAAAAATGTTTCTATGATCAGTGTCAAGGAAATTACTGCCTATGTTTTCTTCTAGAATTTTTATGGATTCAGGTCTAACATTTAGGTCTTTAATTCATTTTGAGTTTAATTTTTACACAATGGAATATTATTCAGCCATGAAAAAGAAGAAAATCCTGCCATCTGGGAGAATGTGGATGGATCTGGAAGACAATACCCTAAGTGAAATAAGCAAAACACAGAAAGGCAACACTGTGTGGAATCTAAAAAGGTTGAACAGATAAAAGCAGAGTAGAATGATGGATGCCAGAGGCTAGGAGGCTGGTCAAAGGCTACAAACTTTCAGTGATAAGATGAGTAAGTTCTGGGAATCTAAAGTACAACATGGTATTGCTGTGATTTTGCACCAGGCAATAGCTTGGGTAGGGGTCAAAAGCAGGCTGCCCCAAAGTGTGGCTCTTGGGCATACCGATTATTTTAACTACAAGCCACGACAGGGGCACTTAGCCCATTGAGCGGCCGACTTCCGCTCAGGTTATGATCTGGAGGTTCGCCAGCTTGAGTCCTGCATCGGGCTCTCTGCTGTCAGCACGGAGCCTGCTTGGGATCCTCTGTTTCCCTGTTTCTCTGCCCCTCCGCCGCTTGCTCTCTCTCTGTCACTCTCTCTTACTCTTTCTTGCTCTCTCAAAAATAAACATTTAAAAAAGTTACTTCAGAGACAGCCTGTGCAAGGACACTCAAACCCTCCTCCGCCCCCCTGAAGGAAGGAATAAATTCCTCTCCAATTTGAAAGGTACCCTCCCTATAACAGGAGGGAAAGAGACACCCTCATCACCAGACGTGGGAAATTGAGAGCAGAGGAGGCTGTAACAACCCTTGTTACTTTTTACTAACTTACTAGCTCCGCCCAAAATCTGTTTAGAATCCCTTTCAAATTAAAGTTCCCAACCTTAAGTCTCCTTTGTCCTGTCAGTGCCTCACCGTTATCGTCTGTTTGTCTGAAAATGATAAAAACTGCCTGCCCGGTCACGCCTTTGGTCTTAATTTCATTCCTGGGCCTCTGTGCCCACTTAATAAAACTCCGGGGTTTTTTCCTGTTAAAAAGTAATAATAAATTAAAATTAAAATAAAGTCTAGCATGGTGACCATTAGTAATACTGTATACTTGAAACTCGCTAAGAGGGTAGATCTTAAGTGCTCTCACCATGAAAAGGTAACTATGTGAGGTGTGCATGTGTTCGTTAACGTGATTGTGGTGATCATTTCACAATATGTATGCAAACAGAAACATCAAATTGTGCACTTTAAATACCTACATTTATTTGACAATAATTCCCCAGTAAAGCTGGAAGGAAATATTTTTTAAAAATTTTTTCTTATTTTTGAGAGACAGAGAGAGACAGAGTGAGCAGGGGAGGGTCAAAGAGAGAGGGACATACAGAATCCGAAGACAGGCTCCAGGCTCTGAGCTGTCAGCACAGAGCCCGACATGGGGCTTGAATCCATGAACCTGAGATCATGACCTGAGCTGAAGTCGGAAGTTTAACTGACTGAGCTACCCAGGCACCCCTTTAATTTTAAAAATAAAACAAAACTTGAAATTAAAAAAATGGAAAGATAGCAGGGCAGCAGAATAAAGAGTAATAGGAGTGGGTCACTTTAGTTACAAGACTCTAGGAAGATGTGTCTGGGAAAATGACTTTTGAACAAAGGCCTGGAAAGTGTGACTATAAACAGTAGGTATAAGATGATGAATTCTAGAAACCTACTGTACAACATTGTGCCTTGAGTTAATAATACTTTTTCATACACCAGGTAGATATCATGTTAAGTGTTCTTAACACAATTTTTTTTAAAGTATTTTAATTTAATTTTGAAAAATAAATTCAAAGGGGGCCTGGATAGCTCAGTGGGTTAAGCATCCGACTTTGGCTCAAGTGATGATCTCACAGTTCATGAGTTCAAGCTGTGCTGACAGCTCAGAGCCTGAAGCCTGCTTCGAATTCCTTGTCCCCCTCTCTCTCTACCCACTCCTTGCACGCCGTCTCCCTCTCTCTCAAAAATCAATAATCATTTTAAAAAATTTTAAAGATTCACAGAAGAAATGCAAACAGCCAGTAGACATTGTAAATAATGCAATACATTTAGGGTTGCATATATCTTCTAAAATTAGTGGGTTTTTTTCCCTTTGGGTGAATCCCCAGTAGTGGAATTACTGGATCATATGGTATTTCTATTTTTAAAACACCCTCAATCTCATTGATAAAAAGAGAAATACAAATTAATATAATAAGAAACCACTTTCATATACACTATATTTGCCAAATTTTTAAGTCTGATAATTTGAAGCATTTTAAGCAATGGGAATAATCATGTGCCTTGTGGGTACCACCACTGCAGAGCATTTGGTTTGAACATTTTGGAAGACAACGTGGCAATGTGCATTAAAATTGAAGATGTGTGTATCACACAACTAACTACAACTCTAGGTCAGATGCACAGGGAGACATGAGCAACACTATTTTTGTAGCATGTTTAATAAGTGAAGAAATGGAAAGACAAACATCCATCAACAGGAACACAGGAATGGATTGACTATGTTTACACAATGGAATCCTGAGAACAGTTCAAAGTGTTTTGGTTATTAATTTATTTATTTTGAGAGAGAGAGAAAGCAGACAAGCAGGGGAGGGTCAGAGAAAGAGAGAGAGAGAGAGAGAGAGAGAGAGAGACAGGGAGGGAGAGAGAGAATCCCAAGCAGGCTCCACACTGGCAGTGTGGCACCCAATGCAGGGCTGGAACCCATGAACCTCAAGATCATGAGCTGAGCAGAAATCAAGAATAGAGCACTTAACCCACTGAGCCTCCCAGATACCCCCAGGATAGCAGTTTAAATAATGAACTGCAAGGTATATTTTTCACCAGAGTGAAGTCTCAGAATAAAATGTTGAGGGGAATAAAAAGTTTCAGAAAGAAACAGAAATGTGAGACCATTTATTTAAAATTTAAAATCTGTAAGGCAATACCTATGATACTAATGGATACATGATTATGTAATTTTAGAAAGCCAAAAGCATGCAAGAAAGGAATAAACCGTTCATGATAGTGACTAGCTCTGAGTGCAAGGAAGAGGCTTCAGGTTCAATTGATTCTTTATGTTTATTTTTTTAATACACATACTGTTGAAATTTGATTTAGCTGGACAGTGGATACATAATAGGGGTGTCCGTTGTATTATTCTATTCTTGTCTATTTGTTTGAAGCATCTCAAAACCTATAATGGTTGCAACCAGTTTGGAATACCTGTGACGGAATTATCAAAAATGAAATTCTCACAGTCATTGCACACGTGCAAATTTAGTTGTCTTACAGCGCCTTCTGCTGTTATAAATATGCCATAACAAGCAATTTCCTGCAAAAATCAACCCTGAAGAAGCCAGGGAGGCCGCCCACACTTCTGTCCCTCCCCTCTAGCTGGAAGTAGCCTCTGCTATCATATTTGGGGATCCAGAGAATATGGAAAAAAAACATACAATTGTGGAAATTATTGTACAGAAGGGGTTTCTCCCAGGCAAACGAGGAACCAGGAGCCTGAGTAAAGCTGTCTGTGCCGGGCATACATCCTGAAAGAAGCCTGTCTCTGACCCCCTGGGTGTCTGTGTGTCTCTGCTGGAGAATACAAGGGTGACGGTGGCAGAGTGGGACCCTGGGTGAACGTCAAAGCTAGTATCTGAGCTGCCAGAGGCCTAAGAGAAATCTGATCCAACTTCTTTATTCAGAAATGGAGAGTTTGAGCTTCAAAGAGGAAGAGGATCTCTTCCTGGGTCACCCAGTGACTTCAAGCCACATGAAGAGACGCACCCAGGGAAAGTGGGAGGAAGGCACATGGTAGCACTCTGTCTCTAGTGAGCCCTCATCAGCGTCCCTCAGTATCTCCACAGAGGCTGCACTCAACCCCCATTAATACGCTCCTTCACCACCTTCACTAACACCAACCTCATGTGTCACAGAACTGTCCTCTCACACTACCTATAAACTCAGAACCACGCCAGGAGATGGAGAAACATCCCATGAGAGAAGCAGCCGGACAGAGTAGCCCACCAAGAGACTTGTCTCGGGGTACAGCTCCTATTGCTGCTGTAACAAATTCTGCACATGGAGTGGGTTCAAACAACACAAATCTTACAGTTCTGGAGACCAGATGTCTGAAATGGGCCTCATGGGGCTAAACATCAAGGCATCAACAGGGTCATCTTCCTTTTGGAGTCTCCAGGGGAGAATACATTTCCTTGCCTCTTCTAGCTTCCAAAGGCCGCCCACCTGCATTGGCTGGTGGCCCCTTCCTTCTTCAAGGCAGCAATCTCGTCACTCTAACCTCTGCTCCACACCTCTTTCCCTGGCTCTAACTCCCCCACCTCCCTCCTTTCCTTCTACGTCTCCTTCTGATTACATCAGGCCTACCCAGATCATCCGGGATAATCTCCCCAACTCCGTGTCAGCTGGCTAGCAAACTTAACTCCCCTGTGCTGGGTAACATAACATATTCACAGGCTCTGAGGACTAGGACGTGGACATCTTGGGAGGAGGGGGGTAGTATCCTGCCTACCACACGCGGTCCCAGCCAGTGCCGGCTAGAAGAAAAACTGCACACTTCAAGTCATGGTGTTTGCCTTAATCTTCCTTGACACTCAATCCTCTCTCTCTCTCTCTCTCTCTCTCTCTCTCTCTCTCTCTCTGCCTCTCTCTCACACACACACAGATGATGGCCTTATCTGAAATTACTGGCCTAAAAGCATACAAATAACTCAAAGAACAAGAATCATATCCTTTGTCGGTCAATAATTTCACATACACAAGGTGTCTGGTTCCCATTACCCACAGCAGGATTCTTCCCCCCAGATCTCCATCACCCTCCTCAGATCCCTGTCCCAAAACTCCAGCTCATTCCACTTCCTGCATATGTCTATAACCCTTCAGGACATAGATGAGTAAGATCATTTTTATTTAGAGAAACATTAACCACCTACTTTATGCCAGTAGTGCACCCCTAAATTCTTACCCTCAAGGAGCAAAGTACCCACAACACAGATACACTCCCATGTGCACACACACACACACACACACACACACACAGAGTCTAATTTCAGAGCCCAGTGCTGAGCTACAGAGGTACACCAGTGCCAACAGGGGACAGTTAACTCTGAACCTGGGAGGCTTGGTGAAACCAGAGGAGATGGCCTTTATATAAGCAGGTCCCTTATGCAGGACCTCGAGAATAGTATTTTGACCAAAGGAAAAAAGAAGAAAGACCATGCCAGCCAGAGATGGAAACGTCCTTGGAATGTCAGAAACAGTTGGATTTGTCTTGAACATGCAGTGGATGAAAGGCTGGGAAATGAGGCTAAAAGAAGCTTGAATTGGATTATAAAAGGCCTTGAATGTCAATCTGGGTGGGTGTCCTGACTGCCTGAAGCCTGGCACAGAAAGTTCTTCAGACATGGAGAAGACTTACAGGTCTGACTGACAGGAGTTTCAGGAAGAGCTCCCTCCTTTGTTCTTTGTAGATAAGGCCCCTTACCCCAGGACCTCTTAAGAACCCAAAAATATGAATGACCACTTTGATTTCTTCCTACCTGAGCAAGATATGGATGGGATAGCCTCTATGAGTTTCTTTTCCCCTTATTATGCCTGTATCTGTTATGGAGCTTGTCCCTTTCTTTATTAGTCACGCTTTCAGAAATGAAGATGCAATTCTGTGCAAAGACAAGAGGGATGCAGGGTATGTGGCATCATTGAAGGATTTCTGATCTCATTTGCTACCTGGGGCTCCTGGAATAATGGAGGGGATCAGAGCTGCTTTGTCCATACATTAGCCCCAGGCCTTACTTCTCCCACCGCTCTAACGGGACCACCACGATGTTCTATGAGTTTGTACCACTCTTTCATTCTTCAGGGGCTCCCACTCTGCCCTGCCTCTCCTTTTCCTGCTAATAAGCTCCACACCATCCAATCCACAGGCCTCTTTCTTGGTGAAGCTTCCCCTCAAATCCCCAAAATCTGAGGATTCCTCAGGACTCATGATGATTCCTTGGAACCTAAAAGTATGGTTTGCAGTAAATCGGCTACTTTGTTGAGGTCATGTCCAAGAGAATGACAGTAAGGTGAGCAAAATCAGTTAGTCCCTTTTCACAAATGAACCGGAACGTATACATTCCTTAAGTTAAGTGTATTGGATCCTGAAATGATGGATCATGAAAGTGAACACAGAAAGGGAAGACTGTAAAGACAGGAGTGGAGAAACCAAAGCAGCCAAGGCACTAAAGGCGAAAGAGGAGATATAAGTGAAATATCTGTCAGAGAATTAGGAACCGGAAGTCAACGTCAGGGGCAGGGGTGGAAGGCTGTTTAAACCAATAATTTCATAAATGGAGCTCATTTAAGTAATGAATTAGGTCCATGAGCGTCCAAAGCAGTTGAGATGAAACTTACCAGAAACAAAGAGGTCAAAGAATTGGGAAGCTCCAGGAAATGAAGATTATCTAGGACATTGGCAGGGCATGGGATGGAAAGCAAGACTGATCCAGGAGTCAAAGTCTTAAATAAAAGAAGAGGAGTCACTGAGAGGTGAGCGGATAAAGCAGTGAGGAGGAGGAGCCAGAGGACAGGAGCCCCAGGGGGACAAGGTTGTTAGTCAGCAGCCTGGTCTGGAAACTGCAGTGCCCTCCAAGGAGCCAACAAGTCCGTGCATTCCATGTCCCAAGCCTGGGAGCCAGGCTGCCCAGCACAGCCCAGCAGGCTGCCTTTCAGGTGCCTCCCAGAGAAGAGGCGCACCTGGGAACCATGTGGTGGTCTGTTTTCGCGTTTCTACTTAAATGAGTTTTGCTTTTATATATGCTTTTATATCGCTAATACCCTCCTACTTTCTATCGGTTTATTCGCCTTCTATATTCCAGTCTCTAATGTTAAAGGGTTTTATTCCTTTACTTTTGATCTCATTTTGTAGTAAAACTCAATAAAAATGAAGAATTCCCTGAGAACCACACTGATTGCAACCACCATGTGAAGCTGGAAAGTGCTCGTTTTCAATTCCCAAACTGCCAGCAACTGAACGCTCAGTTTTCCCTTTGGCCAAGAGATATTTAGAAAACTGCCTTAAAAAATATTTCCAAATGGGTAAAAAATTTTATTATAATTTGGTTTTTAATTTGACCATATGGCATTATTTTGGAAAATGTGACCTGTACATTTCCAACGTTAAGGATTTATTGAGATTTTCTTTAGTGCGTCAGATGGATCTATGTCCTATATTTAATGCCTCAGGGGAACTGAAAATAATGTTCCTTCTTTGTTCATTGTGCGCAAAGCCATAATAAAGCTTCTTCATCATAGTACCTCGTCCATGTTGGTTTTTTTTTAATTCCCCTATTGTGATTGTCATTCCTTCCCTATATTTTTGGCAGATTTTATTTTGTCTCAGTGCAAAGTAGTCTTGTATATAAAAGTCTGTGACTATTCTAGCTTCTTAGCAAATCATACTTTTTGTCCCAAATAAAAGGCATTGTTTTTTTCCACTTAAAGATCTTAACCTTGAGGCTGCTTTGTCTGATACTTACACGGCTAACCTCATTTTCTTTTGGTTAGCATTTACCTTGCATATATTTATTCATCCATTTATTGTTCTGGCTTGCTGTGTCCCTTTATTTCTGGCACAACTCTCATAAAAGGCATACAGCTGCATTTTACTTTGTGACTATGCCATCTATTTTTGTGTGTGTGGCATTTTCCCTTTCTTTTTTGTATTTTTATGCCCTCCTCGGCCTTTCTAAGATCAACGGAGTTTTAGGTTGCTGTTTCCATTTTTCTCCTAGTGTTTTCAAGAATCTATGTATCAGTTAGTATTTGACTCCACTGAGTAAAACAGAAATCCTAAAATAAGAGAAGCTTAAGAATATGTACTCTCAGGGAGCCTGTGTGGCTCAGTCAGTTGGGCATCCAACTTCAGCTCAGGTCATGATCTTGTGGTGTCTGAGTTCAAGACCCGCATTGGGTTCACTGCTGTCAGTGTAGACTCTGCTTCAGATCCTCTGTCTCCCTCTCTCTCTCTGCCTTTCCTCGGATCTCTATCTGTCTCTCTTTCTCTTTGTCTCTCTCTCTCTCTCAAAAATAAACATTTTTTAAAAGCTTTAAAAAAAAGTATGTGTTCTCACATTTAAAGCAGTCTGGAGGAAGGCAGTCCAGAGCTGAGGTGGGGGCTCCACTGTCTGAGGAGCCCAGGTCCCTGATCTCGCTCTGTTCCCCCCTTCACAGAAAGTAATTTCCATTCTCAGAGTTATACAGTGGCCGCTAGTGTTCCCGCCATCACACCCAAGCTCCATGCAGGAAGAAGAAAAGGAAAAGAGCAAAAAAGGGCCTGTGTCAGCTGAATCAGTTCCATCAGAGGAAACTTCCCTGGAGTGTCACACAGCGTTTTCACTTCTATATAATTAGCCAGAGCGTAGTCATGTGGATGTGACTACATCTATGGGGTGTGTATTTAGTATATATCTAGCACAAGGCTGACTGCGAAAATGTGGCTTTTTAGTGAAGTATACCACCACCTCATTCTGGTCTAAAGAAGAAAAGGAGAAGGAATATTGGACAACTGAGATCTCTGCCAAAATCTACATTCCACTAGCTATTAATTACATTTATTTTTTTAATGTTTATTTATTCTTGAGAGAGAGACAGAACCTGAGGAGGGGAGGGAAAGAGAGAGAGGGAGACACAGAATCTGAGGCAGGCTTCAGGCTCTGAGCTGTCCCCACAGAGCCCGATGCGGGGTTTGAACCCACGAACCGTGAGATCATGAACTGAACTGAAGTTGGATGTTTAACTGACTGAGCCACTCGGTGCCCCTACATTTCATTTTTTAACATGCCTATTTAAATAGGCATTTCTCTAACAACTAAACACCATGAGCTCCCCTCAAAGTAAGATATGTATCATTTCTTTAATTTTCTGCCTTTCCCAACCATCCCTCCTAAATAATAGCAAAATACTGCTTCCATATTATCAAATATTGTAGTGTATATTATTACAAAGATCAATTCTTAATAATTGTATGAAATATAGTATTAATAATAATTTTTATTAAAGTTAACTGTAAATTATAACTACTGCTTCCCAACTGTTGTTACAATCTACATTGTCTTCTTTCTTGAATTTTTAATCTGTTGACAGTAATGTTTTCAATGGCACATGAGTGGCCCTGTTATTTTGTACCTCTTTTTTTAAATAAATTTTTTAGTGTTTATTTTTGAGACAGAGAGAGACAGAGCATGAGCAGGGGAGGGGCAGAGAGAGAGGGAGACACAGAATCTGAAGCAGGCTCCAGGCTCTGAGCTGTCAGCCCAGGGTCCAACATGGGGCTCGAACCCACAAACTGCGAGATCATGACCTGAGCTGAAGTCGAACACTTAACTGACCGAGCCACCCAGGCGCCCCTCTTTTGTACCTAATTCTTATATGATATTTTCTAACCACAGAAGCTCAGTTTCTCCATTCTTTCTCCTCAAAACCAAGTAGCCTCTGCTTCCTTGTCCACTAGCATCTAATCTTATAGATGAGCCCTGTGCCATTACACCCAGCTTTTCTTTGCTTGTGATTTTTTTCTGGAAACTTGTATATTATTATCTTCACCCTAAAAATTCAGATTCCAGCAAGTTCACCTCGCTATTCACTTCTCCCCTCAGTAGGCAGTTTTGATCAGAATTATTAATTCTGATATCTTAAATCTAATTATAAACCCCTCTCCTTCTACTTCTCCATATTCCGATTCATTTTTCCAGCCTCCTCTTAAACATGCCTGATCTCCAGGATCTATCTTCCGTGACTCTTACCTTTAACCTCCTAATTTCCTTCTCCTTATCTTTTTGGTCTATGCTACGAAAGTATACCGTACCTGGATTTCCAAGTTAGTGGTTTATTTTACAGCCGTGTCTTCCAATTATTTGGAAGATTCTTTTGATTGGCGGTTTTTTAAGTTTTAAGAACATTTTGTCAAAGATCAGCCCTTGATTTATACATATACTATAATATTTATAATATTATAATATAAATATATTATATAAATATAATATAAAATTCCCTGAAGATAATAATAATCATTTTTTAAGTTTGTTTGTTTCACCCTTAGCTCACTTATTCTTCTTGGCCCTTCTCCTTTACGATGTTACTCTTCCTCAAATGTTTGCTAGCTCTGCTTCAAGTGAGGTGGTAAGTTGAATTTATAGATATCAGGCATTGGGTCCTCAGCATCCGTGCGGAGCACTGTCTCCCTGGAGCTAACTGAGCGTCTTCGTTGCAATAATGGGATGACCGAATTGCCGAACGTGTGCTGATTGGAGAACAGACAACCGGCAATGATCTGGCTCTCGGGGACTGGCTTTGGGATATCTTCTTCTAGAACACAGTTCTTTTTCTTTTTCTGTGACCATTTTGGAGACCCAGACTTACAGCCCATCCTGCTCCTCCTCTCCGACCTCTCACAACAGCTGATGATTTCACAGTGGTCCTGCTAGCAAACCCTTGAACCTGCTACCCTGTCAACAGACGAGGGGAAGAAGTGACCTAACTGTGCCAGGGAGAGTTATTTGCCTAATTACCCCTGGAATCACCCTGTGGCCCGCTCCTCCTCCCTAACTCTGTGACTCCTGAATTAAAAGTCCCCCCACAGGTCCCTCTGGGAAGAGAGCTTTCATTTCTGCAGTGGCTCTCTCCACATCTCATGGGCGATTCCTACTTCTTCGCTACTTTCTCCGTCACGTGACACCGTGTGCTTCCCCCCGTTTTTATTTAAAGAGATAATAAATGTTTATTTATTCAATAAATCTTACTGAATAGATCCAATATACCTGCCATGTTTTTAGTACTACAGAAGTGGTGATAAACAAGATCAAAATTGCTGCCCTTGTGGAGCTCATTTCATTGGAAGAAGTCAACACTGCAGACATAGGAAAAGGCCAAAACCCCTCATTCCCCCCACACTCTGGAATCCCAGCCCCTGTGGGAACATATGGGAATAGTTTTGTACCTATTCTTCCACATCTTTCTCTAAGACTGTACAAAAAATATATGGGCTGTTTTGTTTTGTTTCAAACACAGACTCTCAGTCTGTGTGTTACCTATAACTTATTGTTTTCCACTTAAGAATCTGGTATAAGCATCCTTCCAGATCCACTTAATTCCTTTAACAGCCAAATAATATTCCATATTAAAATTGTACCGTATGGCAATGTAAACTGGTGCAGCCGCTCTGGAAAACAGTATGGAGGTTCCTCAAAAAACTATCCATAGAACTCCCCTATGACCCAGCAATAGCACTGCTAGGGATTTACCCAAGGGATACAGAAGTGCTGATGCACAGGAGCACATGTGCCCCAATGTTCATAGCAGCACTGTCAACAATAGCCAAAACATGGAAAGAGCCTAAATGCCCATCACCTGATGAGGGGATCAAGAAGATGTGGTATATATACACAATGGAGTACTACATGGCAATGAGAGGGAATGAAATATGGCCATTTGTAGGAAAGTGGATGGACCTCGAGGGTGTCATGCTAAGCAAAATAAGTCAGGCAGAGAAGGACAGATACCATATGTTTGCACTCATAGGTCTAAAGGAGAATAGGAGAAACCTAATGGAGGACCATGGGGAGGGGAAGAGGAAAAGAGAGTCGGGGAGAGAGAGGGACACAAAACCTGAGAGACTACTGAATGCTGAAAACGAACCGAGGGTTAAAGGGGAAGTGGGAGGGGGGGAAAGAGGTGGTGGTGATGGAGGAGGGCACTTGTGGGAAAGAGCACTGGGTGTTATATGGAAACCAATTTGACAATAAACTATTTTTAAATAAATAAATAAATAAATAAATAAATAAAATTTAAAAATAATAAAATAAAATAAAATTGTACCATTATCTCTACAAGTATACCCCTATTGATAGACACACTGTATTCTGTTAGTGTGGTTTTAGTTTCCTTTTACTCTTTTAAGTTGGAAGTATGTGTGTATTTTTGCGACAGGTCTGTGATAAATACCCTTGTCCATATATTTTGTGTACAGATGTTTTTGTTTTTGCAGAATTATTCCTGTAACTCAGAATGCTGGGACAAATGAGATACATATTTTTAATTTTAATAGATATTGTCTGATTATTTTCCAAAGGGGCATGGCAAGCCATGTTCTCACTGAGGGGGTATGTGTCTGTTTCCTCATATTCTTGACAGTGCTGAATGGCGTTTATTTTTTAATTTTTGCCAATAAGATGGTGAAAAAGAGTTCCTCGTTGATGCCTTAATTTTCATTTGTCTAATAAGGTAGGGAAGATTTCTATATTCTTACTGGTAATCTGTATTTCCTTTCAACAGATTTCCTCTTCTTAGTCTTGGCCCATTTTATGGTTGGTGCTATTTGTTACTTCTTGTCATTTTATAGAAATTATCTTTATTACATGGATAGCAACCCTCTGAATATCATGTATAATAAAAAATATTTGATTTTTCTCCTATCTTTTGATATGCATATTATCTTCTGGCATAAACCACTTCTAAATTTGTGGGTAATCATGAATGTTTGTTTCTTTTTTGTTTCTTGTTTTTCACCCTAATGTGAGAAGGTATTTTCCATCCTCAAAGTATTTTCATATTCTCCTAAATATTCATCTATTTTTTAAGTTTGTTTATTTATTTGAGAGAGAGAATGAGCAGGGGAGGGGCAGAGAGGGAGGGAGAGAGAGAATCTCAAGAAGGCTCCACACTGTCAACACAGAGCCCAGTGCAGGGGTTGATCCCACAAACCATGAGATCATGACCTGAACTGAAATCTAGAGCCGGATGTTTAAACAACTGAACCACTCAGGTGCCCCTTCATCTACTTTTTTTTTCTTTTTAAGATTTTTTAACCAGGTGGAATATACTTTATATATAAAGTGAGGTGAGAAACTATTTTCTTCTAGCTGAAAAGCCAATTATAGTTGAATCATTGTTTATGTGATCATTTCACTCACTGAATTCCACCAAGAGTTTGTCTATTTGTTACTCTCTTTAGGTCACTCACGTTGGTGGTTTTATCAACAGAAAGCATAACAGCCTTCCTTGCTGGGGGAAATTGAGGCACTAGTAATCTATCTTTTCAGCTCATTGCACCATATTACTCAAATTATCACAAGTGGTAACATGGGAAGAAGTGGAGCTAGAGAGCAAAGAAGGCATCAGAAGATCAAGTGGTTTGGTCCCTTAGTTGCCATGACAACAATGGTGTTTTATTAAAATTATAGTCACCTGGTTTCTTACAGTGCTAAAATGTTGTTCTTAGAAGAGTAGGGGGTGGAGAGAGAGAAACTATGAATTTACAATTGGAGACACATGTGGAAAACTGGAGGTCTTCATGGCAACTTTGATTCTCACATTTCCTGTTGTCACAGGGAAAATGGCTGGGGACCACAGTGAAAGGCTCACTGGAAAGCTTTCAGAGTTGCAACACCAATTAAAAGTTCAACCCCTCTAGGTTTCTTACACTAAAATTAGGGCATTGATAAGGAAGAAGGGGGATCTTAGAATGGGGATATTTGGGTAGACATGCTTAAAGCAAAGGACTATGAACTTTCAGATTCCCCTGAATCTCCTTGCCAAGAAGAAGCAGCTTACCATTCATCACTCTGGTCTTAGCTTATGATTTGCTTGAGGATTTTTGCCCATTGACTCTTGACAGAGTCAATAATACAATTTTTAAAATATGTTCTACGCAGGCCTACTTGTTTTGTAGTGACAGGAACTTTCAGAATGCCTAGTCCAATTAGAAATTTATCCAAAGGACACAGGAGTACTGATTTGTAGGGGTATATGTACCCCAATGTTTATAGCAGTGTCATTGACAAGAGCCAAATTATGGAAAGAGCTCAAATGGCCATCAACTGATGGATGGATAAAGAAGATGTGGTACATATATACAATGGAATATTGCCAACCAATAAAAAAAAAGAATGAAATCTTGCCATTTGCTCAACATGGATGGAACTGGAGAGTATTACGCTAAGTGAAGTAAGTCAGTCAGAGAAAGACAAATATCATATGATTTCACTCATATGTTCAATCTGAGAAACTTCACAAAAGACCATAGGGGAAGACAAGGAAAAATAAGATACAAACAGAAAGAGAGACAAACCCTAAGAGTCTCTTAAATACAGAGAACAAACTGAGGGTTGATGCGGAGGGCGGGGGTGGGAGACAGGGAAAATGGGTGATGAGCATTGAGGAGGGCACTTGTTAGGATGATCCCTGGGTATTGTATGTAAGTGATGAATCATGAGAATCTACTCCTGAAGCTAAGACTACACTGTATGTTAGCTAACTTGACAATAAATTACTTTTTTAAATTTTTTAATCTTTGTTTATTTTTGAGAGAGAGAGAGACAGAGTGTGAGTGGGGGAGAGGCAGACAGAGAGGGAGACCCAGAATCTGAAACAGAATCCAGGCTCTGAGCTGTCAGCACAGAGCCCAACGCAAGGCTTGAACTCATGAACTGCGAGATCATGACCTAAGAAGAAGTCGACACTTAACCAACAGAGCCACCCAGGCACCCCTTGACAAGAAATTATTAAAACACACACACACACACACACACACACACACACACACACACACATAGGCCAGGATACTGTCCCCATTCTTTCTTGAGGTCACTCTAGTCCCCCAAGAATACCCTGGAAACACCCTCATCAATCACAAGGTGATTGATTAATCCTCACTTTGTCTTTCTTTTTTTTGTTGTTGTTGAAAAGAGATGAGATATAAAAGAATATATACCATATGATTCTATTTATATAATGTTCAAAACAGAAATCTATTATATTTGAAATTGTACAGTTGATTACATCTAGGAGGAGAGAAGAATGGGCATGGGGTAAAAGAAAAGACTTCTGAGATGCTAGTAATATTTTATTTCTTAGCCTGTGTGCTGGCCGTGTTCACTTTGTGAAAATTCTTCAGGCTGTGTGGTTTTAATTTGAGTATTTTTCTCTACATAAGTCTTTCTTTAATAAGAAGTTTATTTTAAAAGAACATAATATGTATGTATATATTTAGTTTTGC
>NC_043709.1:59509816-59532151 GCF_006229205.1 Suricata suricatta
AAAAATGATAACCCTCTCACATGCACAAATGAAAGGTTGCACACAAAGAACTCACATCTTTTCAAGCTTCAATAGTAAATATTCTGCTACTATGTATTAAATACCGCATGGTTTTTCACTTTGTCTTTCTTGATCCATCAGTAGCACATGACATAGTTAATCACAGCCTCCTTGAAACACTGTGTCTTCAAGGCTCCCAGGACTCCTCTCTTGGTTCTCTTGCTCCCTTACTGGTCACTATTGTCCTGTGCCTTTTGTTGATTCTCTCCATCTTCCTGACTTCATCCTCTTCTCTCTCTGCCCTCATATTCAAGGGAATCACATCTAATCCCTTGGCTTTAAATATTACCCAGCTCAGAAATATAGAAATATCTCTAGAACTCCAGCCTTATACATCAAACTGCCTGTTTGAAATCTCCACCAAGATGTCTAATGGGCCTCTCAAAATAGCCAAGGCAGCACTCATGATTTCCAATATTACCCTCACCCAACTGGGTTCCCTCAAAAATCTATCCCAACTCAGTCCATAGCAACCCCCATTCTAGGAGCTGCTCAGGCCTAAAACCTGGCATCATCTTCCACTCCCCCCACCACCAACCTCTCAATCTCTCTCTCTCACCAACAAACAATTTTTCAGTAAATTCCACCAGACTTACCTTCAAAATAGTATAGATTCTGATCATCCTCCACTACTACCTGATATAAGCCAACACAATCTCTCCCCTGGATTACGGCACAGCCTCCTAACTGTGGAGTAGAGTATGCTAATTGCCACCCAATATCCATCCTCCCCTTCTTCCTCAGGGACCAAAAACCTGGACATTATGTACTACAGATAAACTACATTTCCCAGCTTCCTTTACATCTGGGTGTGGCCATGTGGCTCCATTCTGGCTGGTGTAATATAATCAGAAGTGCTGGGTGAAACTCCTGTGAAGTTTTATGAAAAGAGAACCAGAGTTAACCCTTTCTCTTCCCCCTCCCAAGCTGCCTCCAAACTGCCCAGTGGCTGGAGCCTCAGCACTCACTGTAGAACATGAAGGGCCCATGAAGCTGACAGCCAGGTAGAAGAGTGAGGGAAAGCTAAGGACATGTGAGTCCTTGATGGCCTTGTGCAGCTACCTCACCAGCTCTAAGCTGTGTGCCTCTGCAGTTCTTTAATATGAAAACCTAAACCTATTTTGAGTTTTCTGTAACATGCAGTGACCCTAGCTGATAAAGTGGTCTCTCTGCTTCCACAGTCTCCCTCCACAAGGCCAAAATGATACTGAGATCATTTGGACCCTGAGATTCAAAATGTAAGTCAGATGATATCACTTCTCTACTCAAATTCCTCCTCTCCTTGGGACATTCCTTGTCACTTAGATACACAGAAGTCTTTGTAAGGGTCTACAAGACCCAGGATGATCTGTGCCCCCCATGCTCTGAATCCATCTCCAACTAGTGTCCCTCTTGCTCTCTCCACTTTGGCCACATGGTTTTCTTGCTGGTCCCTAATGTGCCAGGATGGTCCAGCCTCAGGTGCTCTACCTGCAATGCTCTTCTCTTGGATATCTGCTGCCCTTCACTTCCTGCAGCTCAAATGTCACTTACCAAAGAGATCTTCTCCTACCACTCCACCTCCAGTACAGAATTCTCCATTACCCATCTCCATCATTGTAAGTGGAATCTTAAGTGTATTTGTCTATATTCTGCACCCTCCTCTCCCTCAAGAAAGATATAAACTCATGACTACAAAGACCTTTTCTGTGTTGATCACTATTCTTTCTCAGTTGGAACTCAACTTGGAAAACAGAAATAAACCTGATCATTTAACACAGAAGGAATGAAAGCATGGAATAGTTACCCATGTATGAAAGAAGTTGAGAAACCATTCCCAGAACAATGAAAGGCAAAGAAGAAGGGGAGTGCAGGAGGGTGAGGAGCTTGGCCCTAAGGCTCAGGGAAGGAAGCAGGATGAGGAGTTGGACAGAAAGCCCGTGGAGGAGACACCCAGCCTCAGGTTTCCATGTGGAATATCAGCAGAGCTGATTCATGTCTTCCACAATGTGGTGTCTCCCAGTCTGGAGGAGGCCTGCTGAAGGCAGCACACACAGTCTCGGCTCCAGATCACACAAACAGGAGTTGGTGTGCAGATACGGTTCACCTCATGGGTACGGGCGTTCATTTCTCATCGCTCGGCCAGCCCTTACCAACCACAAGAGAAGTGGACTCCATTTCAACCTCCACCCCAGCCAGGGCAAGTGACGTCCTGGCCTCCCTCACTCACCCAGCCTGTACTTCCTTGTCATCAAAGGAGATCATCTCCCTGAAACCTCAGGTCATTCTCTCCTGGGGACAGAGAAACAGGGCCATATGCTGTCCCAACATCTCACCTTCAGCTGGGTTAAGCCCATGGCTTTTGGAAGGTATCTGTTAATACTTGATTTTATCCTGATTCCCCAAGACCTTGGGATGCCTTCCTGAGCCACCCCCACCAGGGTGAGCCACAAACTTCTCTCCAGGAACTCAAACGTGAAGAGGATGAAGTTTCTCAGGACAGTATTTTTAATGTCTCTTTATCTCTCTTTCAGAGTCCTTCACTTTAGACAGATCTCTCTTAACTTTCTGTCTCCCAAACCTCTCCCTTTCTGCCTTTATTTGCATATGTCTCCATCTCTGTGTGTGCCTCTGCCCATCCACCCATGCCAGACCCAGAACTTCCCTCTCTCTTGATTCATTTAAACATCCCCTGCTCTGAGTATGGACCCTCAGTTCCCAGGGACCCAGACAGGGCTCAGACCCTTTGCCTTAAGGGCCCTCCTTCAGTTGCCTTTCTTCCTCTATCCTTCACCTGTCCCCAAATTCCACTGAGCCACCTCTTGCTACTTGAGGGCATTTACATTGCTCATTGACAGGTGTTTCCCAGGGCTCCATGCCAGCACCAGGTTGGCATTTACTTTGGCATTGCTATTGCCCTGCAGTACACTCTCCCAAGGTCATCATGAAAGTGGGCTGGGGAGGGGGCGTGGGCAGCGGACCCGGTAAGAGAATATTTTTTTTTAAGTTACCTGGGCTCCTACCTCCCCTCAATAAGCAACCCACGTGGCCCCAAGCTCTAAGCTTGGAACGTCACTCAGGACACTTGGGAAGGCAGTGGTACGCTGGGAAACCATATGAATGGGCCTCCTTCTAATTCGGCCCTGACTCTCTCAGAAGGGTCCCCTAGGCTGTGGAGCTGTTACATTCCTCCTTCCAGCTCCTGCTACCTGTCTGCTCCTTGAGGCACCTATTCCCCTAAGACTTGCCCAGAAAAGTCAAAATTAAATCAAATTAAACATATAACTTCTGCACAATTCAGAGACAAAACAGTTATACAATATACCCTACCTCACACAGAGATACCATACCACATACACACACACACACACACACACACACACACACACACAAACACACCACCTCCCTCATATGCTTTTACACTGAAACCATCCGGCTGGCATCTCACCTTCTCCCTGTCTCCCCATGTCCAGTCAGATGGCAAGCCCAGTCTTTGCCAACCCTGAGGTGTTTATCTAATGCATCCCCTCTTCTCCACACCCTCTGTCCTCAGACTGTATTGGGCCCTTAATCTCACCCTTATGACCTTCTCTCTTACATCACATGCTAGATTACCCTCCAATTCTTTCACTTAACTTTAATCAGGACTAGAGGGTAAGGACCCTGTCATGGCTGTCTCTCAGACACAAGAGCCCAGGATCTCTTCAAGATCACTCAGCAAGTATGAGGCGGAATTGGGATTCAGACCCAGTCACTCTGACCCTAGAACACGTGCCCCACTGGGTCCTGGCCTTCCCACAGTGAGCTCACAGCACAGCTCGTACTGTCCCGTGCTGGCTTCTGACTCCCTGGTTTCCTCTCCCTGCCCTGAAAGGATGGGCAGAAATCTCCCAATCCTGCTCCACACTTTGCCTGGGAACTCTCTTACACCTCTCCACCCAGCAGCTTATCAATGACACAGCCTACTCCCCTCCAGCTTTCAAGAACTTCTTGCCTCTACAGATATGATCAGCTATGGAGCACTTACCCTAGTGAAGCATCTGGCCAGAGGACAGAGAGCTCACAGCGAGCCTAGGAGACAGAGCCAGACTCCAAGGCTCAGTGTCAGAACCTTGCTATGAAATTATTGTCTACCACTAGCCAGGGAATCACTTCACCCTACAGTGACAACTTTCTTGTTCTTCCCAGCCCCTACACACACACACACACACACACACACACACACACACACACACACACATTACCCCTTATAGCTTCATCCTAATTATAGTCCCCAGAGAGTAAGAAAACTCTATGACAAAAATAACTGACTGTAGATCTCCTGTCTTAAAGAAGAGTGACAACTTTCCTCCAGGAGCAGATGGGTTTTTTCATTTGTTTTGTTTTGTTTGTGCTTAAAAATATATCCTGAGGATCTCTGAAAAGCCTTTTGTTGGAAAGGTGAGGTTCCTGTAGGCAATAAGAAAAGACGGCTAAGCTAACCAGCATGCTGGACGGGTCCTGCAGGTGGTAAGCCCTCAATAAACAGTTGTCTTGTGAATGAGTGAGGGGAAAATGTAAAAACTTACACTAGAAAAGGGGGCCTGAGGAGGGGACAAGAGCCAGACGATGGTGGAAGTCCAGGAAGAGAAGCACTGTGACAGGATGAGAGGTCCAAAGAGGAGGCAGGACAGTGAGGAATTCCGTGTCAGCCATGGCTGATGACACACTGTTGGTGATTAATGGTTAATATAAAATTATCATCCTGTGATGTCAACCCAAACGTTCAGCAAGACCCTCTCTCACAGCAGCTTCCTATTGGCGTTTGGAAGAATTCGGACAAAGTGGACTAAGTTTTGTGTCTGGGGAGATTCAGAGCCAGTAGAATAGCTACAGGGAACAGGAAATCATAGGGGGAAATGATCGTGAGACTAGAAGTTCCTGGGGATCACTGATACTTGGGGGAATGAACGAGACTCCCCCCCCATACATTGTTTTTCAGGTATAAAAAGGATTTATTAAAGGAGGTTGGAGAACAAGGAGACTCCCAGCCTTGAGAAAGACATATTTGTAAATATACAACCACAGGGTCTATCCATGGCACAGAACTGCATACTTTCGGCAAAAGGTAAAGTTGGAATAAAGAATTATCGTCCCACCCCAGCTCCACTGTACACATGACATGGCGCATCGGCTTCCCCCTCCCTGCCAGTCCAGCGGGAGTGGATGGAATGACACCCACCCAAGCCCCTTCCCTCTAAGTGTCACTAATCCATTAAGGAAGCCAAGTCCCTCCCCGTACCCGGTGGGCCCCCCTCTGTTGCCAGCTCAGAACAGGAAGCAAGGGAGAAAATGTAGTTCTACCCAAGAGACCCAGAGGGAACCAAGGATTGTGGCCTTCTGGGGTGTTTCGGGATACAACAGCCTCCTGGAATCTCAGCAGGGAACGGGAACCCTGGTATCCTTCATGCTCCACTGGGCAGCTTCTTTGTCCCCAAGGCCTGCTCACACGTGAACTCACAGGAACATAAAAATCCTGTTTGTCCAAGTCATTTTCATGAGCAAATTGGCAATTCACATCCCCGGGCTTGCCTCCCTATGCCTCCAGGGATTAAAGAATGGGTCAGGTGGGTGGGGACTTGGCCAGGACCCAATTCAGGAACCAGCTCCAATTGCCAAAAGTAGATAAAGACCCAGAGTTAAACTTGACGGAGCCCCTTTAGGGAGCCTGCTTCGAATCCCCTGTCCCCCTCTCTGCCCCTGCCCCACTCATGCTCTTTCTCAAAAATAAACATTTAAAAAAAAAATCCCAGTCTTCAAACAACTCTCTCTACTTCATATTTAAGTCACCCTCATTTACAGGGATCCCCTAAATCAATTCCACTAAGCTGATTTGTCCTGGTTTTGCCTCCCTCCTTTTACATCCAAGCCTCCCAGTGAGCAGCCTCTAGCTTGGCAGCCCTGACTTCTACCTTCCCTTCCCTCTAATTCTGCCCCGTCGGCTTCTTCCTTCAGGAAGCCCCCTGAAATATATTGCCTCCTCCACATCTTCCCAGGATCTAACGATGCCTCAGCCTTCCGTTGCTTTGGGACAAAGGAACTTCACTAAATATGTCAGTAGCCTTGCTAAGGACAAGTCCAAGATATGTGATGACAAGGTGAGACCAAGTTTGTCACAAGTAAATTAGAACTTCCACATCTCAGTGACTATTATCTTCTTTAAACTAGTCATTCTGAGAGACAAAGCACTCGTTGCAAAAGAGTACCCAATTATCCCTTCTATGTAGAATCTGAAAAAGTCAAACTCAGGAACAAAGGGTTGAGTGGTGGTTACCAGGAACTGGAGGAGAGGGAAGCAGAGGTGGGGAGAAGACATGGAGTGAGACTGGTCACAGGGCATAAACTTCCAATTCTAAGAGTCACAGGTTTGGGGATCTGATATATATCTAGCATGGTGGTGATGGCTAATAATGCTGATTCATACACCTGACTGTGGCTAACAAAGTAGATTTTAAATGTTCTCACTAAAAAAAGGAAATAGTAACTATGTGACAGGTTGGAGGCAGTAGCTAAGGCTATGGTAGTGACCATTTTGCAGTATACAAATATAGCAAATCAACAGTGTTGTACACCTGAAACTTAACACCATGTGAGGTGTGAATTATGTCTCAATAAAGCGGAGAAAGAAAGAAAAGAAAGAGAGAGACAGAGAGATGGAGAAAGAAAAGGAAGGAAGGAAAGAAAGAAGGAAAGAGAGAAAAAGAAGGGAGAAAGGGAAGGAGGGAGGGAGGAAGGAAGAAAAAAGAGCATCTATTTCTCCCAATATATTTGTGGAAACTACCTTTTTAAAATGACGTTTAGAACCTTGTTAACAACCCATGCAAACTGGAAAGCCTCATATCACTATCATCAGGCCCTGTTTTCACCTCCAGTCTCTCTCCTCATATTCCTCACTGTTGGAACTTAATGGCATTTGACTGTTTCCAAATATCCACTCATTCTTCATAGGTCTGTGATGTGTCACATGAGAGCATTCAAATCCTGGGACATTTGTGCAAAGGTGTTTCTCTGAGAAAACAACCTCTTTGCCTCTGGCCACACCTGGTGCACTTGAGCAAGGTGACTCATCAGTTGACACCTGCTCGGAGCAACAGATCACTACTGCAGTGCCAACAGGTGTTTGACAGAGAGACAGGTGAGGTTGAAGTGGTCAGCACGAGACGACTCGTGTAAAGAGTTTACACTTGCGTCTTGGATACATAGGTGTTTCCCCCATGAGACTGGAGGCTCCTAGAGGTACCGGATCATTCCTTCCCACTGAATTCTATATTTTTCATTCCCCACTCTCTAGAGAGGCTGTGGGCTCTGCATACAGGAATGAGGTCTAGAGAAAGAACATGCAGGACACAAGGACAGGCATAGAATCATTAGGACTTTCCACAGGAGGTCCATGAGGACAGCCTCTCATGCCATCCAGGTACAAAAGGGTATGTTATTTAACCAACTCAGGAGAAAAAAAAGAGAAACCTTTGTGGCGTAGCCTCCACCTCTCTGGCCCTATGCCTTTCCACCCTGATCCATTTAGGAGTGGCACTAAACCTGGGGCACTTATTTTAAATTAGTGAAAAAATCTTTACCACTCAGGTCCCTGCCTTTCACCTTCACTCTTATGAGTATATCTCCTCCAATTCTGTAGAGACAGAATCTTCTTTTAAACAGGTTCCTCCCCAACACACATTATATCCCTTCCCTTTATTTACATTTAATAACATTGAACCTGGGGCCTATTATTAAATAATGACAGGAAATGCCCAGAACACATGTTCCTACTTCTCAAGCCCCCATTACGGTGAATAATTTCCTAATTAACTCCTGAGGTCAGAAATGAGGCAAAGAGAGGACCAGGTCAATGGTAAGTAGTGATATTTATAAAGGCCCTGCTCTGTGGTAGTTCTGGTGCTGGTGTCGGAGATCCAATCCCCTCTTAGAAAAGACTTGTGCAAATTGCGAAGTTTGCAGTGGTTGGCTCAGCTCCAATGCTCTGCTGCTGGGGATGATTTGGATCCTCGAGTCAAAGTTCTTCCCTTTGCCCACCACCCACCCGTCACAGCGCACACAAACACACACACACACACACACACACACACACACACACACACAAATACAAACACACACACACACACACACGCCCCAGTACAACTCCCAAACTCAAACCTTCAGACATGCAGTGCTTATTCATTCCCTCAATCTCTTTATCAAATAATTGCCACGTCTGTACTCCCTTTAAATCTTTAGCCAGAAAATCCCCTTTTCTCCACCCCCTGACCCAAAAGTACATCAGAAGCTCATTCTATCTCTTTGAGGATATCCCCCCTTACAAGCCAGATAAATCAAATATTCTTTATCTCAAATTTAATCCCAAGCCCAACTGCGAACCCTTTGATGATAAGGATCTGCCATACTCCTCTCTCTAGAACCAGTGCCTAAAACAGTTTATCTGCTGGACAAGGGGGGCCCACACCTGCCTGTCCTGTCCCATCCCCCACTATCCCCCCCACTCTACCCCTCATGGCCAGGAATCTCTCCTGAACACTCTTGATCAGAGAGCTAACTGGTTTCCAGACCCTTCAGTTCCTGGTCACCTTGATGTTCACCTCACACAGCCCACTGCCCCCTGCAGGCATCCCTGACCTTCCTCCCTGGAGGGCCGCCAGCCCCTCCGAGAAGCAGCCATTCAGATGGGGCAAGGCTGCTCCCCGCCAGCGAATCGCTGAGACACTTCCCACATGGCCTGCCCTAGGGAGCCTTCCCAGGACCCCACTCCACAGGACACCATGCAAGCCCACAGGCAGAATCCCTGACCCAGACTTGAACGGGTGGGGAAGACTCAGAGAACTCCAGGAAAAGCTTTCCATAGAAAGATTCTTGGGGCACCTGGGTGGCTCTCAGTCAGTTAAGTCTTCTGCTCAGGTCATGATTTCATGGCTTGTGAGTTCAAGCCCCACACTCGGGGTCTCTGCTGTCAGTGTGGAACCTGCTTGGGATACTTTGCCCCCCTCCCCTTTCTCTGTCTTTCCCCAGCTCTCTCTCTCTCTCTCTCTCTCAAAAATGAATTAACATCAAAAATTTTTCTTAAAGAAGGAGATTCCTAATCTGAGCCTTAAAAAACAAGTAGATTTAGACAAACTTTAAATAAGACAATGGCTCTCAAGTTTAGGGAACAGAGGAAAAGTTGTAAGTTAATGGAAAGCCTTGATCTACTGAGAAAGTCCGAAAAAAAATCTGTGTCAAAAGCATAACCTCAAATAAGGGACCAAGGAGAGAAAAAACTAAATGCGTCAGGGCCAGATCATTAAAGGCCGTGTTTGCTCTGCTAAATATCAGAGGTTTATTCTGAAAGGCAGCTGAGAAACTTGGACGATTTTAAGCAGGAAATGACATGATCATATTTAAATTTTAAAGACAATTCTGGCAGCCAGTGGAGGATGCATCAGACCATCGGAAGTAAACCCATTCTAAGACTGTTCCTGCCTGGCAGGAGATACAGCAAGGGTTTTGCCTGAATCGGAGGCACTGAAATTAAGAAAAGGGGAAGAATCAAGAGGACTCTCCCAGGTTGCAAGGCTGATTAGATGTGGGGGTGACTGAACATGTTAGGGTAACCCCAAGATTTCTGACTTGATCATTTAAGAATGTGTTCACACCATTAGGTGGGATGAGCACCACCAAAGGAACAGTGGTTGTGGGGGCGAGAGTAATAAGGATGATATGGAGTTTGAGATGCCTCTGAAACTTTCAGGGGAGGCCCACCAGGACGTTGTACAGACTCATCTGGAAGTCCAAGAGAGATGAAGAGATGGGATTGGTCAGTAGAAAAGATGGTTAAAGTCGTGCAAAGTCCCTGAGCACGGAAAGTAGCTCGGGGTTCCTGGAAGGTTTGAGGAGAGAAGGCAATGTGTGAGTGGGGAGCATATTTACTGGAGAAACATTATAGGACAGCGATAAATGCCCAGTGTATGTAGGTTTGCAGTCACACACTTACCCAAGACCGGTCCGCTGATAATTTTCTCCAACAATGTTCAGGTGGAGTACAGGCACCAAATAGGCGGGGTTGGGATTCTTAGACAGTTGTTACAATGCTTAAAGACTCTATGCCAGACTTCATTTAAAGCTTTTTAAAATATTTATTTATATTTGAGAGAGAGAGACTGTGCACAAGTGGGGGAGGGGCAGAGAGATGGAGACAGAAACTGAAGCAGGCTCCAAGCACTGAGCTGCCAGCACGGAGCCTGACCAAGGCTCTAACTCATGAGCCATGAGATCATGGCCTGAGCTGAAGTCAGACGCTTAACTGACTGAGCCACCCAGGCACCTCATTTAAACTAAAGTGTGAACAATTTTATGCAAACTGCATTATTATTTAAACGTCCAAGATAAACAATACCAGATTGTCCGAATGTCCATGAACAATTTTTCCCTCCTTACCAGGTTATTGTAGACCCATTTTCTAGGAGGTTTCAATCTTGCTGGCGGGGGAGCGGGGGAGTTGGGGGGTGATTTACAGGGCACTTTAACATGAATCAAGTGTTCTAAATATTTGAATCCCCTGAAAGAAGATTACTATGCAGTGAAAAAACTAGTAGAGAATCACTTGTGGTGCAGGTGACCCAAATCATAACCCAAAAAGTCAGAAACCCCACTGAGATTATTGCCATTTTGTGAACTGGAGGTGTGGAGCTATGGTCCCGAATTCTCCATTCATTTGGAGGATCCATGGATCCTGGCAATGACGTTTTCCTAAAATTCTGCTTTGATTTTTTCCTCTCCACAGGGGTCAGACCTGACTAAGGGCTATCTTTTTCAGTGGAAGTTTAACTGATGTTCTTTTCCTAAACAATAAGTCAGACAATAAGCGTGACAGGGCCAGCTCCCTGTGCTATATTTTCAAGAGACCTAAGTGGCCTATCTTTGACAAATAAATCATTTCAAAGTATTAATCATTCTAATGTATTGATTCTGATGACCTGATAGTTTCCCAGAGGTCCCCAGAAACTGGAAAGCAATGCAATTAAACACCTCTCACCCAAGGAATTCAAGGCAACTATTTCTGGAAAACTGTTTATTCCCAACAGTTCCAGAGAACAACAGAAAACAATTACAGAATAGCAATCACTTAATATTTTTAGCAAGTTATAATACAAGTATAAATATTGACGTTTATAGAATGTAATAGACACATTATGCCTCAAACCACACATGAAAAAATAACTTAAGCAGAATAATTATTCTGGCTCTGTATCTCAGCCATCACCGTCTGATGTCATGTCGACTGATTTTATTCTAAAGAATATTCTTTCAATATGATTGTATCATTTTTACCTCTTATTAAAAGTGCCAGTAACCTTTGGCAAGGTTGCATTTTATAATAAATTTGAAACTGTTGGCGTCTTTAATTAACTCTTTTCTATAGATCATGATATTTTAAGTAAGAATAATACTCTCCACAATTGCTGAAGTATCTGGTAAACACAGAAAATTCTGCCAAATAAAATACTTCATTCTAGGGGCGCCTGGGTGGCTCAATCAGGTAAGCGTCTGGCTTTGGCTCAGGTCATGATCTCGCAGTTCGTGGGTTCGAGCCCCGCGTCAGGCTCTGTGCTGACAGCTCAGAGTCTGGAGCCTGCTTCAGATTCTGTGTCTCCCTCTCTCCCTGACCCTCCCCTGCTCACGCTGTCTCTCTCTGTCTCTCAAAAATAAATTTAAAAAATTTAAATAAATAAAAATAAAAAAATATTTAAAATACTTCATTGTAACTTTTTCTTATTGAAATGTGTAAATATCTCAGGCCAGAAATTTCCAGATACTTTCTTCTATCCTGTTCAGAGTAGCATTACTTGACACATATTTTTAGAAGGCAAAAAGAATTGACAAGTAATCTTTACTTATGATTCTTTGAATGTTTCACCAGATTGAGATGTTGCACTATCATACGCCTTCTTAATTGCATTGAATTCCAGAATAAAATATCAATTTGTTTGTTTAAATATAGAAACTCTGTCAAAACAGTCTTCCCACAAGGTTGAGCTATTCTAAAATCTCAAAATTAAACCTTGTAAATGTTTGAGTGCTCATCGTTTGATTTGTTTGGTAGTTCACTAGCTTTTATGGAAATAAATTTTAATGTCCTTCTGCTGCAGGCCTCACTTCCATTATTGCAGTGTACTAAGAGCTTCAAACACTGAAGTTTTTGGCATTTCATTGATTGAGTATTTTGATTAAAGACTTCCCATGAGTTTTAAATAAAATGTACCCAGAATTCACAGATTAATGTCCATGAATATAAATCAGTAGTAATAATAATCTGCTTATTTTTAAAATTAGGTTGATGACATCAGCCTCCTCACTAATTATATGCATAAATTTATGATATGGATGTTTATGTATACATGTTTATGTATATATGTATGCTTATACATATACAAAATATATACTGGATTGTAATTTTATATACATATTTATAAATGTAATGTATATTTTAAGTTTCAACAACCATAGCTCTGCTTGGTTTGGTAGAATCCTATCACTTATTTGGCCTCAAATATAAATTACATATGCACCGCAGGCACATTCCTATATATTTTAATTTTAAAACATTTTTACCACATTATGATTCACCAAAACTTATATTCCTATTATCACTATAAAAACAAATCATTCTTCTCTTCAAATTTAAACTGTTTAAATTTACAGTAGCATTCCCAATAATGTGAAATAGACTTCCAAATCTGTATTTTGATTCCATGGTTTGGAAGGGGAAACAATTGAGCCATTATTGGAATTAATTGATTTTCTACTTGAAATAGCTGATGATATTGATACGAAATCAGCATCTTTTAAATGTTTGCCAAGTGCTTTTGTTAATTGAGTCAATAATTTCACAACCAGAAGTTCACTCTTCACACATACTTGAGAAAACTTGGAACTTAAAATTAACAAAATTTTGGGGGTCCCTGGGTGGCTCGGTCGGTTGGGTGTCTGACTTGGACTCAGGCCATGATCCTGGGGTCCCTGGGGTCCAGGCCCTGTGATGGGCTCTGTGCTGACAGACTGCTTCAGATTCTGTGTCTTCCTCTCTCTCTGCTCCTCCCCTGCTCACGCTCTGTCTCTCTCTCTTTCTCAAAAAATAAAATAAAAAGATTTTTAAAAAATTTTTAAAAAGGGAGGGCGAGGGAGGCAAATCATGAGAGACTCTTGAATACTGAAAACAAACTGGGGGCTGAAGGGGGAGGAGGAAAGGGGAAGGGAGCTGATGGACATGGAGGTGGGCACTTGTGGGGAAGAGCACTGGGTGTTATACGGAAACTAACTTGACAATAAACTATTAAAAAAATATAAAGAAGAAGAGGAATGTGGGTTAAGTCTATTAGATGTGTGGCTAATCCAATCCTAGGGGTTAGGAGATTTCCCAAAGAACGTGATATAAGATGAAAGATGTAAAAAGCATTACTCAAATATGCAGCTTAGAGATGAAGGAGAAGGTGGCATTTCAGAAACAAGGATCAGCAATGTGCACAACCCCGGGTAAGTGCACCAGGCACACTGAAGGTACTGACAGAAAACCTTTATGGCCAGGACATAGACCAAGGTGCAAGAAATGGATCAGGAAAATGCTGAGGATTGGCAGGGAGAGGCCGGATCACAAAGGACCTTGTAAGCCACACTTAATTTTTTATTTTAAAGATGCCAGGAGAAATTGAAGCACATGAGAGAGTAGAGATAATCCACAGAGCAAGATTTCTTCCCCACAAGCAGAAGATGGGATTCAGAGCAGAGATGAAGCGTTAAGTCTCAGACAAGAGAAAGGAAAACTCAACATGGTAACCATGCAGGAAGGGAAAAGCGAATATGAGTACAGGTTAAGACCGTAGATGTTGCCACGAAATAAAGGGAATGTGTGTCAAAGCCCTTCTAATTCCTTTGGGAAGCGGATGAGGTTCCCTGCTGTGGGTGGGGCAAAATGTGCTGGGATTGGTGGTTTAGGGAGCTGGAGGAAGGTCTGCCCTAGCTTCTGTGGAGAATGGGAGGCAGCACCAACTAGGAAAGCATTGCGGGTCTGCTTGGAGAGTCGAGGGCCTGACTGAGGTTGTAAGCCAGAAATGTAAATGTATCATTCTTTATAATTTTGTATATTTTCTTTTTAGATGTTCTCAATAAACCTGGAATAAGACCAGAGATGACCAGATTCATCAAGGGTGGAAATTTTGCCAGAGTTTGTAAAAATGGGGCTAGAGAGTAGCAGAGACTGGCAAGAGTTGTGTAAGTGGTGGGCCATGTAATTTAACCTGGAAAGGGAAGCGAGTGAACACTGGAGTCGGCACACATATATAAAGAGAATGTGGGGCGCCGGGTGGCTCAGTTGGTTAAGCGTGGGACCTCGGCCTAAGTCATGACCTGGCCATTCTGAGTTTGAGGGCTGCGTCGGGCTCTGTGCTGATGCTCGGAACCTAGAGCCTCTTTCAGACAGATTCTGTGTCTCCCTCTCTCTCTCTCCCTGCCCCTCCCACACACACACACTCACTTTCTCTCTCTTAAAAATAAATAAACATTTTAAAAAGCCTTAAAGAGAATAAAAAGGTCAGGAAAGTGAAATTTGCAAAATAAATGGAAAGGAAGTATCAAAAAGAGAGCGTTGGATTGATAAGAGACTGTGGGAGGCACCTGGTGGCTCAGTCAGTTGAGCATCCAACTTCGGCTCAGGTCATGATCTCATGGTTCGTGGGTTCAAGCCCCATGTCAGGCTCTGTGCTGACAGCTCAGAGTCTGGAGCCTGCTTCTGATTCTGTGTCTCCCTCTTTCTCTGACCCTCCCTTGCTCGCACTGTCTCTCTCTCTCTCTCTCTCTCTCTCAAAAATAACTAAAACATTTTAAAAGAGAGAGAGAGAGAGAGAGAGATTGCAGTCAGTGTTTCAAGAAGTAGAGGAGCTCCGCAGTACACCTGAGTGGCTCAATCAGCTCGGGACCAGCTTCAGCTCAAGTCATGATGTCGCGTTTCATGAGTTGCTCTACATCAGGCTCTGCACTGACAGTGTGGAGGCTGCTTGACATTCTCTCTCTCTCTCCCTCTCTCACTGCCCCTCCCTCACTTGTGCTCTCTCTCTCTTTCAAAATAAATAAATAAACTTTAAAAAAGTAGAGCAGCTCTGAGTAACGTCCAGGTCTGCACTGGCCATGGCAGTTGGAATGAAAGTCAAGATAAGGTCAAAGAACTGAGAACACAGACTGCTGAGTGGGTCACGCACATGGATCCTTAAAGTTGTCCAGAATATTGAGACCAAAGGGAGGGCCACCACCCAAGAGTCAGTGGGGCCGTCGGAGAGCTCAGTGGATGAGTGAGGCGGGGTGAGCAAAGGACCCAGGACTCCTGGGAGGAGGGGTTGTCAGTGGGATGTCTGGACACCCCATCCAAGGTGGAGTCCAAGGTGATCGACACGTTTGTGTCTTCCAGTGTCCAACTGGAGGGCTCAGCTGTGGGAATGTGAGTGAGCCATACTCAGAGCAAGAGGAAATGTCTGGGGAGAGGCATGCTTTGGGGATTGCCTCAGTTTATATTTAGTTGAGTAATTTATGATTTTATATCGATTAATCCCCTCCTCTCTTTTTTCCCCAGGTGTTTGGTTGGCCATTTTCTAGCTACTTAACTAGCTACTGGATTTTTTTTTGGCCTGGTATTTTCTTAACTTAAAAGCAGTGAACACCAGGGGTCCTCCAAGAACTGTGTTGGCTACAATCCTGGTAAAGATGTGCAGGGTTCACATAGCACTCATTTCCAAACAATCATAATTTAACGTTCAGTTTCCTTTTCAACCCATAAATTAAGACTGTCCTTTTTCCCCCATGGTTAGGTTTTGTTGTTGATGTCTTTAATTATTACTAGTTCTCGGGGTGCCAGGGTGGTTTAGTTTGTTAAATGTCGGACTCTTGATTTTGACTCAGCACGTGATCTCACAGTTTGTGGGATCTAGCCTCGCATCAGGCTCTGCACTGATAGCAGGGAGCCTGCTTGGAGTTCTCTTTCCCTCTCTCTCTCTGCCCCTCCCCCACTCGCTCTCGTTTTCTCTCTCTCTCTCAAAATAAGTAAACTTAAAAAATTATAATGAATTCTCTTTCATCTTTAATTTCTAACTTGTATTATCCTGTAGTAAGAGAATGTGGCCTTTATAAGTTCTGGGAGAATCGATTCAGATTTTCTTTGATGTAGTAAATTTACAAAATTTAATCAATTCTGTAAAGCCCTGTGGGTGTTGAAAAGAATGCTTATTCTCTTCTCATTGGGTGTAACACTCAAAGCAAGCTTGCCCATTGTGTTCTTCAAATCGTCTCTGTACAAAATTATATTTGGTTGACATAAATTGTCACTTCCCGAGACTTACAGAATGATGTCTCCTACAGAGATTTTGGTTTTGCCAGCTAATCTTTATTTTTATAAAAGTTTATGCTTTGTTTCAATGCAAGTTCAGTGCATAAAAGTTTGTAACTATTGTATCTTCTTTTTTCTAGCAATGCTATTTAAAAATTTTTTAATGTTTATTCATTTTTGAGAGAGAGACAGACAAACAGAGCATGAGTGGGGAAGGGGCAGAGAGAGAGGGAGACACAGAATCCAATCCGAAGCGGGCTCCAGACTCTGAGCTGTCAGCACAGAGCCTGACATGGGGCTTGAACTCACAAACCGATCACGACCTGAGCTAAAGTCAGTCGTTTAACCGACTGAGTCAGGTGCCCCTCTAGCAATGCTATTTTATTTTTTTATCTTTTTTTTATAATATTTTATTGTCAAATTGGTTTCCATACAACACCCAGTGCTCTTCCCCACAAGTGCCCTCCACCATCACCACCACCTCTTTTCCCCCCTCCCCCTTCCCCTTCAACCCTCAGTTCATTCTCAACATTCAATAGTCTCTCAAGTTTTGCATCCCTCTCTCTCCCCAACTCTCTCTCCCTCCTCCGCTCCCCCTGGCTCTCCATTAGGTCTCTCCTGTTTTCCTGCTAGACCTATGAGTGCAATGCTATTTTAAATAGCACTTTACGCTTCCTTTCATAATATTTGGCCCTTGAATTCTACTCTGCCAGATATTAATATTGCCATTCCATTTACCTAACAGCTCTTTAACCATCCTGTATTTTCTTTCAGCTTTTGTCTATCATGTTTTGGTGTGTCTTTTGTAAAAGAAATCTATGACTTCAGTACAATTCCTAACCTGCCACTTACTTATTTTGTTTTCTTGTTGTTCTTTATTTCTTTTTTATTCTTCTGCTTTCTTAACCTTTGCTGGATTGTTAAAGCCTTTGTCATTGTTCTTCTTATTCTTCTATCAGTTTGGAAGGTCTGTAAATTAGGATTCAATTTGGCTGCATGGAATAGAAACCCCAGAATAAACAGCTTAAAGACATGCTTTTTCCTGCCCCACCACCCTCACACAAGAAAAAAAAAAAAAGCAGTCTAGAGAAAGCCCATCCCACACCCGCATAGAATGACCTCAGCAATCCAGCCACGTCTTCTCTTTCTTCTCCACCATCCTTAGAACATAACTCTAACTCTCAGTGCTCAAGACCATGGGCAGCTGCAAGGACTTTAACCATTGTGTCCAATATCTTTTTTTTTAATGTTTATTTATTTTTGAGAGACAGAGAGACAGCACAAACAGGGGAGGGTCAGAGAGAGAGGGAGACATAGAATCAGAAGCAGGCTCCAGGCTCTGAGCTGTCAGCACAGAGCCCGACGCGGGGCTCGAACTCACAAACTGTGAGATTATTACCTGAGTCAAAGTCAGACGCTTAACCCACTGAGCCACCCAGTCGCCCCCCATTGTGTCCAATTTCTGAGCAGGAGGAAGAAAGAAGGGAGAAAGCCACGAAAGGCATGGGTCAGCTGAGTCAGCTCCTTTTATGAAGCCTTTCCTGACATTTCACACAGCACTTCCATTTACGTTTAGTAACGTGGCCACTACTTACTCCAGGAGCAGCTGGGAGATGGTGTCTTTTAAACAGACACATTACCTCCCTAAACATAACAGAATTCCATTACCAAGAAAGAAAGCAAGAGTGTATACTAAGTAGCCAAGTAACACACTGTCACCATCTACACACTCTACTCATTTTTTTAGTAAATATATGTACATTTCTAACAAACCTATTTAAATCTATTTTTGTATCAGTATCAACAATTAATATCCATTACTTTCCCCCTGAAGGTAGATCTGCATTATGTATCATTTATCCCTCTGTCTCATGTGGTCTTCCAAGATCTTAATGAAGTTATGCATAATTTTATTTCAGATATTATTAATTTTCTTGTTAGTATAATATATAACATATAGTCATATCTAATTTTATATTTGGTGATATATGATATATTATTAAACTATACATAATAATAATTGCCAATAAAATAGAAAATAGATATTTTCTATATTTCTATATTTCTATTTTAAGAATCATTTCTTTATGGTTATATTAAACACAGTGATAATAACAAGAAATTTTTACACATAGTTATAAATTCTGTGGGTTTCTCTGCTTCTCACTCTTTCTTCTATATCATGTTCTTTCTTGAAATTGTATTGCTTGTGGACCCATTGTTCCAGAAAAGGAGCAGGAGGGATATGCTGTCATAGCTCTTTAATTTGCCCTCAGGATATTTAACTGTCTACAGAACAGCAGCTTTAAAAGGCGGCAGATTCGGGTCCATTGTCCTTTAACCCTCCGTGTTGCAGATAAGACACTGCTAATCTGATTTGCTTTCCTTTGTGAGTGATTTGTTTCTCTGTAACTTAATAAGACTTTTCCTTACCCATAAAATCCAGAAACTTCAGGGGCTCCTGGGTGGCTCAGTCGGTTAAGCGTCTGGCTTCGGCTCAGGTCATGATCTCACGGTTCGTGGGTTTGAAACCCTCGACAGGCCCTATGCTGACAGCTAGCTCAGACCCTGGGGCCTGCTTCAGATTCTCTCTCTGACCCTCTGTTGCTCACACTGTCTCTCGCTCTCTCAAAAATAAATAAAAAACATTTTTTTAAAAATCCAGAAATTTCAGTACTCCTACCTACCCTTTAGGGGGCACTTTGAACCTAGTCTTAAGTTTAAATTGCTCTCAGAGAAATTTCCTTCTATTATTTCTTTGACTTTTTTGTCTCGCTCCCTTTTCTTCCTTGAGAGAGAGAATCTTAAGCAGGCTCCTGTGACGCCCGGCTCTATCCCACGACTCTGGGATCATGACCTGAGCTGAAACAGAGTCAGAAGCTCATGGGACTGAGGCACCCAGGCGCTCCTCTTTAACCTCTCTTAAATGAATATTTGTTTTTCTAGATATATCTACATATCTTAACTTTAGACCATAATTTCCACTATCTTTTTACTTTACATTAGAAAAAACTCCTTAATTTCCAAATCACTATTTATTCTTTAGCCAAGTGCTTTCAGTTACTCAGCCCTCCTAGTAATTGCTTTCTTTTTACAATCATCTTTAAAGCCTGAAGTCTTTCTTGTTCAATGATTGGCTCTTCTTCTTGGAAATCCACCCTAGTTCTGTGGATTTGATATCCATTCAATGTTTTCTAAATAACTGTAAGTTTTGTATTAAAATGAAAAACAAATGGTTGTTTCATTATGAATCCGTTATCCTGTATATTTGTCTTGGTTCTTCTTTCTCAAACTGTTTTCTTCAAATGTTTTGTAATTCTTTGTTTTATTTATTTTTTGAGAGAGAGAGAGAGAGAGAGAGAGAGAGACAGTGTGAGCAGGGGAGGGTCAGAGAGAGAGAGACACAGAATCTGAAGCAGGCTCCAGGCTCTGAGCTGTCAGCATAGAGCCTGACGCGGGGTTCAAACCCATGAACCGCGAGATCATGACCTGAGCCAAAGTCGGACGCTTAACCAACTGAGCCACCCAGGTGCCCCTGTGATTCTTTGTTTTAAATGAAGTACTTTTAGGATCCCTCTCCTGGCACTTTGTAATGCTGTAAATATCTGGCATAGATTTCTAGAACTTTCTATATGTCTGTTTCCATGATAGATCTCTCTCCTTCTGGACTGAGGATGTGGTGCTGACAGAAAGGTCTCCCACTAAGAGATGTGGTTGTATGGAAGTTGGGCCAACAGATAAGCTGGCATCTCCACCCAAAGAACAATCCCTCTTGCTTTTCTCCTCTGTGACCACCTGAAGGCCCAGAGTTAGTGCAGGTCCCAGCTCACTCCAGGACAAACGCTTCAGCCAGTCACTCTGTGAAAAGGAGGGGAGAGGGAATGACTTGGCTGGCTCTTCTAAGAAAAAACATTTGCTCATTTACCTTCATGAGCATCCTCTTGGTCAATTGCTCCTTGGGCTTATTGATTCCTGGCTTCAAGTCTCTCCAAGGTTCCTGAGGGAAGAATAAATCCATTTCTACAGTAGCCCTCTCTAGTCTTTATTTCTGCTTAGTTTCTCTATCACCTGGTTCCAGATGCTTTCTTTTCCTTTTAGCTTCTGATCGGAAAGCTAGTTGGTATTAATTCATTTAACAAATAACCTATGAATTCTTTCCATGGGCCCTGCAGATACAACAGTGGCCTTTTCCAGATTGAAGGAGGCCAAAAGAGATATGAAAACCGAATATGCACAAGCCAGGATTCAGTCCTGGAAAGAAAGTCAAGGCATAAAAGGAAAGAATTGTTTTGCTGCTGTTGCTTTGTTCTGTGTTTGTTTTGCTACAGAGATATTGACATCATTTGAATGTGAATTAAAGGTAGCATTGTATCTATTAATCTTCTGATCATGGTTATTTAGAAGAATGCCCTTATTGATGGGACATACACATTACTTATTTAAAGGTAATTAGGCATCCTTTTTCAAATGGCTGAAATTAATAGTGAGGAAATTATCAAGTGAATGTGGTAAATTATTATCAACTGGGCAATTGGGGCAAAGGGTACAAAAAGCTCTCTGCTCATTTGTGTAAGCTTTCCTGAAGTCTGAAAGTAGTTCAAAACTGGAAGTTGACTTTTTTTTTTAAGAATATCACAGAGAATGTTCAAGATACCATCTTTCCTACTGATAGTTCTGATGGTAGAGAATAAGATTCATTATCTACATAAAAGACACTTTCTACCACTTGATCCTGGAATGAAACGCAGTTGTCCGTCTATTCAGACAGGGCTGGGCTGCCACGGGCCATCCCACACAGGAAGCTCCTAGCACTGGGAAGGACAGCAGAACACATGCGCTCTGTGAGCGGGATGGGCCCCAAGGGAAAGAGGACAACAAGACACTGGACCGGCCACCTCCACCCAGTCTCTTCTTCCAAACTCCCCGATCATTTTAAGTCACTCTTAGGTGGGAGTGAATTGAGGCCATGAGAGTTAGGCATGGAATCTTCTCAACATGGAAAGAAACATTCTGAATGAGGGAAAACTGATCAACCGTCTCTAACAATAGATGCCAAACAAAAGGTTAGTAACGAAAGTATTTAAGAAGATACTCTCAGAGAGATGATAAAGTTAAAAAAATTAGCAAAAAAAAGACAATGGACGTAAACAAACAATTCACAGGAAATAAAATACAAATGTCTAATAATCCTACCAAAGGATGTTCAAACTCACTGGTAACCAGAGATATGCAATTTTTTTTTGGTCCATCAAATTGGCCAAAATTTTCATTACTGACAGTGTCTAGTGGTGGTCAGTAAGGATATGAGAAATAGGGACTTTCATACACTATTGATGAAGATCTGACTGGAACAACTTTTCGACAGACAGTATTTCTATCAAGATCTTATTTTTTCATAAAATTTTTAATGCTTTCTTTTTTATTTATTTTTGAGAGACAGAAAGAGACAGCATGAGCAGGGGAGGGTCAGAAAGAGAGGGAGACACAGGATCTGGAGACAGGCTCCAGGCTCTGAGCTAGCTGTCAGCACAAGCCTGAGGCGGTGCTCAAACCCACAAACCATGAGATCATGACTTGAGCCACAGTCGGACGCTTAACCGACTGAGCCACCCAGGTGCCCTTCTATCAAGATTTTAAATAAACATACCTTTTGAACAAGCAATTTAACTTCTCAGAGCTTATCCTTCAAAAACATTCACACATATACACAAAGAATTCCACTCTAGTGTTACTAGTTGTAGGGGAAAATTGGAAACGACCCCCCACCACCATCAAAAAATCCATCAATACAAAACTGCTTAAAAAAGAAAAAGTGCATAGGGCACTTGGATGGCTCAGTCACTTAAGCATCTGACTTCGGCCCAGGTCATGATCTTGCCTTTCTTTTTTTTTTTTTTTTT
>NC_043709.1:59532251-59563313 GCF_006229205.1 Suricata suricatta
CATGCACACACACACTCTCTCTCTCTAAAATTAAAAAAAAAAGTGATGCTAATAGGCTGTAATTTAAAAGAGTGACATAGGTTATATGTACTAATAAAAGACAAGATGAAAAGTCAAATTATGAAGACACTGAGCTGTAGACATAATATAATCCTTTTCTTTGTTTTTTTTAATGTTTATTTAGTTTAGAGAGAGAGAGAGAGAAAGTATGAATGGGAGATGGGCAGAGAGAGAGGGAGACACAGAATCCGAAGCAGGCTCCAGGCTCTGAGCTGTCAGCACAGAGCCCAAAGTGGGGCTCACACTCAGACCGTGAGATCATGACCTGAGCACAAGTCTGATGCTTAGCTGACCAAGCCACCTATGCACCCTGATGTAATCCTGCTCTTAATGTTTAAGTCTATACACATCCTTGTAAGTTGGTGATAAAAGATTTTAAACCATATGTAGAAAATTAAAATGGCTTCTTAAAGAGAAGAGAGGAGAATTTTAACAGTAGAGTAAAAGGGAACTTTCACTTTTGCACATTTTCTGAATTTTTACAAAAGCACACATTGCCTTTGAAGTTTTAAATAATTAAAATGGAAAAACATGCTCCATTAAGATAAGCAGAAGGCTGTATTATTATTAGCATAGAAAAATATTACAATAAAACGTCCATTGATAAAAGTAGTATATATAGCATGACAAAATTCTTTTGAATGAGACCTTTTTGTCTTTCTTTTGGCAAAAGCCTGCAAGAAGGAAAAAACAAAGAAGTGGTCCCAAGTACCCTCACTTCTAAAGCAAGGTGCTATGTAAGCCATAGATAGTTCGAAGGATTCCTCATTCCCCATCACCAATCTCCAGATTCTTTGAAAGAAACTGGAGTATTCATGGAGATTCACGTCCCATCATTGGGGATGCCTTTGGAGAGGAATGTCAGTGTACCAGAGAGGATGAGGGTGCTTCCCCTCTTCACATTAAGCTTAATGAGACAGGCATCAGGAGAAGCACTCAGACAGCATGACATGTGTCCTCTGGATTTGAAGGAAAGGGAACTTATATCACCCTTTCTCCAGAAAATTCCAAAAAAGAAGAAGCTGTGCCTGTCACACATGTCCAGAAGCTGACAAGGCAACTGCTGCATGGGCTTCCCACAGGCCAGAGATGGGGTCCCTTGCGGGGAGCCTCACTGGGTTGCCTTGAGATCAACTCTACCAGGAGGACACCCTGTGATTTGACATAGGAAAGAGGGGGTTGGGGACACAGAGGGGAGCATCAGCAACCGAACCAAAGGCACTGCAGGTGAGAGATCTTCAGTGATCCAAGGAGGCCCTGAGTAACCCACAAAAGCAGACTGCAAGAAAAAATCATATAGGGAATCTACTACATCTATGAACGCCAGCACCAGACCACCTGTGCCAGTCAGGTGAGACGTTTTCTCCCACATCTCCCCTCCACTCTACTCCAACCCCAGAAGAGTCAGATGCACCTTCATGGATGGGAAAGGAGTAAAGGAACTGGTGGTAAAGGAGAGATTTAAAGGCCCATGCCTCCCCTCCCCCACTAAGTGCTTTCAAGCCAAAATAGTCTCTAAGGAAAAGGAAAGGTTTCAAATGGATGAAAGTTTAGAGTTTTTATGTTACGTTTAACTATACTTTTATTGACTGGCAAAGTTTCTCTTCTTTCCTTCTCCCAAGTCCAGCTCATCAGGAAATCATTCACACATGTAACAATGGCAGCCATTCCACTGCCGCACCGGCTCATAGGAAAATATGCGACAGTTCTGCATAGTTACTTTTGGTCGAGAGGTGGTGTTTCTCTTCGTGCTCAGGCTCATTGGAGATATGTAAGTACACTACCATCTGCTCAAGGAGCCTTTTGAGACCCTAGGATCGTGAGACAGGTGTCTACAGGGACCTGTGGAGAAGAAGGGTCCAAATTCAAAGATGGGCTCAGCACTGGGTTCTGACGGGCTACTCCCCGTTCCTGATCAAGGCGTCCGAGGACTCCGATCCTGCCTCTTCCCCAGCTCCACTGCCATGCTTCTCTCCCCCGTCCTTATCCTGTCGGATCTCTGGAAGAGGACACCCTAGCCCTGTAAACATGCATCTGTATCTTTCTGTCTTGAACTTAAACTGAGATTTAAATCTTTGGATCTGCTTCAGTGTGGACCAGGAGAAAAGGAGAAGCAGAACAGTCCTTGAGGTACTGGTAAGGGAACAAGAGGAGATAAAGCCCTGGTACGTGTATGTGTGTAGATACCTGGGAAAAAAACTGGAAAGTATAACAGCTATCTCTGAATGGGAACATTCCAAGTGACTTCTTTTTCACTCTCACTGTTTTTTTCTTTCATCATTTTATTTTCTTAATTGTTCTAAAATTACCATAATGTGCATCTGTATAGAACTATACATTGAAACCTCTGGCTGTGTAAGCAAGAAACATCCGAATATGTAAGTCAAGGCAGGCGCCCTGGGAGAATGTCCTCAGCACAGTAAGGATCAGATGGGAAGCTGAATGCTAAAGCCTGCAGCCTGCAAGATGGAGATGTGTATCTGCAGGCCCTCTTCCATCAGCATTTAAATGAGTCAAGTGTCTCTCTTAGAAAAAGCCCTTCGTGGACACCATATTCTCAAACATGCAGATCTGTCACCACCCAAGCCAAACTTCTTGAAAGTGTCTCTGCTCACTACCCTCACTTCACTTCCCATCAACCCCTTTATCGCCTCACCAGAAGAACACCAGCCTCTAATTTTCCTTTCATGGCCAAACTTCAGAGGTCTGAAGAGAGTCCTTACATGGACTACCATAGCCACAGATGAAGAGGTGCCTAGGGAGACCAGATGATCTACTAAACACCATCTAGGACATTGCCCTCACCAGACACACAGAGAATTCTGGAGGATTAAAGTACCCTTTCAAACAAGACTATGAACTATTCTCCTGTTTGAATGACATGTGATCAGAATTGTTATCTTTGCTTTTGGAAAACCCACAGGAGAAAAAGTAAGACCACAGGATCCTAATGGGAGAGAACAAATCAAATATTAAGACTATATTAATTCCTTAATAGTTGGGCATGAGCTAGAAAAAATGCATTAAAATATGAATATCTCTAGGGGGGCCTGGATTGCTCAGTCAGTTGAATGTCCAACTTTGACCCAGGTCATAATCTCATGGTTCATGAGTTTGAGCCCCGCACTGGACTCTGCACTGACAACCTACAGCCTACTTGGAATTCTCTCTTTCCCTCTCTCTCTCTGTTCTTCCCTGCTGGTGTTCTTTATCTTAAAAATGAATAAGAATTTTTTTAAATATGAACATCTCTTAAAGCAAATAAACCCAAATCACCCCCTGCCCAAATTAGGAATAAGAATGATTGAACTGGAAGATTGAGAGAGGAAGTACAGTATAGGGATTAGAGCATGACCTCTGGAGACATGTGACCTGGATGCAGATACTATCTGTGCCTCTTCTTAACCTGGACAAGTTGCATAACAGCTCTTGCTTTAATTTCCTAATTTGTAAAAACACATAGATGTTAACAGGATTATGGCTCTCCCCACCCTTCTCTCCTTCCTAGCACAGTATCTGGTACACACTCAGGCGATTATTTTTGCAATCATTGTATCTCCCCAAAATTCTCTCTTGGTTTCCATACCTGTATATGGAATTGCGTAAATAATATCTTGGTAACACCCAGCCAGTTCAATATAAAACTTTGGAAACCAAATTCATTATTCGAATCCACCTTCTAGTGTGTGCTTCTTCCAGCATTCAATAAATATTCTTAATGATGGATTTGTTCTTTTCATCCTGGTCATCCATATTTTCTTTTTTTTTTTAATGTTTTATTTATTTTTGATACAGAGAGAGACAGAGCATGAGAGGGGGAGGGGCAGAGAGAGAAGGAGACATAGAACCAGAAACAGGCTCCAGGCTCTAAGCTAGCTGTCAGCCCAGAGCCTGATGCGGGGCTCAAACCCACGAATGTTGGATCTGACCTGAGCTGAAGTTGGAGGCTTAACCGACTGAGCCACCCAGGCGCCCCGCATCCATATTTTCAAATATTTTAAATCAGCATGTATAATAAAAATTAGTGAATACTTTTATTTGTAAAAAGGAAAACTAGGCAGCAAAATTAAATTCATAAAAGAAATATCTAATAAGGGTTAAAGGACTTTTGCCCGAAGGCATAGTAGAGCAAAATCCAGATAAACGGATGAAGGAGTAAATGGAGAGATAAGGAAGAGCATAAAAGTCCCTTAAGGTTTATTGGTAACCTGTTTCTTGGTAACAAAATGTGGTTTCAGGAAGGGGCAAAGGAGGGAGCTGAAGAGAAGTCTGCAGAAAGAAGCACTGGAGAATATTACTAAAAACAACTGCCAACTTAGAAATCCACTGCCACAAAAGTAGGAGACAACAAAACAGTTTTATTATTGAACAGAATTATTGAATAAGCGTTCAACCAGAATGTGATGCTCATCTCAGGCAATTGACTAAAGAGATTGAGAAGACAGAAAAAAATCTCACCCTCTTCTATCACCAAGTACGTGTGGCATATTGCATGTGTGTTCTCCAGATAATGACAACTGTCACAAGGAAGAGGGCTTGACCTCACCGTGTGTCACACACAGTTCACCCTAAACTCACCCAGTAATTGGAGTGGCCATGTGCATGAGCTAATTGCCTTTATCCAAAGGAAAAATATACTTCTCCCATCTATATGATGGGAGGTGGTTTTGCTGCTTGGAGCCGGGCATCTTAGACTCCTACCCTCCATGGGGCCTATGGGCCCTGAGGATGCCCTTCCAAAAAGATGGCCCCCGGGCCCCGAAAAAAAATATTCCTGGGTTGTAAAACCTGCAAGAAGCTCTTTTAAAGATTTACATCTCAAAGGAGCAGAAAAAGAATTTACAATTTCCAGTTTTCTAAAGTAAAAGCTCTAAGGAAAGCGAAGATGGGTGAGGCCTACAGAAGAGAAAGTTGACCCGGAAGACAATGAGAAAAGGGGAAACCAGGATGAGTTAGCAAGTTGGCTCCTTGAGCTCTTGCTGTGGATCGCGGGTTCTAAGCGGCACTTTAGCCAGAGTTGTTTTGTGCCTCACCAGTCTGTGTTTCCCAGGACCATGAGGAGGACCTGCGAATCATGTGGCACACAGAGTTGGGTGCAAGTTGCACAGGCAAGTAAGGTACACATGGCCACAGTGTCTATAGATACTTGTTGTTTTGTTCTTGGAGGTGCTTTATAATGCAATGTTTACGACAGCATGTTGACTTTGAAATTCTAAATTACGTTACAAATACCACTTATTCTTTTTCTTATGAATGTCCTGCCACATAGACAAAAATCTTCATGCCTGAATGTGTGCCCCCCCACACACACACACACCTTGTGTATCTAATAAGAAAGCCCCAGCAGAGCCCCACAATGGATGTGAACAAACATGCAGAGCAAGACATGCATCCATTCAGGCCCAGTCGAGCATCCTTTTACAAAGACCTAAGCTGGAGTGTAGTCTAGGTCTTTGTCATGTAAAACCAAGATTCCCTACCTGGATGACCTAGAGACCTAACGGTGAATGAGGGTGGTAATGTAGGGCCTCTAACTATTTACAGCCTTTCACCAATTCTAATACTAATTACACATGTTGCTAATAAGGATACATAGAAAACAAAATATAAAATATCTATCCTATTTTTAATTATATAAAATCAGTATTCCAACTCTAGTCTATGCCAATCAAGTTATAAGCATCTTATTTAATACAAATTTTGGAATTGAATATTACTTATGAACTGGGATGCTTAGTACCAGAAAACTTAAGATTTCACCAGTCTCTTCTATGTCCTAAGGGAAGAGGGTCATGTCTAAGCAGATTTTCATGATTATGTGAGGATCCACTAAACAGCCATTTTAATTGTATAGTTGCAAGGTGAGTAAGTACCTACTCTCCTCGAGAAACAGTGTCAGCAGACCTTTTATACGTGGCTGGACAAAGCTAGTTTATTTAAGATGCCCACTAGCTAGAGCAGATCCCAGGGGTGAAAATGGATAAATATGCAGAGTCCACAAGGCCCCCAAAATGAGAAGGATCAAAACACTGACCCTTTCCCTCCTGGGAATAAATAGTAACACACTCCCCAACTCATTGACTGACTCAATGGGAGCTATTGAAAGAGAAGGATACCAAGAGGTCTCCAAAAGAGAATTGCCTACACAAGGCACAGGGTGGGATGTAGGGGGAATTGGTTCCAGCCTAACATGTGGCTGTGATCAGAAAAGCCCTTTAACCCAGAAACTCTGGCCTGGTGCTGAGTTTGGGGAATGGAAGTCAGGGCATGAGGTCAACAGAAAGAATCATGACCTTGCACCTGAGACTGGTGCTGGTTCTTCACCTCTGACTACATGGGCTGTCTCTCTAACGCACAAACTTAAATCCAGGTATTTACCTTCTCTTTGGATCCATAGCCTTCCAAACTGCAAAATGAATGGGTGAAATTCCAAGTTACATATGTATTCTTGCCTGAAGTTAAAACTAAGAAGATTAGAACTTCACAGGTTGCCAAGAGGAAGGAGGGCAGTGCCCAAAATCATAAACTCATAAGGAAATCCCTAGAAGGAACACAATTCTGAGTTCCAAAGTCAAGGACCCTAAAAGAAGATGGGGGTCTCCAAGAATTAAGCAGTTAATGAAATACCCTTAGTCTCCCTCATTGGGCAAGCTCAGGGGGCTTATCACCTGAGAAGTGGTAATGGCTAGAGCATGATAGATTTCTGAATCAACTGAAATTATGTAAGAGAAGGCATGTACTATAGCGGAAAGAGCCAGGACTAAGAATCAGCTAGCCAGGAGTGTAATACCAACTTTGCAATTTATTAGCTGGGTGATGGGAGGAGGGTGATATTCTAATCAAAAGGACAGCCATAGAAACTTCCAGTTGGGGGAAAAGCACAGACCTGTCAAAGGCACATTCATGCTCAAAATGGAGATATCAAAGGGGTCCATGGGGACTGGAATAGGGAAAGGAGAACTTTCTAGAAAAGGACTAGACTTGTTTTAAACTTTTTATTATAAAATAAAATGCAGATACAGAAAACCATCCAAAATAAATGCAAACTTTACTGAATTATTTAAGGCAAATGCCCATATTGCCTACCACCCATGTCACAGAACATTGCTGGCCACCATAGAAGCCAAGTCTATCCAGGTGCCCCATCCCTATCACAGCTGCCTTCCTCCCACAAGTGACCACTATCTTATTGTACATAATAATATTTTTCTTGTGTTTATTCATGGCTTTATCACCCAAGTGTGCATCCCTGTCCCTTTTTTAATCTTTGAAATGTTTTTAAGTCCTATTTAATTTAAAGGTTTTCCCCTCCATCCCTTTCTTTTCCAGTCAATGTACTTACTGAAGATAACCTTTGACCTGTAGACAGACAGTTGACCTGTATAGTTTCTGACAGTCCAGCTTTTTGATGATTCTGTATTCATAATTTAGCTCAACATGCGTCTCCCCTCTGCATTTTCAGCAAACTCACAACTGAATCCAGAGGACTGGATGTTTGATCCTTTTCATAAGACTGTCTAAGCAGCATTGTGTCCTTTCACCAAGAGGCAGATAACATCTGATTCTCTCTTTTTTGTATGTGATGTTAGCAGTCACTGATGTCCAATGTCTAAATCCATTAATGAACTGGGAGTTGCAAAGTGGTGATATTCTAACATTTTTTCATTTATTAGTTGGAATGCATTTATTAAGAGACATTTCCTTCATCTACAATGTGGTTGCCCAGTGGTATAGTCCATATAAGCAGAACAAGTACTCAATTATTTCCCATTATTAACCAGTTTTATAGATGATGGGTTGATTTCCTATCATCCTCCAAACTGACCAATAAGCCAGACACATAAATACAAATACCCCATGATCTCATTTGCATATGAAATCTAAAATAACCAAATTGATAGAAGCACAGAGTAAGATGGTGGTTGCCAGGAGCCAGGTGTTGGCCAACGTGTATAAAGTTTCTGTTATGCAAATTGAATAAGTTCTGGAGACTTAATTGCAATATAGTGACTATAATTAACAATACTGTACTGTATACTTGAATTTGCTAAGAGGAAAAATTCTTAAATATTGTCACCATAAAAAACATTGTAACTTCATGAGGTAATGATAATTAGCATGATAGTGGTGATCATTTCACAATATATATGTATATCAAAGCATCACATTGTATATTTTAAATATGTACAATTTCTATTTTTCAATTATCTCCCAGTAAAGCTGGAGAAAATTTTAAATCAATTAATTTAACAGAATAAGTTGATTATGTTAACAGAATAAATTGATTATATTAACAGAATAATTATTATTTATTAACAGAATAAATAAGGTAAATTATATAACTATCTTAACAGATGCAGAAAAGCATCTGATTAAATTTCACATCCATTCATGGTAAAAACTTTTTGCAAATTAGAAATACAAAAGTTCTTTCTCAATCTATAGTGTCTTTTTTATTTATTTTTAGAGTATCTTTTTTAAAAGACATACATTAAATATGATACTGATGGTGAATAACGGATGTTTTCTACCTGAGATCAAGAATACCTGATTCACCATCCAGGTGAATCCAAAATAAATGTTCATATTGCATTAGAGGCCTTAGCCATTGCCAAAAGGCAAGAAAAAAATGTAAGAATTAGAAAGGAAGAAATGAAACTGTCATCATTCCCACACAACATGATTATATCATGATTATAAATGTGGAAAACCCCAAAGAACTTGCAAGCAGACCATTAGGTAATTTGAGCAAAGTCATTGGGTATAAGGTCAATTTAGAAAAATCAACTGTGTTTCTATATATACAAGGATGGCACAATTAGAAAATAAAATCTAAAAATTGCATTTACAATAGCATCAAAAATTTGTCAAAATTGTGGGGATAAGCCTAAAAAATTTTCCACACAGCAGTTACAAAGCATTATTAATATTATGTTACTTATTCAAAATTAGTATAAATGAAAGGATAGATCATGTTTGTGAATGGAAAGACTCAATGTTATAAGCTGTCCATTACCTCCAAATTGATCTATTGAGTCAATGTTATTCCAATAAAAATACCAGCAAGTTTTGACCTGGGTGAAAAAAAGATTCTTAATTCTTAAAAACACAGGATGATCAAAGAGCTCTGCAATTGCTCATTTACATTATTTTACATTATACAATAATAGTCTGAAAATAGCAATATTAATATTAATACTACCACCTTCAATACTCAGAATATATTTTTAAATTACCTGTGCTCTCCCCTGATTCCCATACCCAATATCTCAATCAACTGTGTATATAACCAGCTCATGCTGTACTTGCCTTTTAAACTCTCATTTACTTTTAGTTCTACATGTAACTGTTGTTTTAATGCTTGCCACCATTCCTTCTGGTGAGATCTCTCTAGTCATTCTGATTGTCCAAAGCTCATGCTCTAACAGATTCATTGATAACAGTGATATAAAACCTTTGGCTCACATTTTCTTTCCTTGGAGTCTTAAATATGTTACTTCCACTTTTTTCTTTTTTTTAAGATTATTTTATTTTAGTAACCTCTACACCCAACGTGGGGCTCAAACTCACGACCCCAAGATCAAGAGTCACATGTTCCATCAGCTGAGCCAGCCAGGTGCCCCCATTGTTTCTTGCACAAAGCATTGTCATCAAAAACCCTGATGAAAATCTAACATTGTTGTCGCCTACAGACCCAAAGGCTTTTTATCTTACTTTGAAGTCCAGCATCTTGACTACACTCTGCCCTGGTGCTGTTTACTCTGGGCTGATATTGTCAGGCAGAAGGTCTGCTCTTTCCATTTGTATCTTCAACTCTGTCACATTTCAGGGAACTTCTTGAAGTATGGATTTTAGTCTGTTCTTGTCCTTCACCATGGTTTTCTTCTTTAGGGACATCGATTATGTGCTTGTGGATCTCTTTTGCCTTTCTTCAGCATCTATCACTTCCTCTTGAATTTTATCTCTTCCTCTATCTTTTCTTTTTAAGTTGTTACTACTTTTCACTTCTACTTACCTGGCATTAGCCATTTTATTCATTCATTTTTATAGTCCTTCTCATGAAATTCATTCTGAAGTGACTTTTTTCCTTCTATTTCTCATTGTTTCCTGAGTTTGGTCACCTTGTTTCTGAGTTCATAATTCTGATTTATGTTGTTCTTTTATATCTCATATCATTTTCTCAATGCCTTTTACCTCATTTTGAAATAAAAGATTCCCAGATTTGAACGGCCTTGTAGATGTGTATTCTTGGCTTTCCTTGTCTGTAGGGATGGCATCTTGCTTTTTCTTTCTTATAAATACTTTTCTGTTGCTCATTTTTTAAAGTTTATTTTGAGAGACAGACAGCCCTCATGAGCATTAACATGAGTTGGAGAGGGGTAGAAGGAGAGAGAGAATCCCAAGCAGACTCCACATTCAGTGCAAATCCTGACGCAAGGCTTGACCCCACAACTGAGAGATCATGACCTGAGTCAAAATCAAGAATCGGGCCTTCAACCACCTAAGCCATCCAGGCATCCCTCCTATTGCTCAATTTTAAACAAAATTTGTATTCCTGGACTTTTAGAAGGAATAGTTCAGAGTGGTTTTACTAACTTTGCAGAGCTCCCTTTTCTGTTATTCTCATGGGGTTAAATATATGTATGGCAGCTCAACTCTGAGATTTCCCAACTCTGTTCCCCTACCCTGCCTTTACATTTTCTTCCCTACTTTCTGTCTCTTGTCCCTATGTCATTCAATTTTTATTCTCCTCTCAGAAGTTCCTCTTCCCTGGAAGGGATGCATTGTGGTTTTGTGTCACCTGCTTCCTAAGGGCTCCAGCCAACACCCTGCAGATTTCACACAGGCCCCTGACACCCATCCGCTAATGGAGTGAGGAAAACCCTTCTCATTTCAGCTACTGTTCTCACATTGGTCTGCAATACCTTCCAGGGAATATCTTTTGGGTACTTAGGAGTTTTACTGTTCTTGAGTTTGCAAGGTTTCCTGTTGTTTGTCTCTATCCTCTCCCTTCTAAACAGGAATAACACACTCTTGTGTCTGTGGGTGACTTGCTCTCATCCCCTTGTATTTGGGCTTTGTGAGAATACTTGTCACCTAGATTTATTGTAAATATTGTACAACAAATATTGGGTTTTGCCATCCAGTTACTCTGTCTTTAAGTGGAGATTCAGACAAGAATTAAATCTATGCTGCAGCTGCCCCATTTTCTTAGAATTCTCACCCCAAAAAAAAGCGCTAGCTTTTCAAAAGCTTTAATGCCATGGTAAGGAGTTTAGAATTCATCTTGCAGGTAATGGAATGACAAAGATTTTTGAAAGTAAAAGCTGACATGACAATATGCTTTTTCAAAAGCTCATTCTGGCAAAACCATAGACAGAAAAGCTTGGAGGCAAGGATGCCAACTAACAAGTTATTGTCATTGTACAAACAAGAGTTGTAGCATTCTGGATGTAAGCAGGACAATGACAATAGATTGGAGGGCATGGAATTTAGAGAATCCATGTGTCAGGGCCCCTAACAATTGACAGGCATGTTGCCTGGACATTTTCCTTACTAAGAAAGATATACTTTTTTATTTTCAACAATCTGGCTTCTTCCCCCAAGGGAGCAGGCTTATAAGTTCAGGCTATAACCCCACTCTTTTTCATATCCAGCCTTACCCCCAACAGTGAGCCCCAGAACTACCTGGAAAGGAGAGTGATATGCTGGCCCAAATCCCCATATTTTCCAGAACCTCCGAGGACATAGGAGGGCATTCCCACCTTCCTTCTGGTGCATGGCCCTGGTGTCAGGTTTGCCAACCCTCTGTCTGTTATTCTTCCTCTCAGGAATATCCTTGGAGTTGTAAGGATCTCCCTGGAATGATCAAATAAAGAACAGAACCTGAACACAATCAGAGCAGCAATTCAAGACTGCTGCTCAGTACTCAACAACCAGCTTCCATGGTCTCTGGCCATTTGGAGCAGCAGCAAGCCTTAGAGTGAGACCTCAGTCTGCTGACAAGGGAAGAGAAGCACAGGTGACCAGCTGGGGTCAAGGCATCTCCCCTTTGCCAATAAAGGTAGGAACCAAGAAGAGATTTCTTTTTCTATTACTCATTCATTTGACAAACACACACCAAGCACCTTCCATGCAAGTGCACTGTGGAATTACACAAATGAAACGGGGAGGGGCTGGACTGGGTGGATGGGGGAGAGTCTGATGTAGGCAGGGATGGCCTCAGATGACTTCTGGAGGGAAAGGAGGATGATAGGGACCATCGGGCTTCTCCCCCAGCAGCTTCTATTGTCCCAGATTTGCTGTGGCTGTGAGGGTGCTCCTGATCTTGCTGGGACTGACTCCTCCAACACACTCAATCCTCATTCACTCAGAGGACAGCCTCCATGTCTTCAGAATGAACCACGGGACTTGGGAGAAGCAGAAAACACATACAGCTGATAGAAAACGTTCTTAACCCAGTGTTTGTTTCAGGCAAAAGTGTCCTGGGGCTGGGGGAAGAGGGGCAGGGACAAGGGGTGTGAACACTGTCTGTTCAGAGCAAGGACTCAGAATCCTCCCTGGAAAGGGAACTTTCCACTCCAGCCCATTGCGACCACTCTAGCATTGGCCAGAGAGCACTGGAAAGACCTGGAGAGGGACCAACCCACACACTGGCATGGCCAGAACTGGTAGGAGCCTGGGATGGATCTAGCGATGGCCTCTTGCTTTATACAGGAGAGGGCAGAGACCAACAGAGGGGCGGTAGCCTTCCAGGGAGACACAGGGCACCGCTGGCAAAGTTGTGAGAAGAATCCAGGTTATTCCAGACACTCAGCAGAAGGGATCCCATGGAATGACATTCACAGACCAAAGGTGAGCTAGGCATGTGGCAGGATGCTGCCCATGGATGTGATAAAACCAGGGGGCCAGAAACTCACCAGTTGTCAGCATCAGCTATGGCAGAAGTGAAAAACATTCTAAGACAAAAGGAATAGGAGGTGGGACCAGGTGACTCTGCTTAATAGATTCGGAAACAAAGGTGAGACCTAAGGAAGACCCACACAGACCAGAATATGCCCACACTTCTGACAGAAACCATCCTACCTTGTGGGTCCCTTGCTACCACTCCTGGCTCTTATCCACATACTCTACTTGAACCAGGCTAGTTTTCTTGACATTCCCCACACTCCTGACCCTCTTGGAAAACTCAGCCTTTGAATTATCCCTGGATATAAAAACTGTCCCCTTTTCTTAACTCTAAATTCAGAAACACCAAGTAAGAGCTTTATGCTAGAAGAGAGAGGGGAGGTAGCCAGGCCAGAATCTGTCCTCATGAATTGTTCTAGACGGCATCACTGCCTCTCACAGCATTCTGGCCCATGAAATCCTCCCTGCCTCATGGATGAAAAAATACCTTTGTTTAATTCATTTAGCCCAGCAGAAGTCATCTGGAATGTTCAGCATGATTTTATTTAAGGAAAGTAAATGGGGAATTAAGGAACAAAGAAAAAAAAAAAAAAAAAACAAAAAAAAACAAAAAACAGGATTCCAACAGCCCAGCAAGTAGAATCCTGACCACAGCAGGGAATGCTCACTGTCAGGGCCTCTTCTTCCTCCCCAGACTGCTGCCAGATCCAGAAACAACCGGCAGAAGCTGCAGGTGCCCCCTGGGTTCTCAGCCCTCCTTTGTCTCGGGCCTGTGTTCATTCGAATGAATGCTCTTCCACGCCACTATCCAGAAACATCCATGATACGCCAAGCACTGCCTCCCTTAAACTCGTGATGTAGGATCAGCCAGTTCTGCTTTCTGTGTGGCAATCAACCAGCAAGCTGGTGGTGGGAGGAGGTGGGATGGAACACAGGCAGAGGGCAGGCCAGACACTCAGACTCGTGTGTCACAACCAGCAGGGGCCTGAGGGTCGACCATTGCCCAGCATTCAGGGGGACCCTCCTCCTCCCAAGGGCCTCCTCATACGTGCAAAACAAATTACATCATTCTTACTATAGAATAACTGATAACAAAAATAAGTGGCTATAGTCCTCATGCCCTCCAACATAATGGCATAATTTATCCAGCTGTACATTTTTTTGCAGAAAACTCAAAGGCCAATTTGAACATTTAAAACAGAGTCTTTTGGGCGTGTTCAGGTGGCTCAGTGAGTTAAACATCCAACTTCAGCTCATGATCTCATGATTCATAAGTTTGAGCCCCCCATCAGACTCTGTGGTGAGGGTGTGGGGACTGCTTAGGATTCTCTCTCTCTCCCGCTGTCTCTGCCCCTCCCCAGCTTGTGCTCTCTCTATCTCAAAATAAAATTTTAAAAATCTTAAAGACATAAACAAACAAATATATATATAAGTATTTTTATTTGTGGTGATTACAAGGAATTCCTTTGGAAGAATAGGGCTTTCTGAATAAAACGCACAAAAGGTAAAGGAAAACAACAAAGTAACAGTTGGTCTGTTCCATATTTCATTGGCAGAAAAATAACCATTCCTCACATGATTATCATTTCTGCAAGGGTCAGTTTGTCATCTGTAGCCAGTGGTATTATAAAGTCAGAGTTAAATTTCTTTTCATTAGGGAGTTAACTCACAGGATAAAGGGTCACAAAACAAGGAATAGTGCTTGACAAAATTGTGGTTTATTGTGATGTATCATAGGATACAAAGTTTTCTCTCCAACTGAAGTATGTGAGGTACGCAGCTGGTAAAAATGGTGGCATGTTTGTGTCGATTTTGCCTTCTCAGTGGAGAAAGGCAGAGTTTCCTTGGTGGTAGGAGACAGAGAACTCAACTATTCAAACTAATGAGTAGCCAGCAGAGTGCACATGGTAGGTGTCGATAAACACTGACTGAGTGAGGAGATGAAAAATAAAGTCAGGTGAATGGATAAGGTCACCAAGGGAAAGATAATGGCCTGGAGACACTGAAGGTCTAAGGAGCGAGTTCCCTGTGGCGGTCAGGGCCAATGAAATCTGGCACATGGATGACAAATATTCACCATTAAAGTGACTTTGTACTGGAATTTAACCCCAAATTTTCAGCAGAGACAAAAAACCTATGTCGGTATTGCTCAGAGAAATTCAGAGAAGGGGGCCCTGTCCCACATTTGGAGGTATTCAGGGCATAGAGAACAGATCCAGGAATCAAGACACAAATGATTCTGACAGTTAAGCAGGAAGAAAGGCATAGGGAAAAGGCTCAAAAGAGCAGAAGCTCCTGGGAATCCACACAGATTTTGACAAGGAAATTGTATTTCTCCCAGTGGGAAGGGGGATCAGTTTGTGCATTATGTGTTAAAAACAAGTATCAGAGAAAGCGGGTAATGCTAGAGCTGTCCCTGCCTACCCACCTCCACCATCCCTATGTTGAGAAATCTGGACCACAGATGCACGAAACAGGGAATGCAAGATACGGCAGAAATCACACATTTAGAATATAAAGCAAGGGGAGGAATTTCTCTCACCCTCCCCTTTAGACCCTCAGCCCCGCACATTTGCCCCCCTTCTCTCTGCCATTCTGATGATATGGATGGAATGACTTCTCCTTGAGACTCTCCTCATCTAAGTCTCTGAGTCTCCGAGGAAGTTAAGAGTTCCCAGTTTTCTTTGTCATTAACTCAGAACAGGAAATGGGGAAGAGGTTGGAGTTCTACCCAAGAGAGAGCCAGAGGACCGGAGGGAGCCAACACTTGTGGCCAGTTGAGGACATCTCAGGACAGTGGCCTCTGGAGTTCTTAGAATCTCAGCAGAGAACAAGACTAATTGCCTCCTGCAAACCTCACTGGCAGCTTCTTTCCTCAACCTCCAGCCCCACAATGCCCCAGGCTCACACATGAATTAACAAGAACATAAAAATTCTATTTGTCCAAGTCACCTCCTTGAGGAAGTTGGCTCTCCACACAGCCGGCTCCACCCCCAGCACCTCTGGGGATTAGGAAGTGCGAGGCAAGGACTAGAAGTTGAGAAGGATGTAGACCTGCTTCAGGTCCTGTCTGCACTTTAGAACTGCCTCCAATTATCCAAAGACACAGATCGGCAGGAGACCATGATGACATCCCTTTCCCTTGTTTCAAATTCCACTGTCACACCTCAGCTTTGTACCAAATGCCCCTCTTCACCTCTATCATTCCCCTGATATAAGGGGTCCCACGTCACTTCCATTCATATATATTCCCCAATGCTGCATCCAAGCCCCACACTAACAAGCCCCCAGCCCTGAAGGCCTGTGTTCCAGCTCCTCTCCTTGGGCCTCTGTGTCCACGAAGTCTCCCCAAATTAGTCCCTCCCCCCATGACTTCCTGCAGTCTGATAGGCCTCAACTCTCCATCCTGGCAGAAGCAAGGATTGAGAATGTACTAAGTGAGCATAGTGGTCAGTTGACCAGGTAAAGTACCTTCTGTCCATGTCTTAGATGCAGGGAACATCATTCCATCCTCCTCGCCCTCTGTATTCCACATTCCCCAGCCTGCTGTTGAGGATAGGGCCCAGCCCCCAACTGGAGAACGGGAAAGAACACACAGGACAGGAGGAGGGTCACATCAGCACTCCAACCATTACCAGGATGTTTAGCCAGCCATCCAGGAGCAATCACTTGCTCAAATAACCCAGAGGACTGGAGTGTACTTTTCTTTAACCACAACCAGGAAAGGAGGAATTATAGTCTCCAGGGCATCATCCCTGTCCCCGCTCCCTCCCCATGCCTCCTCCCTCTCTATTTTGGGTAATAGCCCCAGCTTGGTCACAGATCATTACAGAGCTGCTTTAAATTCATGCAAACATATTGTTTTGAATTAATGAAAAAAAAAAAAAAAACGTTTTACCATACAGACCATTGACCTCTCACCACCATTCCCAGGAGTAACTGCCCCTTTAATTCCTGAGGCCCAGAAATTGGAGAATCAAGGAAGCAGGGGTGTGGTACAGAGGCTGCTGTTGGCCCTGCTGATTCCAGCATCGTGAGGGCTGGTTTTCTCCTGGAAAGGATTTGTGCAAATAACCAAAAGCTGATCCTGTTGGCTGTGTAATGAACTGTCAAGATGACTTTTGGACTGAGAAGAACGTATCCTCCTCTGCTTACACACACCTCAAATACAAGCCACACACCCACACATACACACATACACACACACCATTCACCACATACACACCACACATACAACTACATATACTCACACCACAAACACAAATCACACATACCACACAAATACCACACATAAACACATATACATATACACCAGATACCACACACACCACATACCAACACACACACACACACACACACACACACACACACACACACACCCATGCTCTGCTGCAACTAGAATCTCACCCCACCTGAGGCCCTCCTGTCTCTGACTCTTTCCTGCACTAGGTTTTACGTCTCCAGGAATGCAGCACCACCTTACCCTCACTCTCCTGCCCATAATACCTCTGGGTATTTCATCTAACATTTCTACTCCTCCCTCAGCAACTTAGAGCTTCATTTTTTCCTCTTTAAGACTTCATTTTTTCCCTCTTCCTGGCATTCCTCTTTATAGGCCATATTAATATTAAATGCATTAGTTTAATTTTATTACCCAGCCTGGACCGTGAGCTCCACAAAACCCTGTCACACTGACCTCTCTGATGCCAGTGCCCAGTCTCTGCAGAAGAACTGCAGCCCCCACTTACCTTCCTCTGAGGTCCCTGCTCCTTCCCACCATGCCTCCCACTTTGACTCACTCTCTGACGTCTACTTTATTCCCACCCTGGACTACAGGAACTACCTGACCTTTCCTTCTGAAGCCTCTGCCAGAAGCCCTCAGTTAAACACAGTAGCACCATTCTCTCTCATGCCTAATATTCCCTATATCTTAACTTGTCCCCAGGGCCCTTCCCAAGGGGTCTCACCATGGACCAGTTAGGAATGTGAAGCCCAGTGCCAGCCCTCTTCACCATGGAACCCCACAGAGACTCTCCACATTTTTGAGAACATGCAAGCTCTCTTTCCAGATTCAAGGAAGCTTCTATGGCCTGATTCACCAGATTTCCACACTACAGGCACAAGCCCACCTTGCAAGGTGGAGCAAGCAGCTAGGTTCACTGAATAAACCCCACAGACAGTACAGCAAAGAGTACATCAAGTGGCTGTGTATGTAAGCGAAATTCTGTTTCCAGAAGATTAATCTAAACATAGTCCACTAGCCCCACTAGTCCACTAACTCCTTCAGCCCAAATTCTGAAGGCATGTAGTTCCACACATGTAGTCTCACTTCATTAAAAAAAAATTTTTTTAAACTGCCTTCTTACTGAGGTAGGCATCTTTATTCCGGCTGTGAATACCAGTTAAACCTGATCCCAGCACTACCCAACTTGAAATCTTGTGTGGGAGACCCAGCTCCATGCAGATAACCTGGGGAGGGGCTGATTGATGCAAAGAGAGAGAGAAGCACAAGGAGCCAATAAGACCACCCAGAGCTCTGACCCAACTGGGTAGGGAGAGGAAGGAGGACAAGAATGCCAAGGAAACATCCAGGAAGAAGGTATTCCTGATCTGAATCTTGAAGGATGAACAGAAAGAAATCATGCCATCTAGATGTAGGCAGGCAGAGGCAAGAAAAAACAAAGTTTATGCAAGAGATTGAAGGAAATTTGACATAACTGTAGCAGAATCCACACGAGGGAGTGAGGAGAGGTTGGCACTGAAGAGAGAGACAGGAGTGCCTCATGAAAGGACATGTGAGCTCACCCTGGCTTGCCTATTAGAAATCACTAGACAGCTGGTAGATGGAAGCTGAGACTATCATAGGGCACACCAGTGATGGGACTGTTTCTTTAGTGGAGATAGGAAATGGTGGAGCCCCGGAAATGACAAAAAGGCAGCATGTAGAGAGGGAGAGTTGATGGGTGTCAATGACCTTGTAAAATAGGTGGTCTGGGAGAAGGAAAAATGTAAAATTCCTCTCAGAGCGCTGTTTAGATTATTGGGTGAATACTGTTTCTGTGTCAGAACAGAAAACAGTGGGAGAGGATGATCAACAGATGGAGAAGGGGTGAGGAAAGCTAGATGAGACCAGTTTGCAGCTTGTAGGGTTTGACAGGTTTTGGGTAGGTCTTGTAACTGCCCATTAGTGGTGGGTATTAACATTCAGGTGATGGGTCAGGGCTGGAATGAAGAAGTGGGTGTCATAAGTGTGACTCTAAGAATGAGTCACATAGAGTGTACATAAGAGGAAAGGAGGAAAGGGCTAAGAATAGAACACTGGAGAACAGTGAAGGGGCAAGGAAAGGTGAGTCAGGGAGTGAAGGGTGGCCAAAAAAGAGAGGGAGGTAGGGGGAGAAAGAAATCGAGAGAGAGCATCCCAGCATTTCACAAGGTAAAGTGTTAGCAGTGTCACAAGCCCACAGGCTGGGAAATGGAGATCATATCTGAGCACTTGACAAGGATTGTTTCTGTCCTGGGGGTGGTGGTGAGAATATTACAGGGCGAGAGGAACATAAAGTAAAACAAGGATGTTGAGGTAGTTTTTTTTCAAAAGCTTGATTGTAAAAAGATTGGAAAGAAACCAAAAAAGGATAACATAAATACTTTATTTGTTTGTATTTTATATTAAAATTTTTTAAACATTTATTTGTTTTTGGAGACACAGAGAGACAGAGCACAAGCAGGGAAGGGCAGAAAGAGGGGGAGACACCGTATCTGAAGCAGCTCTAGGATTTGAGCTTTCAGCACAGAGCCTGACACAGGGCTCGAACCCACAAACCGTGAGATTATGACCAAAGCCAGACACTTAACTGACTGAGCTGCTCAGGCACCCCTATTTGTTTATTTATAAGATGTCTGTCTATATTTGAAAAGAGAAGGTCAAGAGAGGATCACAGTGAACTAAGCAGGAGAGAATGGGGTGCTCTACAAAATGGGGTCCAGAGGAGGCGAGGTGGGCACATCCAGAGCTCAAGTAGGAGCCTCTCTTCATCTACAGATCCGAGCTTTTCCCATTGAACTTCACAAGTGTCCTGGATGATTCTGCACACTACTGAGACAGAGTCAGACTACATGGCATGCCCAAAGTCAGTCAGCTACTAAATAGAGAACTCCGTCTCTAACCTTGTGGACTAGATGGGTATGCTTTCTCTTCCAGGGAGCCATGTCTCCTACTACCACTTATGCCATCTGTCACTGTATGCCAAGTGAGGCCTTTGCCCACTGTGTGTCCCTCAAGACAACACCACAATCCACTCACCTTTGCCTGTCTGGACCCAACAGTGCCCAGTAGCCTGTAGGGTTTGATAGAAACCCTAGTTTTCATGTTATCCTCACTCCCAAACTTGGGCCTGAGGATGGATGAAGGAGGGAGATGGCCAATCTTGACATAGATATTCCTCAATAATGTATAATTATGACTAATTATACCATGGCTAATGACTATGATTTCCAGACATTGAATGAAAAACAATTGAAGTAGGGCAAGTGATTGGCTTTTCTGAGGCCACACAGCTAATAAATTACAAAGTTGAGTCACAAACCCATATTGCCAAGGCCATCTCTGTCATCCCAAGGAAACACAAGTCCAAAGGAAGGGATGCCAAGATGGAGAGGGCACCATTGGAGTCTCTGCTAATCCAGATTATCCATACTACTGGCCATCCTCCCCATCTGAAGGACAAGCCCAGAAGTGGCTACATCCTCCTACTACCTTACCAGGAGACTTTTCTGGAACTGAATGATTAGCTGGAACTGAAGTCACCTTAGTCATATCTACAGAGACTGTGAAAATCTGGTTACAGTGTGGAGAACCTCAGAGAAGATCCCAGCATCTCCAGGCCTTAGTGACGAGGGGTCTCCATATGTCCTGAAGGCAGCCTCCTGGGTTGGACTTGGCCAAATTCCAGGGAAGCCCCAGCCACTCCACTGTTTCCTGAGGAGACTGAGTCTGACCTCCTGAGTCACATGGCCCCTTCCCTGTGACAGAGTGATTTCTGGGCAAAGCCCTCCTTCTAAAGTCCCTTCCCCAGAAAGCTCACACAGTCTCTCTTAGGACCAAGATATCACCAGAGATGGTAGCCCATGTGATAGATAGGATGGTGAGGGGAAAGGCAGGCAGAGGATGCTTGGATGCTAATCAGGCTTGTGCTGGCCCCAGAGCTGACGTCCAGGACTAGCCTGCAGTGAAGATGGGCACCAGCCAGCCCCAACCAGCTTCTGTTGACTTAACAGGTGGCTCTGAGGTGGGAGAAGAGGGGAAGAAGAGAACATACCACTGGAAGACTGGTTCCCGTTGGTCCCTGTCATCATTAAAAGAGGCTCAGAGAGACAGTACCCATACACTAGCTTCCAGGACCTCCAAGAATTCTGTGGTATGCCTACTTTGGCACACGAAGCAAGAGGTTCACAGCTCTCCTCTTCCGGCAGCTCTGGCTAGGGTCCTGGTCTGTGCCTGTGAGTGTGGCCCTTCCCCTGCACCCATCCTTGCAGCCCCCCTAAGGTAAGCCCTGCCTCCCCTCCTCCCATCCCCCACCTCATTCTTTTACCCACCTATGGTCAACCCCTCCTATCCAATCTTCAAATGCTTCCTTTTTACCTCTTCACGACTATGGATTTATTTCCTCAGCACAGCCTCACTGAAGCCCCAGAACAGTTTAATTCCTTATTATCCACATTATTACCTCCTGTGTGTCTCCTTCCTACCACCATCATGAATGTAATTAAATCATTTTTCATGTAATTATGTTAATTCCCCCAAATCCCCAACAGACTGTCAGCTTCCCCAAGCAAAGACTATCTGTCTTCTTCAAAGTTATATCCTCAACTTCTAACACAGTATCTGGGGCTTAATATGTGCTTCATTCATGTTGTTAAAAGAATGAAGGAATGGAGAGCTGATAATAATCAGAACTCATCCTGCCCCCATCACTACAACCAGGTCATGCCCAAAGCAAGGAGGGCTGGGATGCCCACCTCTAGAAGCCAGGGAGAGGAGAGACTTCCTGAAAGAGAAAATTATGTGCTGGAACAAGATAGAGCCTAGGGGAAGAGAAGGACACCCCTGCTGGAAATGGAGGAGGGAAAGGGAAAAGATGGAAAAGTTTGCCTTGAATAGCAGGAGGATGACAGCATGGTGGGGGTTGTTTAGAAGTTTTCATCATGGCCCACCCTCAGCAACACTGCCATTCAAAACCTTTCATGTGGTTGCCCATATCCCACCATGTAACTCCCACCTCCTAGCTCCTGGTACCCATGATCTGGATCCAGCCTACCTCTCAAATCTAATTTCCCCAGAGTCCGCTTCTTGCATACTCCACATTAGGCAAAGCGAATGACTTCCCTTTTCCTGGATAACTCACCAACCTCATACCTGTCCAGGCCTGGCATGCTTCCAATCCCAGTGGTTCTCCAAAAACCTGTCCCCATCCCCACTAAAAATTCTTCCAGGTCCCTGCAAGCCTGTGATGCAAGCTTCTCCTTTCCAGCTGAGCTCCATCCCTCCCACATCTGCACCCACACTCTAATCTGTCACAGAGGATCTTGTTCTGTGTGACATTTTCTGTGTGGCCCACCCGCATTCCCATAAGGGAGAAGCTAGTCCCCTGAACAAAACCTCTCCACACTAGGAGGCTGGTTTAGGGGATAAAAAGCAGTGGTGGAGGGCATTGCAGTGGGGGGGGGGGGGGCTTGGTGAGAAGGGGGCATCCTCTTCAAGGAGCCAACTGGTCTTTTCTTCTCTCTGAATCACAAACCACTGGAGGAAAAGTCCATAAAAGAACAGGAGACACCTTTGAATCAGCAGGAAAAGACCAGAGAGATGTTAAAAACCAAAAAGGCCTGGGAAAGAGTGAAGCCTGGAAGGGATAAGCACCATCACTGGGGGTGAGAAGGGAGCTCTTGTTCCTTTTACCCTCTCCACCTCTTGCAGCAGCCTGGGAGGCATCAGCAGCCAAAAAGACAAGAGCAGAAGCCTTGGGGTTAGCCAAAAGAGCACCAAAGCCATGAAGGATGTTATAGATCCAGCCTTGGACAGAGAGGGGGGCAAGGTTAGTGAGTGCCTGTCCCATACACAGAATTGCTGGGGTGGTAACATTTGCTGTGTATACCCACCTACCATCTTTCCCATGGGAGAGCAGTTGGTTCCCTCAGCAAAACCACATCACTTTAGGAGTCCCCCATGGTACCCGGAGTGGGGGGCTGGGGGGGATTTCTTTTACAATAAAATAACTCTTCTGCCCTGAATCATGATCTGTACTAGAAAATGGCCAAAAGGAAGAAGACGTTATTAAGGAACTCACAAAGCCAGCACTACACATACAATTAAAGCTCTAAAAAAACAAGGGTGAAGGTGAGTGTATCCCAAGATGAGTGGGGCTTAGTGGGCTCCCATATCAGTACCCTCATGTTTCCTCCAAAGCCACTAACCCAACTCCACCCCATGCATGAGCCCTGGAACCACCACAGAGCCTCCCCACTGAAACTTCACGACTGCTGTGCCTTTAAAGATCTCCAATTTCTCATCGACACACAAACCACCAGGGTTGCCTGATACCAGATTGCCCCTGGGTCTCATCCCCAGCCTTCCCACTGCAGAGCCTACCCAAGTTGGGAAAGGGCAGGTCCCTTGGGATCTAGTGAATCTACCCTCCATCCCTCTGAATTCATGCAAGGCCTTCCAGAGGCTGGATGAGGTTGGGAAGCAGAAGATAGAGTTGAGGGGGATGGACAGGATGGAGCTGGGGCCTAGGCCACATTCATACTCTCTTCTCTCCCACTCTACCCCACCATCCTCAGCTCTCTCTCCCTCTGTATATCCCCCACCTTTTCTCATTTTTCTGTAACTATCCTGTATGATGTCATCCATGATATTAAGGATAAACCTAACTTGTGGCCAAAACTGTCATGAGAAGCTAAGAAATGATGCCCAGAAACACCAGGCTTTAAGACAGTAGCATAAAACCTAAAATTTTTTTTTAAATTAAGTTAAAAATAAAACCAGTCTTAAGCTGAAAGCATCAACTTAGAGTATGTGTGTGTTTTCCTTAAAGAGAGGGGTGGTGAAAAGCCTATTCAGGTGCTCACAGGATAGAGGGTCCCCCATGAGGCATCATAAGCACCCTGGCCCTTCATCCCAAACCATAGCTTCCAGACTGAGCCTTTTCAGGGAGCAGAGACCCTAGAGAGTTCTTTCACTCATCTCTACCCCCTCACCCATGTCTGCAGGGCCTGAATTTCCCAAACTGGTTTTCCTCTTATTCCTCACTTTCCCTAGCCAGTGACATTTTACTATGCATCAGAATGCTGAGTGAAACTTTTTCCACAGTCCAGGAACTGGCCCTAGGCCCACACCTGGAAGCCAAAGGCCACCAGCACCCTACATTCCATGGAGAAATTCTGACACCCGGAGCATTACACCACCCTGCTCCCCACCCTGAGACTTACCAAGAGTTAGAAGAGCCACCCAACCCCAATCTACTATTGGACTAGAATTCCCTGCCTGTGGAGTAGGAGAAAAATGGAATCATAAGGGTCACTGACTCTGTGTGCAATGCAGTGCTCCTACCAAAGAAATTTTTCTTGAATGCCCCCATGGAAGAATGTAAGGAGATGCTCCTGCCCTCCTCCAAGTCAAGTAAGGGGCTGTGGGAATCACTCTTAGATTGGAGGTTCTAGTCCAAGAGGAGACCATCATCCCCTCTGAATGGATGCTCGCTCTAGGCTGACCCAGATCACCCAGACTGGAGCACAGCAGAACATCTCTGGAGAGAGCCCGTGTCCCCAGAATGTGTTAGGGAAGACTACACTACTGTAAATAATAACCCAAAGCACAAGGGCTCAAACATGGCAGAAGTTTGTATCTTTCTCGTGTACCAGATTTGAGGGAGGAGGGCAGGAGTCAGTCTTCTCCATGTAATCATTTAGGGATTCGAGCTGGGAATTGCTCTGGCATCAAGGTCATTTTGTCATCTTCTTCACCATTCCAACCACAGAAATATGGAAGGATCACACAACAGATTGCTTGGAGATTTGTCTGGGCTACACTAGCAAGTGATGCATATTGTTGGCAAGAACTCAGTCTCGTGGCCACACTTAACTGCAAGGGTCTAGCAGGAAGATGATCAGCATGAATGTTGGTGTCCTTGTGACAGAGGTTGTGGCAGTGAACCACACTCAATTGGTACCTGCTTGCCATCTGAAGCTTCTGGAGGTAGGAAGTGATTCATGGTAGGCCATAGAAGAGACACAAGAAGACACTCCCACCACAGTCTCCTGAAGCCTTTGGAGGGGAAGGGAGAGAACTTGGAATTTCCTATTGCTCTCATGAATGCATTTATAAAAGTGGTCAAGGGCCAAGAGTCTGTACAGAGGGCTCCAGGCCAGGAGAAAGGAAGCAGCACCTGGTGACAGTGTTGAGCTGTGGGCCACTTGCAGGGCCCGGGGAAATTGCCACTTTTTGAAGGGTTCCATAACAATGGGCAGGAGCTGGGGTGAATCTGAATGCCATTCACCTGGAGACCATCACGCCCTGCAACAAAGGAAGTCCCCAGAGGAGCAGATGAATAGAGACCAAGCCGGAAGATCAGGACTTTTCCCTCCATTAACAGTGACCAGTCACCTTAGATGATCTCTGCCTGCCCTGTCGCACGTCCCTGAGAGTCAGAACCTGACCCCTTCCGTGTTTCGTGTCTCTCCAGCTAAGTGTCTCCCAGGGAAAGGAAGGGAGGGAAAGTTTTAAACTGGAAGGACTCTTAACCAAAGACACTAAAAAATGTAGAATCTGCTCAATGTGTCACTAAAAATGGGAAAGAGAGATTTGATGTATTTGGAAGCACTGTTGGCAAAAAGAGAAAACACCAAATCCTGGCTGGTCAATTAACTGTTGTTTCCAAAGATAAAACTAACCCACAAGGACCAGGATCTGCCATCATAGAAATAGTCAAGAACTGAACACTCAGGTCTGAAGGGGGTCTTCTGTCATCTCTACTAAAAATTCAGCTCCAATTTTCTAAAAATTCAGAAAAACACAAAGAAAGAGACACAAAGAATGATAAAGCAAGCATGATTAAATGTTAACATTTCTAGACTTCAGTCCCCAGTAGACCTAGGAAGAGTATGCAAAGATTCTTGGTACTATTTTTGCAAATTCCCTGTAAGACTAAAGTTATTTCAAAATAAAAAGTAAAAATACTACATAAAATGTAAAAGGAGAAGGGAGAAGGAGGAGAAGGAGGAGGCAGGAGAGGAGGAGGAGGAAGGGAAATAAAATCAGGAGATTTCACATGGAAATCCAGAACTCCAGTTTCCCTTGAAGAAGTTGGATGTCTGGCAGCAATCAGCTTGAGGGATGGGCAGCTGACCACTTTAGAGGGTCAGCACATCCCAGTTTGCTCCCGCTCTACCACTTCCTCCTGACCCCCTAATCCTGAGCTGGAGGGACACTTCTCACTTATCATTACACTGTTGTCTGCCTTATATCTGGCCTGCCTGGCTCATTTATATTACCTGCCTGATTCTTGGAGGCACTGACATTTGCAACCCTTATCCCTCACCTTTGACTTCACGTCCCTGTCTGGACCTTGCCAAGGGAAGTAGCTGGATCACATAAGAGCCATGAGAATTCTTTTTGCTTAGACCATAGGCAGGACTGGCTCTTTGTTCTTTATGGACTTGTTCTGTGGCTCCCTGGAGCGCACCACTTCACCTGTGAAACCGGGAGCAGAAAAAAGTCCTTCACATTAAGGTCTGGAAAAAGTTTTCTGAAGTTGCAGAGGACGTTATTTTTCCCTCTAAGCCCTACTTGATGTCCACTAAACCTTCCAAAATCAAAATGTTGAAGCATACTGTAATGGTTGATTTTATGAATCAACTTGACTGGGCCTCAGTGCCCAGATATGTGATCAAACATTGTTCTGGATGTTTCTATGAGGGAGAATTTGAATGAGATTAACATTTAAATCAGTGGACTTTGAGTTAAGCAGATTGCCCTTCAGAATATGGGTGAGCCTTGCGTAATCAGTTGAAGGCCTGACTAGAATAAAAGACTGACCTCCCCTGAGCAAAAGAGAATTCTGCCAGCAATAGCCTCCAGACATGAACTATAGATCTTGGACTTGCCAGCCTCCATAATCATATGAGCCAATTCCTTAAAATAATAAATGCTCACACACACAAGCAATTAGCTCTATTTACCCTAAAGAGCCCTGATTATTACAGGTACTAATTAGCTAAGACTAGATAAACTTAATGTTACAGAGGCCTAATGTTTAATATAAAATGGATTTCATATTCAAGCATAGAGTTGTGGTTGATAGCATAGACTCTGGAGCCAGAAAGCCCATGTCTAAAACCAGCTTTGCCCCATACTAGCTATGTGATGATAGGCCAGTCCCCTAACCCGCCTTTACTTTAGTTTCCCCATCTGTAAATTGAGAGTATTATGACTTCCTGTCTCACTGGGTTGTTATGAGGATTAAATGAAATATAATTTATAAAGCTCTGAGAACAGTGTTTGCTTGGGACATATTACATGTTGTATGTTTATTAAATAAGTAGAATAAGAGTCTTTAAAATAATTCTACTCTATTTCTTTGTCTTCATACCACCCCCACTGGCAAGATAAATGATCAAGGGCATCAGGATAGTATGACAGTTTGGTCCAGCCCTTAAGAACTTGGCAGAGAAGACCAGCCATGTAAATTGCAGCAATCAGGGTAAGACACCCCTCATAAACACAGCTTACATTTATGTCTTGAATATGTGAGCTTTCTACCCCAAAAGTCTGGGTCACTTTCTCCTTTAGAGTGTCTTCTAACCCTCTAACCACAGGACAAGGTTTAACACCAGGAGAAGGGGAACAAGGAAAAGACGTTCAGCGTGAGTCAGACAGGGTGGAGCATGTCATGCAGGGTCCTGGAAGAAAATACATGACGTGCTCAGAAAGGCTTTTTTAAGAGACTTTTTAATGGAAAAAAATTATTTACAGGGACGCCTGGGTGCTCAGTTGGTTAAGCGTCCGGCTTCAGCTCAGGTCATGATCTCATAGATCATGGGTTCAAGCCACACATCAGGCTCTGTGCTGACAGCTAGCTCAGAGCCTGGAGCCTGCTTCAGATTCTGTGTCTCCCTCTCTCTGATTCTCCCCTGCTCACACTGTCTCTCTCTGTCTCTCAAAAATAAATTTTTTAAAAGCATAAAAAAATTATTTACAGAGGCACAAGAAAGGATTCACAATAGCAGAAAGCCATTACTATCCCTAATGCTGAAGCAGAAGGGAGAGGAAGTGGCATTCCTTGACACCAGTTAGGAGATGGAGCTGTGGCACCAGCATCACCAGACAAGCTATCGACAAGCTACAGAGGAACACAGCCATTGCTACTCCATGCTGTATTAATAATCTGTGGCTTCATAACAAATTATTCCAAAACCTAGCAACTTCAAATAGCATCGTTTCTTACCTCACAATTGCTACGGGTCAGGAGTCCAGATGTAGCTTAGCTGGGTCCTCTGCTCAGAATCTCTGACAAGGCACAATGAAGATATCATCAAGACAATCACATGACTGTTGACAGGATTCAGCTTCTCATGGACTGTTGCACTGAGGGCCACTGTCTCTCCCTAGTTGCAGACTAAGGCAGCCCTCAGTTCCTTGCCACATGGGTCTCTCCACAGAGCAGCTCTTGCCATGACAGCTCTCTTTATCAAGGCAAGCAAGCTGAGAAGACCCAGAAAGACAGAGAGATTGTGCATCTAAGCAAGGCAAAAGTCATAGTCTTTTATAACCTAATCTCAGAAATGATATCCTATTGCTTTGGCCATTTTCCATTTGTCAGAAGTGAATCACAAGATCCAGCATGAATATCATACAAGGGCATGGATGCCAGGAAGTGGGAATCGTTTGGAACCACCCTCAAAGTCTATCTACCAAGGCCTCTACCTGCCACACTTGCCAATGCAGGGAGAGAACAGAAAGAACAAGTGCCTTGACCTCTCTCCCCACTCTGACTTCCCACTACTGTCTTCCATTGACCAAACTCAATTAGAATCTAAAGGGCAAGAGAGCCCAGGTGGTGCATCCCACAAAGGGCATCCTTCCAGACCAGTGCAGAGATGGTCAGGGAATAGATCTGAGGAAGGGAGGGGAGGCAAGAACTATGAATGGAGAATAACCAGGAGAACAACCAATAAGAAAAGACACATTGGCAACTGACAGAGACATCATGGAGGTCAGATACCCTAGAAGACAAGACATCGCAGAACACAGCTCTTCACCCAGATACATGAGGTGCATCTCTTTTCTTCAATATACATATCTAATTCTGTTCCAGACCTTATAATTTGGGGTAACATTTCACCTGCCCCCTGTTACAAAATACTGAAAATTCTTTAGGGAACCAACGTCCCTACCTTCCACCTCACCCCCATTTATGTCAATACCTGTCTCTTTAATTCATGAGGCCAAGAGGAGAATTAGGAGAGGAAAAGTTCTGAGCAGTGACATTTGGAGAGACCTTGCTCTGTGACAGCTCTAGTGTTGATGCCAAAGTTCTAGTTTCCTCTTAGAAAAACTCGTGCAAATATCATAATTTGCTCCTGTTGGTTTTTTTGATGTGCCAATGGAGACTGTTGGGATCTAGAGTCATAGCCTCTCCTACTATAGCACTAGAGTACACATACACACAAACATACCAGGGCACTGATGCAGTTAAAACTCTCTCCTGCTCCCCATCAAGTTAAGGCCACCACCATCTTCAAGGCTTCCAGTCCTGGACCATTAGGCAGGCAGGCAATGCTAAGTCTTGTCCTTATATTAATTCAATGCACCCCTCTTCTTCACCTACTGGCCACCATTAGATGCCAGATAAATCTTAAGTAGCATTCATGCCACACAGGGAGTTAGTGGGTGAGCAGTTACTTTAAACCCAGTTCCTACTCACCAGGTCTGGAGCAGATGAGCTACCTGAATGTGACTGTCATCTTACCTGAGGTTAAGGATGGGTGAAACCTGGGTTAAGGACAGCCCCCAAAGGATCCACTCCTCATGCCTCTGATGTCCCATCCCATCAGTTTTCTCTTCCTGTATCTCATGAGCAGACTAATGCTCTGAACCCAGGCACCCAAGCACCCTCATGATATAAACTTCCTGACACCCCCTCTCCACACCAATCTTCAGAACAGCCTTGAGGCAGAAAGCCTACAGGACCACCTGGGGCCTGGTGAAAGCCAACACCAACAAATGAAGAATCACAAACTGGTATCCACGACCCTATTCTCCACCCACCAGCCCTTCGACTGTCTTTTGTGTCTCCTTGACCCCATTCTATTTAGCAATTAGCACCATCCTGAACCAAACCTACCCAGGAAGATGAGCCTTCTGCAAACTACAAGTAACCCACACATCTGCATACAATTTTATTGTCTAAAAAATGTTTTGCCATGTATTATCTTACTTAATTTCCAACATAGTCCTTTACATAGGAGGTGTAAGTCCCAGATGACAAATGAAAATCCTAAAGTCTTCAGTGTATAACAATGTACCATCCTGTGTATATGCCAAAGCTAGAACTCAAGATCCAGGCCTCTTGAATCCCAGCTCAAGGAAGGAAGAAATCCCAAGTCCAAGAAAATTATCTGCCTTTCTGGATGGTTCACACTACGGATCAGCTCCCTACTTGAAGGGAGAACCAAGTTCCAACTTCAGTGAACTGCCATCATCCTGTAATCAGAAGATCCTCTCAGATACAGAGGCTCCCTTCAATTGGACCTAAAGATAGAAGTTGACAGGGGTCCAACAGAGGTTTAGGAGTGCCTCTTAGGTGGTAGATAATAACTTCAAGAGTAGGAGACAACTCCAGAGAAGTCATTTTTGCCTCCAAACCCATCCGCTCAAGAGGAGAAAGGGATCATGAACTTAGTCCCCAGATGTTCTGAGTGCAGCCTCCTGGGGGAGGAAGCTCGCATAGTGTGGGGAAACCTTCAAGCCCCTGCACTGAGCCTTGTGCAAGCCCCCAACCTCTTCCTGGGGAGATGCCAATCCTACCAATACCATCAAGA
>NC_043709.1:59563413-59604294 GCF_006229205.1 Suricata suricatta
GGGGGAGTGGTGGGAGTTGGGTCCTTCTCTTGGTAGTAAGGGGAGGAGCATGGATTGGGGTGCGACAAGGCTAAGGATGAAATGGGACAACCCAGGCAGGCAAGATCAGTAGGAAGAATGGGGAAAAGGTTTGCTGTGAATAAAAGGGAGAAAAAGATGAGGTTAAATGATAAGGGAAATGATAGCCATGTTGTATTAATACTTTCACCTGCACACACTTCCCATAACTCCCAGCTCCTTAGCAAGTTGTCTGCTATCCAGCCTCAGACATCATTTCCATCCGGTTTTCCATGCTTCCCTTTCATGTACACCCCACATCAGTTAAACTGAATTTGTTTGCATTCTCCACTCCTGTCTTATACATGCCTTCCCCTGATCTCTGGCTGACTGACTTCCTGCCCCTCAAGGAAGCCCGTTTAGAATATCCCCCCTGCCAAAATCCTGCCTTCGGCATCACTCTGGCATGCTCCTTGATCCCACCCATATCCTAACCCAATACCTCCCCAACCCTATGCATTAGAATTGCCTGACCCTGCCCACCATCCAAGAGGCTGGATGTACAACAAATCACCACAGACTGGATGGCTTAAACAACGGAAATTTATTTCTTGCAATTCTGGAGGCTGGAAATCCAAGACCAAGGTGCCAGAATGGTCAGGTTCTAGTAAGGACCCTCTTCCAAATTACAGGCTGCTGACTTTTCACTCACATGGCCGAATCCTCGCATGGCCGAAAGGCCCTGGGTCTCCTTTATAAGGGCACTAATCCCTTAAGAGCTCCATCCTCATGATCTAATTACATCATAGTCCTCACCTCCTAAGACCATCATATTGAGGGTTAGGATTTCAGTATATGAATTTGAGGGGGACATAAACATTCAGTCCATAACAGACACTTGTGTGTAGAAATCTTATCACTTCCGTATCTTAGCCCCCAACACATACTCGGTATCCTGGGACTCTGCCACTCCTTCCAAAAGTAGAAAACACGATTTCACTAAAATCAACAAATTGGTGTATTTGTAGCTGAACCTGAAGCAACTGCATCTCCAGTCGAATCTGCTCCATCCCAAGAGACATCCCAGGAGTCAAGCGGCACCACCACAAGTAAAGAAGGCCCACTGAGTAAGTCTGTCTCTATGCCAGATAACAACCCAGAGGAATCTCTGGTGGCAGGCCGCCATGACACTTCCTGCCGCAGAGACGAGTCCAGGGAGAAGCAGACATATTCATTTACCTGGCTGCAAAGGCGCAAGTGGGAGTTCACGCTGCACCCACACACACAGCTTCTGCAATAGATTTTTCTCCCTGTACCCTACATGCTTTCTTTCCTGGCCCACCCACCTTCCTAGGAGAAGCTGGACCCTTCAGCAAAACTTCTTCACTTTAGGAATTTGTATAGGGACAATGTCTGATGAGGGCCAGGAGAGGGAGGTGGGAGTTTTCTCAAAATGATGTGACTTTTCTGCTAATGTGATTCTTCTGGTCCAAAATTAGAATCCTTGGTATACAAAGGTACCTTGCTAGCACAACAAGCAAAAAAAAGACTGAGTGAAGGACTTCAAGCTGCAAAACATCTTCGTGAAAGTGAGTGCATCCCAAGGCAAAGCCTTGTAGGAACAGGAATACGCATCACCCATCATCCAGGGTCAGGAGGTGGGCCAGAACCACCTCGCCCAGAGACCCGGAAACACCACATCCCCTCCCCATTGAACCTTCCCTCCTGCTGTCTTCAAATGTCTCTAATTTCTCATACACTCAAACCACAAGGTTGCCTGATACCAGATTGCCCCTGGGATCTCAGCCCCAGCCTTCCTACTTCAAAGCCTGCCCAGATGGGGAAGGGATGGGTCCCTCAAGATCTGGTGAATCTACTCTCTATCCCTCTGACTCCCATACAAGGCTCTCCAGGGGCTGGGTCAAGTTGGAAAGCAGAAGACAGAGTTGAGGAGGATGGACAGGGTGGAGCTGGGGCCTGGGGCCTGGGAGCCCTCATTCTTGCCTCCACTTTCTTCTAGGGGAAATTGAAGTTTTACAAGAACTGAAGAAATTAAGTCCAATATTCCTTCTAAGTCATGTCTAAGAAGTTGAAAAGAATGGAGTCCCTGGACTCAAAGTTTTAAACATGCTTGCAGCCCAGAATGATTAAACTGAAGCATCCAACATGCTGTGTGTGTGTGCTCTGTGGGGCGGACCAGGGAGGAGGCGGGGAGCAAAGCCATCCCCTGGAACACAAAGAGACCTAGGTTTCCTGACCCAGGCCCTCAGACCCTTAATCAAGCCTTCTTTGAGGACACAGCCTCTAACAAGCCCTTTCGTTTGCACTGCCACAGCCACACGTGCTGGGCCTCCTTCTAGTGCAAATGTCTCTCCAGTTCTAGTCTAATCCCTCACATACAGTGCCTAGTGGCATTTGAACATTGCCAAAAATTAAATCAACCTCCAAAGAACCAGGATTTGTCATCCTGAAAATAGTCAAAGCCCAAGTCATTCTATTAATGCAATTTTCTGATGCCCTTGTTAATAATGCATCCCTCCTGCCTTCCATTCACCCTTTCTACACTGGGCCAAGGTGAAGGGCAGTGGCTAATTAGATCCAATCAGTAAAATAATGAGCCTCTGCAGTGAGAGCTGGCACTTGACTAAAGGGCCAATTGAATTCACTGCAACAATCTATGTGATTATTGTATCCCTGGCTTCTCTCTACCAGAGTCGGGGACTGAACTTCACACTCTGCACTCAGGTGAGCAGCGGAAGAATATTCATGACTGTGGAGGAAGACAGGATAACGCTCTCCTGCCAGCCCTCTTCCCAAGCCTGGTGTGTGGCCGGTGTGCCTCCTAACACTCGCAGAGTCCTTGATTCTAGACAGGCCTTCCTCCACTTCACTTAACACCCAGCCCCTCTATCCTGGGAATGAGAGCATTCAACCTAGACCCTGTTTTATTTATTTTTAATTTATTTACTTTAGAGGGGAGCAGAGGCAGAGAAAAAGAGAGAGAGAGTGAATCCCAGGAAGACTCCATACTGTCAGCATACAGCCCTATGTGGGGCTCAAACTCACAAACCTGAGATCATGACCTGAGCCAAACTCAGATGCTTAACCGACTAAGCCACCCAGGTGCCCTGATCTAGACCCTTTTTTAAATGAATGAAGAAATGCATCACCCTCCTCCATCCTCCCTCTTCCCACCATGAGGACATCCTCCATTTCTGAGAACACTGCCTACACAGAGAGACTTCCAGTAGCAGGCCCTCTCTGAGTGCCGATTACAATGAACACTGGGTAAATAGGGCACTTCACACTCAAGTAGACTGCCACCCTTTTATGTGTTCAGTTGTGTCCCCCAAAAGGATTTGTGGAAATTTTAACCCCTGGTCCCTCAGAAGGTGACCTTATTTGGAAATTGGATCATTGTAGATATAATTAGTGAAAATCATACTGAATGGAGTATGGTGGGTCCATAATCCAGTGTGACTACTGTCCTTATAAGAAGAGAGAAATTTGGACACAGGGTCACATATGATGTGAAAACACATCAAGGGTAGATGGCCACATGACTTGGAGTCAGGGACTGCCATGATGCATCTGTAAGACCAAGAATGCCAGCACTTGCCAGCAATCACCAGAAGGTAGAAGAGGCAAGAAAGGATTCTCTACCAGTTTGAAAGAGAGCATCGCCCTGCAATAAATTTGTCATTTGAAGTTATCCATTTTACTTTATTATGGAAGCCCTGGGAAACTAATACACACCCCACCCCCATTTCCAAACTCATCCTCTCTTCATGCTCCTAGTTTTCATCTTATCACCAGAACTTCATAACCTTTGTTCCCTGTCACCCATTTCCCCCGCTTCCCAGCCCCTGGCAATCATCAATCCATTCTGTTTCTACAAATTCAAGTTTTGCTAGATCCCACATAACTGAATTAATACACTATTTGGCCTTACCTGTTCGACTTATTTCAATTAGCATAATGCCCTCAAGATCTAGCCACACTGATATTAATGGCAGGATTTTCTTCTTTGTCATGGCTGACTAATGTTCCATTATATTGGTATGTATGTCCTTGAGTTTTCACTGTAAAAAATAATTTACTATCTTGGTTTAATGTATTCCTATTTTTATTCTTTTTGATGCTATGGTAAATGGAGCTATTTTCTTAATTTCTCTTTCTGATAGTTTGCTCTAAAAAAATTTTTTTTAGGGGCACCTGGGTGCCTCAGTCAGTTAAGCGTCCGACTTCAGCTTAGGTCATGATTTTGTGGTCCATGAGTTTGAGCCCTGTGCCGGGCTCTATGCTGACAGCTCAGAGCCTCAAGCTTGCTTTGGATTCTGTGTCTCCTTCTCTCTCTGCTCCTCCCCTGCTTGTGCTCTGTCTCTCTTTGGGTCTCAAAAATGAATAAATGTTTAAAAGAAGAAATTTAAAGTGCTAGAAGAAGAAAAACAAGCAGCCCAGTCAGTTATTGAAACCAACCAAGAGCTCTAAGACAAAGGAGCCTTGAGTGAAAGAACACAGCCTGGCTCTTTATCCAGTCTTGTGGCTCGCTTTATCTAGTCTTTATCCAGTCATAACCCTCTTGGAAGTGGATGCTGTGGCAATCAACGTTTATGTCGGGCACTTGCATTACAAGAAAGAGAAAACCATGCGGGGGGCGGGGGGGGGGGGGTCACACTATACCTCTCCATTCACAGGACATGTTTTCAGCGTGCGTGCTTCCTCCACCAGGCAGGGAGCTGGTGGAAACAGGTCTGCATGGGATCTCCGGACCTCTAACGCTCACTAGGCAACAGATGCTTAACAAGTGGTCTGTGTATTGGAAGGAGATTCATGTAGCACCATCCATTAAGGCCCATACCTACACGCAACACTTCTCCCATTTTCCCCACTGATAATACCCACCCAGGGCCCTGGGATATATGCCTTCTAGCACCCTAACACACCCCAGGTCCTCCAGCTTCAAAGGAGAAAAACTTCAGCCACCTCACATCCAAACACAGGTACCTTTGGAGGCATAGCAATCATGACAAAGCCTGAAGAGGAAGAGCTTCCCCAGATACTGTTTCAGATGAACAGCCTAGATGAAATCTCTTTCCACACCAGAGGCAATGGCAGCCAAGGAAGGACCGAGGCAGGCCACAGAAAAAGGAGCAGTCAGCTCCCCCTTGTGGTATGGGTCTGTCCACTCCAACACTGTTACTCTGGGAGGTGGGGATGGGCAGTGCGCTATCTGCGGGGCGAACCACTCAAGGTGCGTACTAACACGTTTGTGTCCATATGGAAGGCTGACCACAGCTCTTTACCTCCTTTCCCACCGCAAATGTCAAGAAATGACCAGGGAAAAATCATTGCTTCATTAAAATAGGCTTCTTTTCTGGATTGTTGTGCTGCTTTCTGGGCTTATGGATGTTTAATATTCAGATATGGATTATATTCTAAATAAGTCACATACAGATTGAGGGGAGAAACAATTCCAATATAAAGAGGAGGAGTAAAGACACATCTACAACTTCTTATCTCTGAATCCAGTTGAATTGATTACAACAAAAGCAATGAGCACAGATATATAATTTCATTTGGGATGAAAATAGAAAGCATTTACAACCCCAAATAACACTTTCCATGAAGAAGTCCTGCCAAGTCCCCTGAAACTGGAACCAAATCGAGGGAGGATGCTGACTCAGTGTCCTATGATGACGCTCAGGGGCAAAGCTGACAACACACTTCTCCAAGGGACATGATATACTCAGATGAGCAAAATCAAGAACACCTCGTCTGTAACCAGATTTGCCATATATATACTTTCTGCTTCTGAAAAAGAGAACACCTAGAAAAGAACAACGTAATTGAAGACAGTGCTCCTTAAAAACAGAAGAAAACTGAAATCTGGCTGGAGGGTTGGGGGACACCAGGAGCCGCTGTTTAGTGGGTATAGAGTTTCAGTTTTGCAAGACGAAGGAGTGAATATACTTGACACCAGTGAACTGTACCCTGGAAGTGGCTTCTATGGTAAATTCTATGTTATGTGTACTTTACCAGAGTTAAGAAATTAAAATTAAAAACAAAATTTTAATCTACAGGTTGAGAGGAAAGAGTGATTCAAAACGATTAATGCTGAGAACTGGCCTAATAAAGTTCCTCACCTTCAAAGATGAAGGATCTTCGGGCATTCAGGCAAAACTATCGACACATTTGCTGAGGAAAAAAAAAATATTCAGGTTGCCTCCAGACTACAGCACCAAAAGACAGTGAAGAAATCCTTACAAAGTCCTCTGGAAGTAGAAAAATGACGCCCAAACATTTTGTACTAAATCAAACTATTTTACGAGGCTAAAGGCAACAGACACATATTTCCAGCATGCCAAATTCAGGGAATTTCATTCCTGTGAACCCTTTTCAAAAATACTATTCGACATAAACTCCAGCCAGCCAAGAGATAAAAGGAGAAAATGAGGTAAAAGGATTGGCTGTGAGTGCTAAATCCATTTTAGTGCAAGAAAAAAGCTCAAGTCGCTGTAGGAATGATGATCACAGAGCAGAGAGTAAGTGTTATAAACTATGAGAACGTAACCAAAGATCAGCATGAGGACGGCTAGAATGGAAAAGCAAGCAGGAGTTAATATAAATCAAGTGACCTGTGCAACTTTTATAGGTAGAGTGTCAAAAACTATTTTTAACTTGCTAAAGCAAATAACAAAAGTCTAAAGGAAATCACTAGAAAAAGTAATGCTAGTTGTATAGTCCACAAAAATCAGAGGGTAAAGAGAAGAGCAGAAAGTAGAAGTACACTATTTGAATCATTGCTGGTAGAGGGAATCAGTCTAAGTAATACAGGATTGGGTACATCATTTGAAGTTATGGTTAAAAAAATAATCAACCAACTGTGAATCTTCTATATTATCAAAAGAGATACACATTAAAGTGAAAAAATAAACACAGGTCACATAACCGAATATAACTGATAAAAATTATAAAATGGAAGGACAGCGTGAAAAAGATAAAACTAGTACCAAGCACGCGTTATTTATATGAGTAAATAAAAATAACGCAAATTCCTGCATGAAAAGCCAAAGACTCTCAGATTGGATCCCAAGGCAAAATGAGACTATAAACGATGAATTAAAAGATACACCAATAGCAAAGTAACTGCTTCGTTCCGTCTTCCTCTCAACCCCATTCAACGTGCAACCTCCTGCTTGCATTCCTGACGTCCTCCCTGAAGAATTCTGCACAAAAGCCAGTCGGCAGAGCCCAGCAGGGTAGGTGTGCGCAGGGGCGGGAAGGAGAGGGCGTGTGGATTGCTGGAAAACTGGAGCAAGATGTTGGAATGTAGAGCGATGAGGAGGGTGTCTGCCCAGAGAAAATGGGGACAAGGGGAAAGGCGGTGGCCTCTCCTGGGGTATCAGAGCCCAAGCAGGCGAGGAAGGTGGGGGTCTATGTGTTGCAGGGTGAGCAGGCCTGGATTCTGTGGTGCCAGACTGAAACTGAGCATAACAATGAGAACTCGTGGTTTTCAGCATATGTAAACTGATGTGGAAATACATCTAGATGTAAATGTGCATGTGTTATTTATTTGTACAAATGCACACACAGGCACGCATATGTGTGTATATATACATACATTCTTATATTCCCTAGTTTCGACTACGGAAGGGCCTGGAAGCAGCAACATGTCAAGGACAATGAGCACACCTAGTGCCCATATCTTTGTTTCTAATTACCATTAGGAGAGCAGAGTTCCTTAGAGAAATGGCCGCTACCAGGCAGGGCCAGCGCAGAGAAAAAACATGAGTCTGGAATGCCCTGCTGTTCCAGAAAGGAAAAAAGTGCTCAAAGAATGATGGAGATATGACAAGAGAATATACAAGTGAACCAGAAGGCTAGCTTACTCCCACTATGGCCAATTGTCTCAGACTAACCACGTTCAAGGGAGAATAAAAGGTATATAATAACGATAAACAGTGATAGTAACAAAATTATAATTTATTGACTAAATAGGAAACCATGAGCCCATATTGATATAAATAAATGAAAACAGGGAAGTGAGGAAGATTTCCCTTATAGCAGAATGACAGCTAAGGAATGCAGAGGGAATGACTGAACTAGAAAATCACTATTTGGCAACTATTGCAGGAATAAATAATTCAGCCAGGAAGCATTAATGAGTGCTGAAACTGATTGGTAGAAGTTTGATGAGGAACAAGATATTTACATAGCTTCAAATTACCTTCCAACAAAATATATATTAATTACAAAGAGGGGAAAGAGTAACTTCACACTGGGGAAAACTGGCAGATGTCACGTTAATCAGTGATCGAGCGATCAAAATTAACATCACAAAAATGGGACAAGTCAAAATTAGGAGCCACCTGATAGAATAGAATATAAAGAATACAGTATGACTTCCTGATATTCTTGCCAAAACCGCAGAACCTGAATCTAATAATGAGGAAACATCAGATGAACCCAACCTGGGGGAGCTTCTTCACAACTGGCTTCTGATCTGCAGAAGTGGAAAAGCCATGAACCTCAAGGAAAGACAAAGAACTGTGTCAACAACATTTTATACATGACCTTGGATTTGGGTCCTTTTGTCATAAAGGACATGATTGAGACAACTAGCAATATTGAAATGGGGCCCGTGAATCAGAGGGTAATAAGGCCTCCGTGGTGTATCGGATGTTGTGTGTGCGGTTTGAGGGGTGGTTGGTAAGGGCTTTCAGAGGAGGGGGGAAAGCAGGCCCCGAGCCCCAGGGGTGGGTGGACAACCAGGAGACATCTCAGGAGGCATCCCGGTACCTGCAGCTCTCGGGGTAGCTGCCCCATCGGCCCTCGCAGACCCCAGCCCGGCACGCCAGGCCTTCCAGAGGGCACGGAGCAGCCAGTGAACGTGGGCCACATTCTCGAGGCCCCCATCTCCCAGATGGGGAGTGTTTTCCACAGGCTGCCCAGCCAGAGCCAAGTTTGGCCCAGACCTTCCCACAGAGAACCTGGGCATGGCTGGAGTGGACTTGTGAGCAATGGACCCCGAGGAAGGGAATAGCGGACTCACTCGGGAAGAACTGGAGCCTGACTGAGAAGCCAGACAAAAGCTGCTCTGCCTCCCTGGATGCTTCCCCTGGAAGTGGGGTCTTTCTGCACTTAACTGTCCCTTGCTGACTCCCTCCTGAACCTCTTCCTGGTCCCCTTGCCTCTGGTTCTGTTACCTCTGAGCCTTATTTTCCTCTCTGTTCTAGTCACAGACCCCTCCTGCTCCCGGGGATGAGAAGCAGCCTGGGAAGTGATTTGAGGCAGCAACACTGATTTCCCAGGATAGGCAATGGATCTGCGGATCTGTGAGTTGACCATGAAGTCCATCCTAGTGATGCTTCGTGGGGGTGGTGAGTTGTGGTGGGAGGAGCATGGAAATCAGAGCCAAACAGATCTGGATTCAAATCCCAGTCATGCTGTGTGACATCTATATCACCTTGCTACATTTACTTATCTCTGTGAGCCTCAGTTTCCCAATCTGCCACCAGTACTACCCCACGGATCAGTGTGAGAATTAAAATCATCATGTGTCTGGCACTAGATCAGCCCGCGCAGAATATTACTCCCCTTCTCCTCCTTCTCTCCAACCTCCAACATTCCAGATAGCAACCACCATAGTAATCACACACACACATTTGAAACAATAGACTCTCTGCCTCCCAAAATCCTTACAGAAAAAAAGAGTTTGAGCTTTTGTTTAAAAGCCATTCTGTCGCTGAAGGGCATGTATTCCTCAACACCTCTGCATTAGAATTTCCCTGGACACTGGCTTTATCTATTTTTTTTATTTTAAAGTTTATTTATTTTTGAGAGAGAGAACACATGAGTATGAGCAGCAGAGGGGCAGAGAGAGAGGGAGACAGAGCATCTGAAGCTGACAGGATCTGCGCTGACAGCAGAGAGCCCGGTGCAGGGCTCAAACTCCCAAAACTGTGAGATCATGACCTGAGTTTAAGCGACTGAGCCACCCAGGAGCCTCTGGACACTGGTTTTAAAAGGCAGATTTCAGCACTGCATCCCAGACCTGCTAACTGGAGAAGGAAGGGAGTTGGTGAGTTTTCCATCTCTCTGTTTCACATTCAAAATTCACTGAGAGGGATCTCATTGACCTGTTCTAAAACCATCCAATGTGGAAGATCAGAAATGGACAGGTCTTTGGGCATCTCCAGGGGCTCTGTGCTGACAGCTCGGAGCCTGGAGCCTGCTTCGGATACTGTGTCTCCCTTCCTGCCCGTCCCTTGTTTGCACTCGTGCTCTCTCTCACTCTCTCTCTTAAATATAAATAAATCATTAAAATTTTTTAATAAAATAAGTTAAATTAAATTTAAAAAAAAAAGAAATGGACAGGCCTCCTCAGAAGCCACCAGTCTTCCTTCTGCCCAGCCCGTTGGTGATGACTTCTAGATTAGACCCTGACTTCCTCACCAAACAGGAGTGGCCAGAGTCACAGGGTCATCAGACCAAAGTCGGGAACTTGTGTGCAGAGAACCATTGTGACCTCTTTCCTCAGAAGGGAGCTACATGCGTGGCACGCAGACAGTTCTCCCATCCTTCTTTCCCCTGCAGAGATTCCGTAACCAAGAACGCAGGATGAGGTTGGGCCCTTGGAGAGACAGACGGTCAAAGCCGGAGGCTGGTGTGAAGCCGGGGGTAGAATTGCCATGTTTACCAAATAAAATATAGAACATCCAGTTAAATATGAATTTCAGATGAATAATAAGCAAGTTTTTACTATAATCATGTGCCATGCAATATTTTTTATGCTAAAAATAATTCTTCACTGTTTATCTGAAAATCATATGTAAGTGAATGACTTGCATTTTATCTGGCAATCCGGCCTGGGAGAGCAGGAGCCAGGTCTGTTTCACTCCGTGGTGAAGCCCAGTACTCATTTCATACCTGATAAATGGTACCCACTCCATATATTCTTCTGAAATACTTAATTGTTGGAAAAGACCTCTCAAAAACCCCTCTGTCCCCACCAGAAGTAAGCATATCCCCCAGGGACCAGCTCTGAACTCGTAAATTGACTCATTCAAATTACTAGACTAGAGCACTTAGCTAGTGTTAAGATCTGTGCTAAATAAGTTGGAATACAGAGATAAATAAACTATGGCTCTTGTCCTCAAAATGGTAATTAACTAGTAGGAGCAATAGATCTGAACTGAGAATTACAATAGAATATGATAGATGCTAGCTAGAAGGCCAGGGCCAGGTGCTTTTGTTCATCATTTTAATCTCCAAACACTTGTGACCTGGCATGTACTCAGTAATAGTGGTGGAGTGGAAACATGAAAAGAGGGAGGCATGAAGAGCGCATCACAGGGCCGCAGAGGTGAGGTGACTAACTGAGCGGGGTGTGATGGTGGGAAGATCGGGTTTACTCCAGGGAGGGGGTGACCCCTGGTGTGGATTGTGATGTTGGAACACAGCAGGCAGATGGAGAGGAAAGAGCATTTCTGAGGGAGGAACAGCATGAACGCATAGCATACAACACTTTCTCCAGCCGGGAGCAATGCCTGGGGACCAGTGATGAGGTCAGAAACGTGGAAAGCCATGAACACATGGTCAAGGGGACTGGGCTTAATCCTAGGGGTAATGGATGGTCCTTAAAGACTTTTGAGTAGAGCAATGGCCTGCATGTGAGGCATTAGCCTTAGCGTGGAGCGGGGACAGCAATGAAGACAGACTGGAGGCCAGAGGCCAGTGAGAAATCACTGAAATGGCCTAGTCTGCTAATGATGGAGGCCGAAACTTGTGGGTTATTGGGGTTATTGGGAAATAAGCCTTCAGGGCAGAAACCACACCGTGTCCTTAAAGAGTCTCTGTAAATGCCCCCCATCTGTCCCCCCTCTGTTCCTAAGTGCCCCCTGGCGATGGGAGGAGAGGCTGCCGCAGAAAGGGGGAATTGGGGAGGAAAGGGGGGTGGGAGGCAACAGAAGACAAACTCTCTGCCAGAGGTCCTCTCCAGCGGGTCCAGGGCTCCCTGCAAGGGTAGCGGTGGACAAGAACAATGAGGAGACATTCACGCAGTTACTTTCTTGGTCCAGCCCGACATCGTCTTGTCCTATCTCCTGTCTCCTGTGTCTTGTCCTATCTCCTGTCTCCTGTATCTCCTTATTATCTCCTGTATCTCCTGTCTCGCCAGGTCTTGGGCCTTTATAGACTTATGACATCAAAAGGTGGATTTTTTACAAATAATTCTCAGTGAAAAAGATGCTTTGAAAAGGGTGCAGAAACAGGTTTTACAGAGGCATTTCTTCAGAACTATTCTAATTACAATGAGGTAACTTACACATCATAGGATAACAGGATATTCTCAGTGAAAAACAGATAACATATACATTTGTTTGGATCGGTTGTAAATCTTACAACTAAGAAGATAGCAGGATGTTTTCAGTGAGGAGCAGATAGCAAACACATTTTATAATAATGATGCTAAAATTCAGTCATAGACAGGGCTAGGAGGCATTCTATTTGGCTCACAAGAGGAAGAATACATTCGTGATGGTTAGTCAGTAAACCTTTTGTCAACCTTGTTCTTTGATGTTGAAGATGTAAGCGCCATAGGCGCCCTAGACAAACCGGCCTTTGCATATGAGTTTAAGTTGTTACTACTCTTACCTATCCTCACAATGGGCACCAAATTAGCATATGTATGTGCAGTAGCTTATGCCTGGCTCTTGTTTGTTTCTATTTCCTAAATTGGGCTTCTCTCCCGGCCAGGGTAAACATTATCTTTGTGTTCTCTAACCCCCTTTATTTCCATGTCTTAAGTTTGTGAAGCTCAATAGAAGAGCCTTTCGACAAACGTCTGCAGTGCCTTGTTTAACTTCCTCTTCATAGAGGTGGGAATATGCTTCCTCCCATGAGGTTTCTGGGGAATATTGGTCTGATTTGGAACATTGTGAGGCCTAATCAATAGCAACAGGCTCAGTTTTACATGAGCAATCATTTACAGAAGGAGATGCCAGCTTCCGCCCCTGAGGCAGGAGCTGTGCTACGTCTACCATTTCCTTACTGTGACTGTGTCATCCAGCAAGGCCTGTGCGGCTCCCAGCACTTAAAGACTCTCTGTAAATGCCCCCATCTGTCCCCCCTCTGTCCCTAAGTGCCCCCTGGCAATGGGAGGGGAGACTGCCTCAGAAAGGGGGAATTGGGGAGAAAAGGGAGGCGGGAGGCAGCCCAAGACAAACTTCCTTCACTCGCAGGCTTGCCTAAGGAGACAGCAGGGCTAGAGCCATTGGAGGATGACTGCCAGCCCCCAGGCTCTTCCCTCCTGCTGCTGCCCGGGGGAGGGGGGGGGGGAGAAGGCTTCGCCTTGGTGGACAGAGTCCAGAGCTCTCTTCAGTCTGCAGGTGGGACCTTACCCTCAAGGGGAACCCCATGCCCAGCAAGCCGCGCCCCTTGCTGAAGACAGCAGCTTCAGTCACAGGGTACGGCCACACCCCTCCTTCCATAAGATGATCCCAAAACATGTCCAGAGAGATTACCAAAAATTCCAACCTAGTATTTACCCAAAGAATACAAAAATACGAATTCAAAGGGATACATACACCCCAATGTTTATAGCAGCATTATCTACAATAGCCAAATTGTGGAAACAGCCCCAAGTGTCCATCAATTGATGAACAGATAAAGAAGACATGGTGTGTGTGTGTGTGTGTGTGTGTGTGTGTGTGTGTATATTGTACTATATACTATATACTATATACTATACTATGTATACACTATATACTATATATAGATACTATAGTATACACTATATATACTATATACTATATATAGATACTATACAGTGTATACTATATACTATACACTATATACTATATACTATACACTATATACTATATATTACATATAGATACTATATACTATATAGTATATATAGTGTGTATATACTATATAGTATCTATATAGTATAGATACGTATATAGAATATATAAATACAATATTATATATAATATACATAGTATATATAATATATAGTATATAATGCATATAGAGTATATATAGTATATATAGTGTGTATTATATATACTCTAGTATATATAGTGTGTGTTACATATTATATACTATATATTCTATAGTATATAATGCTACATATTATATTTATATATTATATATACAATATAAATACAATACTATATGTTTTATTTATATATTATGTATATTTGTATGTATTATATGGTATAATACATAATATTATATATTATATATACTATATACATACTATACACTGTATATATTGTATTTATATGTATTATATATACTATGTATACTATACATAATAATGTATTTATATATTTTATATATAAATGTATATATGTCCATTGTGTGTGTGTATATATACACTATATATTATACTATATATATTATATATACATGATGGATATGTATACATTATATATATGTTCATTTATAAAATATATAAATACAATATTATATATAATATTTCATTGTATATATACTCAGCCATAAAAAATTCTTGCCATTTGCAACAACATGGGTGGAGCTAGAGTATATTATGCTAAGCAAAATAAGTCAGAGAAAAGATATACCATATAATTTCACTCAATGTGGAATTTAAGAAACAAAACAAGCAAGCAAAGGGGGTTAAATGAGAAGTGGAGGGAAAGGCAAACCAAGAAACAGACTCTTAACAACAGAGAACAAACTGATGGTTACCAGAGGGGAGGGGGAATCGGTAATGGGGGTTAGAGAGGGCACTTGTGATGAGCACGGGGTGATGTATGGAAGCATGGAATCACTACACTGTACACCTGAAACTAATATTACACTGCATGTTAACTAACTGGAACTTAAATAAAAAGCTTTTTAAAAATTCCAACCTGAGGGGGGCACAGGAGATCAATTAGTTCAGCCCTAGGCCCAGAACCAGGCCCCGGTCGTGGGTGCCTCCCCCACCACCTCTCACGTGGCTCTTTGGGCATCTCACTGCTCCATGTCACCCACTTCTGGAGCCACCAGACCTTACCTGTAGCAGGCATAGAGTTTGGAGGGTTCAAATTCACCCAGATATGTGACCTTATGTGTCACTTCACCTTTGTGAGTATCGTTTTCCCTGCCTGATGAATCACACATGCTTCACAACCATGATGAATTAGGCAAAATATCCCATATGAACAAACTCAGGACAGTGCCTGAAATGTAGTCAGAACTCCCGTAACAGCTGCACTCCTTCATCCCTGGACTGACAGGGGTTTTATCTGCAGCTACCTTCCTGTATTCATTCACCCTCCTGATGCATTCTGGCCTACTATGTACCAGCTCCTTTCTAGGTGCTGGGAAAACAATGCCAAGCCGAACACAGTCCCACCATCTTGGAAGTTCCATGCTCCTGAGGCAGATAGATATTAATTGATCACACAAATAAAAAGGAAATTATACCGATAATGAGTACCATGAAGGAGAGAAACTCACACCCACTTAGTTATTCCAAGGACTTCCAGAGATGGAGCCTGGGGCTGACACACCTTTGGCATGGCCCACGCCGGGGAAATGCTAGGGACCTTACTTTCCTGTTAACTGGTTTCCCAGAAGCTCCAGTTCCCAAAAACAAATATATTCAGAATAGGAAACTGGAGTGCCCCCAGCTCCAGTCCTAAACCAGGTTCCCCAGAGCCCAATCCTGCCCCAAGATAAATAAAGCCTCTGCTGGGCTGCTTCCTCAGCAACATTAAGCAGCCTCCCCAGGGAAGATGGATCTTGCTACAGGTCCACCATGAACTTCTTTGCCATCCTGCTGCTGGCCACCTTACCTCCACCTCTCTCGCCATCCTTAATGGTGAGTCTGGTTTCTGTCACACTCCTCTTTGTTCCCCAGAGGTCACCGAGCTGTTGCCTGGAAAGTCCTCAACCCTAGGAAGACCTCTCCTTAATCCTTGTAATGTGCTGTGTGGAGATGCATAACCGAAAGTGCATAGTCGGGGTGACTGAGGGGGTGACTGAGGCAGGGAACTAGGACTCATGACCCCAGGAACCCTGCACCCTAGAAATTCTGGAGCCAGGGCCAGAGAAACCAACTGGACCCAAATCATGGTGGACTATGTGTTAACAGATTCAGATTAGATTCCAGCCTCTGAGGATGCCGGACACCCTGGGCAGAGACTCTGTCCTCCTCTGGGCCTCCCGGCCTCCCTCTGTAACAGTGAGCGCAAGACATACACACACATTCATTCAACAGCTATTTATTGAGCACCTACTCTGTGCCAGACACACAGCTCTAGGCACCTGAGATACACTAACAAAATACAGAGACCTCGGTCATCAGTGAGATTTCACTCTAGGAGAAAGAAACCGATCATTAGCATGTTAAACAAATTACAGAGTGTGTTAGGAGTGCTAAGACAGAGAACAGGATAAGGAAGGTGGAAATGCTGGGGCAGGAGGGGGTGCATACAAGCATCTCACACGTTAAATGTCTTAAGACCTCTAGAAACTCTAACCTCTTATTTTTCAGAGCCACAAGATGAGATCCACTTGGAGGCTCAGCCCATAAGTGCCGTAAGTCTCATGTTGGCATCCTTTAGAGGAAGTTGGTGGTAGTAAGATTGTCCAGTAAATGATAAATTCTCCACCTGAGGAAGAAGTAGAGCAGAGACCATCCCTCCTGGCGTTGGACCTTAATCCTTTTCTGCTGCACTCATTGGCCAACATGGCGGGGGTGTGGGGGCCAGGAACAGTGTGGACATCACTTCATCCTGGGTAATCATTGAAGATGGGGGTAGGAACTACGTCTCATACCCAAATGCTAGCAGGTAGGGAGTTTCAGCTCACCCTGAGGGGAGGATGCTGGAGGGGCTCATCGGTCCCAGCTCCCCCACTGCCTCAAAGTCATGAATATCACAGGATCCTGCTTTGTAGATTATCCATAATCACAGTTCAATCCCAGGCTAGCTTCCCTAATTTACCAGAGAAGGCAGACTCAAACAATACCCACAATTCAGAAAAAAGATCCAGTATTTATTGAACCTGTTCTATGCAACAGACAATGGGTCGGGTGTTTGCATAGTTAATCTCTTTCCATTGGGAAGGTGACTTTGCTCGAAATGGAATCCCTATTCAATGGTATTCAGAATCGGGGATGTGCCTTTCAGGTGCTTGTAGATTTGGATGCTGGTAGAGGATCTCACTTCTGGTCTATACTGACTGGACAATGACGCAACCCTGACACCCTCTACATGTTAAAAGATGTGGCATAGAACTGGCTGGCTGTCTCTTACCATGAACTCTTTCTCTGCCCCTCATTCCATCTCCTTGGTCCCAGCTGCTCAGCTGATATCTGAAAAGGACCAGGTCTCCATTGAAAACCTTTCTGAGGAATCTCTCATCTCCATAGAAGAGCTGGTTTTTGCAGAGGATGATATGATCAAATCCACCAGGAGACCAAAGCATCAAAGGGCCGAGCTGCTTCACCCCATCCCCCAGGAAGACACCCCATCCTCCCAGTCAGAAGAGACTACCGAGCTCACTCCCAGGGCAGGTAGGAGCCAGGGCCAAGGGGAAGAAGCCGGGAAGGAGGGCATTCAACAGAAAAGGAAGGGACCAGACACTGCCTTGGGGGAGAAAGTTGAGTTGGAAAGAGAAAGGAAGCTGAAGGGGAACAAGAATTAAAGGGAAATGAGAGTCGGAGGATCCACTGATTACCTGTGCCAGCACTGAGGATCATGGGGGAGGCGTGAGAGGACTAACCTTACCTTGACATTTCTCTCCCAATGTTCCCCAGCAACCACCACAGAAGGAAAACTGGCCAAGCTGGGCCATAAAATCAGGAAGAATCTGGACAAAACAGTGAAAGAAACCATGAGCTATCTGAAAAGCCTACTACCTCATGCCTATGAAGTCCTAAGGCCCTAAGGATAACAAGGCCCAGTCCTGGCCAAACCCAAACCCTGCGCACCCAGACCACCATCTCTCAGCTCCCCACATCCGTCATTAAAGCGTCGCATCCTGGTCTGGCACTGCGGTGGCTTTGTTGGGGGTGGGGGGGCACTCCACTAGGATTCTTCCTGAGTTACCCTGTCACTCTAATTTTAAACCTCCCCTCCTCAGCTTTCAAACCTCTCCAAGTCTCCACATCCCAAAATATCCTGTGAGGTCTTGACGCCCCGAAGCTGCCTCACCTCCTCATCACGACCCCTGCCTACATGCTCCCTCACCCTCCTGCACTCCTCACCCCACATCTGCATTTTCACACCCTCCAGCCTGCGGCAACTGCTCCCCCCAACATCACTGACAGCAGCAAACCCGCTGGCTATTTCCGGTTCCTTCTCTCTTCACAGTCTCTGCAGAACCAGACACACCCCTCCCAGAAACTTTCCCCGCACTGACCTTACAACGTGCTGCGCTCTGCTGGTTCTCCAAGCCCCCCATTTCTTCCCTGGCATGTTTTCTGACTACGCACTCTGTGCTCCCAGGGTCCCATCCTGTGCCCTCTCCTCTCAACCTTTCTTCCTCTACATTCCCATCTGCCAAGACTTCAGCTTCACCTCAGGGAGGATGGAGTTTACCCGTTTACCCACCCACCACACATCCATCCAGTGCCTACTATATGCCAGACTCATCTACCTAATATGTGCCAAACCCTGGCCAGTTTTCACCATAAAGGCATAGGGGACCCAGTGGGGAAAGAAGAGACTAGGAAAATAAAAATCTCTCCTGATCTTACAAATGGAAGGAAGATTGCCCATTCAAAGGAAGATAGGATGGCAGGAAGGAAACTATGAGATAATAGAAAATATATATTGGTCTCTGCTCGCCTGTACCTGGCACAAAGCTCCAAAACCCGTGTAATTTCCTAAGTGATAAGCACACTAGAAGCACCCTTGTCCTAATATTTGGTCTTTGACACATTCTTGAGACGGGGATCCTAAGACTCTTGAAAGTTCTTAAGTGGTAAGAGCAGCAGGAGCATCTTTTGTTCTTTTTTTGTTTAATATTTATTTGTTTTTGAGACAGACAGAGAGAGAGAGAGAGAGAGAGAGAGAGAGAATGCATATGGGGGAGGGGCAGAGAGAGGGAGACACAGAACCCAAAGCAGACTCCAAGCTCTGAGCTGTCAGCACAGAGCCTGACCCGGGGCTCAAACCCACAAACCATGAGATCATGACCTGAGCCGAAGTCGGATGCTTAACCCAACTGAGCCACCCAGGCACCCTGAGCATCTTTTGCTCTAATGAGGTGACTCCAGTGGGCTCTCGGAGGCTCCTGGATGAAGGCTGGCCGCCAGAAAGACCAAGCCATGATGAGAAGCTTGGAATTTTCAGTCCTACCCCCTACTTCACTGGAGAAGGAAGAGGGACTGGAAACAGTTAATCATTGATCGAGCCCATGTGATAAAGTCTCCATAAAATCCCAGTACTGCGAGGTTCTAAGAGTGTCCAGGTTGGTGAACACATCCACCCAACAGGCGGGTGACACCACCCAGTTCCACTGAGATAGAAGCGCCTGTCCTCAGGGTCCTCCCGGACTCTGCCCTGGGTATCTCGTTGTCTGACTGTTCATCTGTATCCTTTACCATATCTTTTCATAAACTGATAAATGTAAGCATTTCCCTGAGTTTTGTGAGCCGCTATAGCAAATTAATTGAACCCAAGGGAAAGATCATGGGAAGCTCTGATTTATAATTTATAATTTATGGTTTATAACCGATCAGTCAGAACAGGTGACAACCTCGACTTGCGCCTGGCATCTGAAGGGGGACAGTCTTGTGGGACTGAGCCCTTTCTCTGTGGGAGCTGACCTCCAGGTAGTGGCAGAGCTGAGATGAATTGTAGGACACCCAGTTGGTGTCACAGAGTTGCTTGGTGGGAGAAAACTCACATGCACTGGTAACCAGAATTGTCAGAAGTGAAGTGTTCTGCATGTGATTAAAGAAAGACAGGTGGGTGACTAAGTTTTTCCAACTCAGGAGCCACCTCTGATGTCTATTGTCCTACCCCCAAACCCCAAGACATATAAAAAATGTAGTCGGAAGATCAACAGAGTGATGGACCCACAGCAACGCAGGCCAGGTGCTCCCCGGCCCAGGGAAAACTCGAACTGTGTTCACAGCTGGGTGCAGATAAAATCATCTCCATCCTTCCTTCCTTCTTTCGCTTTTTCCTCGTACAGAAAGTGTCCGACTGCCCACTTTCCTTAGTTACCCTCCCTCCCCTCCAATACAAAGACACAATCACAACCCCACCAAAAACATCATCCAGCCTAGATGGAAAGTTCTATATTTCTCATAAATTCTTGCCAGGCACAAATTCTTGAGACGAGGCATAAATTCTTGCCAAAATGACAGAGGAAGGTGGTGAGAGATTCCGAAGTTTCAGAAAGAATTGGAGAAGAAGTTCCTTGAAATTTGCTTAGAAAAATTTAAGTGTCTTGGAGCCTAAAAGCCCTAGACTCATTCTTCTGACCTTCCACTTCAGATCATACAAAAAATGATGTGAAAGTCATTACATAATTGTCAAAGTATCCACCTTACTAGTGGCTGGACAGATGTTCTATAAACCCAAAATGCAGGGCTCTCAGTTAAAACTGAATAGGAGACTCGAGACCAAAGGGGCCATCCACTCTGACCCCATCCCCCTACTCCCACCCCACCCCACCCCACCTCAGCCCCGATTCACAGACTGAACAAGAGACAGGGCTGGATGGGCTACTCTGGGGTTCACACCCATAAGATCACCTACTCTTGCCCCAAAGGAGAGTAAGCAATACACGGGAAAACAGGCTGGGAAGTGTTCTCTCCAACTTGCTCCTCTTGTGAGGAGGGGGCTTTTAAAGGGGAAAGCCCTCAACATAAAGTATCCTTCTCTTCTCTCAACCCTTTTGGCTGAACAGGTGGACCTAGGATCTGCAAGCGACCACCGGTGTGGCTGGAAAGACAGGAGTGGAAGGGGCAGCGGGGAGGAGAAGGCAAGCCATGCATCAGAGCAGTCTCCGCGTCACAGATATGTGGCCATTCCTGACCTACAAAGTGGCCAAAATATATGCACCACTGATTTTTATAGTGCCTGCTATGTGAAAGGAGGAAATAAGAAATAGATTTCCAAACCAGAAACAGGGAAATACTATTTGTACGTATTTGCTCACTTAATCCTTGCAAACAAACAAACAAAAATGTTATCCCCATTTTCAGATGAAGGAAATGAAGTAACAAGTTCTCATCATGATTCTTTGTATATCCTCTGGGAATCAGTGGGGTGGCCGGTTCACTATCACCCCCCAGTCCTCTCAATTGGATCCAGATAGGACTGAACTTAACTCCAAGACGACAGAAACTCGGTCTCCTCTCTCCAGTTGGCTCAGTGCCATTGCTCAGTACAACTCACCGACATGTTACAAAATAAACACTACCTGGTACCAAAAAATAGCAAATAACTCAATTCTAGCAACCAAGAAGTACTCAAAATTTGAACCTAAACCCCCTCCTAATTTTCAAAAGTGACAAAAAACAAAATTTAAATATACTTTTCTTTTATGTCAAAATGCAAGAAAATCAAAAGTCCAAAATTCTTCCCTTTCCCATGACCTGTCCCGCTCATTCTTAGCCAGAAGGCATCACTCCAAAGGCACCTAGCTTTGTCCATTTGCCTGGACATCCCCGTTCCTAAAGCTCACCCATCGGCCACAAGGTCAGTTCCCCATTTCCCGCATCCGGTGGGGCCTCCCCACCCAACAACACCCTGGGACCTCTTGGGATGGGCTGAGGAGAGTGTTCTCTGTGCTGCTCCAACTGTTCCGCAGAATGAGGTCGGGGTGTGAAGGGAAGGGTAGGTGCACACACTCTCCCTGCAACTTCAGCTTCCCAAAGTGTGGGGCGGGGTTAGGAACGTGCTCTGTCCTCTCCCTGGCCTGGGGGGAGCCTCCTCTCAGACCTCTAAGGTGTGACAGCAAGATGGACTGGGGCCTCAAGCCTGGTGAGGATGAGGAGGGTGGAGAGCCTGAGCCTGGGGAGTGTCCCCACTCCCCCCCCACCCCCAGTCCGGTGCAAGGCTGTTATGCCTGGAGGCAGGGGACTGGCTGCATCCTTGTCTTCCCTCTTAAATGTAAACAGCTTCTCCAGCACCTCCAAAGTTAACTTAATCTACCCCCAAGTGGTAGACTGGTCCCTCTTTCTCAAAGTCAGAGTAACAAGCACCCAGAATATTACTATGGAACCAGCATCACACCAACTAAACTTAGAAGCAGCAGCATGTTCTCAGGCCCCAGAGCAAGTATGTGCCCAGAACCTAGCGCACAACAATCTTGTGGGGGTTTTTTTGGGGGGAGGGGGGAGAACCCTTAATAAGGATTCAAGATGGAAAAGGCCAGCCCTCAGCGACAGCAGCCTCCTGTGTCCCATGCAGAGGTTAATTTGGGTATTCAGTTTACCACTAGAGGGTGGGGAGCATGACTACCATCTCTTCTCTTAAAGTAGGGCGTTTAAGACATTTCTGTCATCTTGTGATATTTAAAAAATTGGAATAATGCTCCCAGTAGTCCTAATTTAACTCAGATGTGACTAGATCTATTTCTTTCCTGCATGAATTCCCCTTAGTGTGTATTTCATCTTCTCACTACTCGGGAAGCAGGAGGGGTCCTGACCACAAATTCCTGGGCATCCCCCTCAGGGCATTGGGCAATACCGCCCCCACCCCTCACTCCTAAACAACTCTGTCCCTCTGAAACTAACCTAACAATGATCGCAGTGCTGCTCCTCCCTGAACAGGTCCTTTCCTCGCTCACGCTGTGCAAACCCCTGTCTGCACTGGGTTCCCCCTTCCAGGCTCCCTCTAGCGGCCTCACTCGGCTTTGCATCCTTATTAAATCGGCCCCATTCATCCTCTGATCCAGAAATGAATACTTTTTCCGTTTTTTTTTACTTTTTATTTCAATCCCAGTTAGTTTACACACCGTGTAATCTTAGTTTCACGTGTACAATACAGAGATTCAACACTTCCATGCAACACCCGGTGTTCATTACAAGGGCTCCCAGTATCTAATTAAGCCCTCCTCCCACGCATCTCCCCTCCGGTAACCATCTGTGTGTTCTCTATAGTTAAGAGTCTGTGTCTTGGTTTACCTCTCTCTCTACTTTTTAATTTACATCCAAGTTAGTTAGCATACAGTGCAATAATGCAAGAGCATACAGTGATTCATCCCCTACATATAACACCCAGTGTTCATCCCGACAAGTGTCGTCCTCATGCCCTTTACCCATTTAGCCATCCCCCCACCCACAGTCCCTCCAGCAACTCTGTTTGTTCTCTATATTTAAGAGTCTCTTATGTTTTGTCCCCCTCCCTGTTTTTATGTTATTTGTGCTTCCCTTCTATGTTCATCTGTGTTGTATCTTAAATTCCACATAGGAGTGAAGTCATAGTATTTATCTTTCTCTGACTAATTTGTCCTAGCATAATACCCTCTAGTTCCATCCATGTAGTTGCAAATGGCAAGATTTTATTCTTTTTGATTGCTGAGTAATAGTTCAAATATATATAAATCACTTCTTCTTTATTCATTCATTTGTAGATGGACATTTGGTCTCTTCCCATACTTTGGTTATTGTTGATAGTACCAGTACAAACATTGTCATGCATGTGCCCCTTCAACAAAAGCACACCTGTATTCCTTGTATAAATACCTAGTAGTGCAATTGCCGGGACGTAGGGCAGTTCTATTTTTTATTTTTTGAGGAACTTCCATACTGTTTTCCAGAGTGGCTGCCCCAGTTTGCACTCCCATCAACAATGCAAAAAGTTCCCTTTCTCCATGTCATTGCCGATATCTGTTGTTGCCTGAATTGTGTTTTGTTGTTGTTGCTGTTTTAATTTTTTTATTTTTTGAGAGACAAAGTGAGACAGAGCATGAGTGGGGAGGGTCAGAGAGAAAAGGAGACACAGAATCCCAAACAGGCTCCAGGCTCTGAGCTGTCAGCACAGAGCCCAACACGGGGCTCGAACCTACAAACCATAAGATCATGACCTGAGCCGAACTCCATCACCCAACCAACTGAGCCACTCAGGCGCCCCATTGCCTGAATTGTTAATGTTAACCATTCTGACTGGTGCGAGGTGGTATCTCATTGTGGTTTTGATTTGTATTTCCCTGATGATGAGTGATGTTAAGCATTTTTTCATGTGTCTGTTTGCCATCTGGATGTCTTCTTTTGAAAAGTGTCTGTTCATATATTTTTCCCAGAAGAAATGAATATTCTGCTCTTTTCTAGTTCAGTCCTTAAAAGCACTTGATGGGGAGACATTTCATTTTTCTTTTACTATATCTCAAGTAAGGCCCTTAAGAACTCAATCCTTTCTCTAAGAAAATCTTATCTTTTTCTCCAGCTCAGTCAACAGAACTTCCTTCTTTTTTCTTTCTCTTTCTTGCTGATTTTTCTCACTATACGACCAAGACTTGCATCTCACATGCTCTGCATGTCTCCTTGATTCCCTAAATCTGATTTTAAAGACACAATGTTCAAGACACCTTGATAGATACATTAAACCTATCCTTTAGGTTTCTAATAATTCCATCGATTCTTTTTATCCACATTGGTATTTCCGCCACATAAAGGGTCCTTGTCCTTTTTATCTGTACGACATCCACCACGCCTATGTGGCTAATCCCACAGTGGGCCTCTGAGATCAGAGGTCAGGGCTGACTCAATAAATGTACAACCCAGAGCCAACTTGAGACTGTGTAGTAAGAATAATTCTAGGACCCTGTGGGCAGGCCATAAATAAAATCCTTCCATACTTCCCTCTGTGGCCTTAAATGTAGTTTAAAACAAAGTAGACTATCAGGATCCGGGATGGCCAACCTTACATCACTTAGCACAAATAATCAGAAGCCAAAAGGTGACTATCTTGTACTCTGTACCCACATGAAATTGGGGTAATTTCATTCAGCTGCACCCATAAAGCTGCAGGTCAAAGTTACCTTCAAAGCCTTTGCCTGCTAATCCACTGTGCTGGAGTCCCCCAAGGCTAGTCCCTGATTTTACTGTCAAGGCTCCAGGGGGGCCCACAAGCATGTCAACTTTCCGCCCCTCTGAATCAGACCCATGGAAAACAGAACAGGGGGCAAAAAGGAGAGCAAAGTATCAATTTTATTAATGGTCAGACAAGTGCCAGACAAGCGCACTCTGACCTCTCTGGCAATATGAACGGAAGAATGCAGTCAAGACACAAGTCCAAGAGGGGCCTCCTCTACTTCCTCCCTGCCTGAGTCAGTAAGCAGACAGGGAAACAGCAGACATGCCCCAAGGGAGAGAAGGAGAAGGGAAGCCTTGTCCAAATGTGGGTGTTTGCATCGTGGGAGGGCAGCAGAGAAAGAGGCAACGCTATTCAGGAACATTCCTGCAATGCATGGACCGCTCTCCCTGGTGAAACCTGTGCCATAAATGTTCCGTCTCCCTCCACCCACCACCCCCCCGCTGCCGTGGCACCCCCACCCTGCAAGGGGGAGCACTCGCCTGCCTGAGGAGATCCTTTCATCGTGTATTAGTTTCCCAAGGACAATTTCTAAACACAAATTTGCCACAAATGTACTGGCTTAAAACAACACAGCTGTATTATCTTGCAGTTCTGGAGGTCAGATGTCCAAGATGGGTCTCATGAGGCTAAAATCAAGGTGTCAGTAAGACCACATTCTTTTCTGGAAGCTCAGGGGAGAATCCATGCGGGCCCTCATTCCAGCTTCCAGAGACCACCCACATTGCCTGGCTTTTGGTCCCATCCTCCCGTTTTTGGATCCAGCAATGTCCCACCAAGCTCTTCTCACTTTGCCATCCAGCTGGTTCTCTCTCCTGAATCCCTCCCCACATTTAAGATTTCTTGTGCTTACACTAGACCCATCCAGATAATCTGGGATAATCTCCCTATTTTCAAGCCAGCTGATTAGCAACCTTAATTCCATCCCAAACCTTATTTCCCCCTTGCCATGAAAGCTAACAAAATACAGATTCTGGGGATTAGGGCATGGACCTCTTGGGGGCCATTATTTTGCTAACATACATATCCCCTCCCATGGGATCAGCAACCACCCACACCCACTTAGGCTTTGGTACCACAGGAATCAGTTGCCAGAGGTCCCAAACCATCCAGGTAAGTACTAAAGTCTATATCCTATCCCAACTGTTCTTGTAAGAACATGAGTCTAAACCAAACAGACGCCATGACAGGCTTTAAGTTTCCCCTCTGATCTAGAAGGCCTAGGTTTCAGTTCCCCAAAACTAAAAGGCAGTTACACATTGCCTAGAGCAAGAGAGACCACCTTCGCAACACCCAATCAGGGAAGGCCAGCTACCACTCTCCACATTCCTAAGGGTGAGGCCTGCAGGTGGAGACTTTAGATAGGACCCTGTTACCCAATGTTAAAGTTAACCCGATAGTCGCCGAACAAGACCCTAGCTTGCCCTGTAATTGGCTGATTTTAAAGGTACTCTAAATGTTGTAATTGGGTCCGGCCAAAAGTAATGAACACCCTGGACAATGTGTCTGGTTAGAGTTACTGCCAATGCTGTTATACAGTAATGATTGGATGTCACAATTTCTTGTAACCCCTTCCTAAGCCCCATAAAAACCCTGCTCAGCCCTTGTTCGGGGCGCTCAGCACGGATCCACTGCGCCGGTAAAGCCTGTGATCCTGAGCTTAGGCTCGGCCAGCCTAAGCCCGTAATAAAACCGCCCTTTGCTATTGCATGCGTGACTCGGTCTCCCTGGCGGTTTCTGGTTTTGGGGTGATATTGGAATCTTGGGCATTACATCCTCAGAGGAAGGTGGGTAACGAAATCCCTCCTGCACACCTGTTCTGTTTTCCTCAATTATCACTGAAGCCAAGCCAAAGCTTCCAAGACCCAGTTACCCAGACTCCCATCTCCCTAACCCGACCCCATTCTCTGCTGGGCCTTTCTCCCAGACCATTTCACTGTGACTTCTAGAACTCCTGGCATGTGATCAGCAAACTCCTGGATAGTGCCAATGTCTTGTTTTGAGTGTTCTCTCAATTGACTAGCCTTAAGTTTTAAGATTTCCTGAGAATCCCACAGGCCATACAAGGCTCTGAGGAAGAAGCTGTTTTCCCTCCCACTGCCATTACCTCAGAGCTAAAATGTGGGAAGGGGAGGCCTCCTGGTTTCCCACTGCTGCTTCTATACCACCGCTCCCCCTTCCAATTTCAAAACCTTCTCTCCTTGGAAGTTCTAAACACAGGCTGCCAACCCTCCGCCCAACCCACCCCCTCATTCATTAATGACCTCAGCTCCTGCTCTTCCTCCCCTCACTGGCCCGTCAACATTCTTGATGATGCTCCACATTCACACAGATGACCTCACCAACACTCTGGCCTCTCAGTCCTTGACGTTTGTACCTCAGCCTACACTTTATCACAGTAACCTCCCAAATCTCCAAGTCAAGAATCACATCTTATCTACAACCTCTTGACCTTCCATCTCCTTTCCTCTACAAGTGCAGTTGTAACAATGCTTTGGCCTTATCCAGACCCTGATCTACTCCACCATGTTTTCCATGTAGTTAATGACTACATTTCCCAGCCTTCTTTGCAGTTAGATGGGGCCATGTGACTAGGTTGCTGCCAGTAGGATATGAGCCAATATGATGATGGCAAATTATAGGAGGGGCCCTTGACAGAAAAGGAGTATGTCCTCCCCTTCTCTGTTCCCCCCTTCCCACCTACTGGAATGAGATAAAGAGGTGAGAGTTGGAACTGCCATCATAGATTATTAAATAGAAGCCACCCTTTTGAAAAGAAAAAGTTACAAGATAGAAAGAAACTGAGTCTTGAATATTGTGAAGCTGCCATATTACCCATGTTTAACTTCCACTTAAGCCATGGCATCAAGACCTGGTTTTCCCATCTGAACTAGTACCTTCATATACTTGTCCACCTCATCTTCCCATCGCATTATGTATAACTTCATACTGAATTATTCAAGTCAAAAACCTAGGATTCAATCTTGATTTTTGCCTTTGCCTCAATCCACCCATCAACAGAGCCTTAGTGTCTATCTTCAAAATACATCTTGACTTCATCCCACTCTTCCCATCTCCATGCCTCCACCCCAGTTTTACCAGAACGATCTATCGCTTCGTTTCTGCAATGGCCCCCTGACTAACCTCTCTGCCTCCATTATCCTTTCCAAACCATCCTCCAAAAGACAAGTGATCTTCTTTTATTATTGTCTTTATTTTTATTTTGAGAGAGAAGGAAAGAGAGAGAGTCTGTGCACACGAGTAAGGGAGGAGCAGGGAGAGAGGGAGAGACAGAACCCCAGGCAGACCGCATGCTCTCAGCTGAAGTCGCCAGTCTTGCGATTTGATCTCACCATCATGACTTGAGATCATGACCTGAGCCAAAACCAAAAGCCAGACATTAACCATCTGAGCCACCCAGGCGCCCCAGGCAAGTGCTATTCTTAAAGTATATCATATCATGTCAGTTAGACTGCTGCTGAAAACCTCATGGGTGGTTTTTTTTAAATCTTTTTTTATGTTTGTTTATTTTGAGAGAGAGAGCATGCACGCAAGCAAGGAAAAGGTGCAGAGGGGGAGACAGAGAATCCCAAACAGGCTCCACACTGTCAGTGCAGAGCACCATGCAGAACTCACACTTGCAAACAGGGAGATTGTGACCTGAGCCAAAATGAAGAGTTGGACGCTTAACTGACTGAACCACCCAGGCGCCCCCTCGTAGGTGTTTTCCAATCGCACGTAGAATAAAATCCAAACTCTTTACCAGGGCCTACAGACCCTGAATGGTCTGGTTCCAATTCATTTCACTCCACTCTCCTGCTCAACACTTTGTGGCCATGCTGGCGTCCTTCATGGTCCTGGGACACACCAGCGTTTTCCCAGCTCAAGGCTTTCATCCTTGCTGTTCCCTCTGCTAAGAACCTTGTTCCTCTTGCTCTTTGCTTAGCTGGCTCCCTTTCATCCTTTAGGACTATGCTTAGATATCACCTCCTCAGAGAGAGCGTCCCTGGCCACCCCATTCAGTGCCCACCCCCTTTGCGCCTCCCATTGGTCGCTGTCCCCTCAACTCTATTTATTGACTCGCTGCACTCACAACATTCTGAAATTATCTTATTTATACACTTGTTTACCTGTGTGTATACTTTTTACCTCACAAAAATGTAAGCTCTAGGAAATGAGGGAACTTGTCAGTTATTAGTATTTACCATTTCTCTCTAGTATCATGAACAGTGATTACTGGGCAAGGAGTTCAGTGAATAAATCCAAATTGAATTTATGAGTGAATGGAAGGAAAGATGAATGGAAGGAAGGAAGGAAGGAAGGAAGGAAGGAAGGAAGGAAAGGAGGGAGAAAGGAAGGGAGGAGAAGGGAAGGAGGGAGGAAAGATAAAATTAGCTACTCTTGGGGAAGGGCGGTGATGGGCATGGAGGAGGGCACTTGTGGGGATGAGCACTGGGTGTTATATGGAAACCAACTTGACAATAAACTAAAAAAAATAAAAAATAGGTGAAGTAAATATATATATAATAAAATGTCAACAATGATTAAAAGAAAGAAAGAAAGAAAGAAAGAAAGAAAGAAAGAAAGAAAGAAAGAAAGAAAGAGAAAGAAAGAAAGAAGTTAGTTACTCTTTTCCTAGAAGGAACAAGTAAGGAACAAAGCGAGACTCGAAGGCTCCCTACATCCCTTGTGAAGAGGGAGCAAAGGCCTCTCCTCTGATGGAAAGAGGCACAGGGGAGCGGTGGCAGGCAAGGGCCTCCCTCCCTCAGAATGGTTGGGAAGAAAAGGCCCTGGAAGCTCTTGCTCAAAGCCAGAGCTCCCTTTCCCAGCATCTGCAGAGCGAATGCAGAGGTGAGGAAAAGACCGCCTTCCCAGAGAACATGGCATCGTATCAGAGGTCCAGACACTGGTGTGAGGAAGCCTGAGATTGTGTCTCAGGAAGGGATTCTCAAGGCATGCACAGGGAGACACCAGCATGGGGACATTTTTATTGGAAGTGAAGGAAGGGTCTTAAAAAAGAATATTCCTCACCACTCCCAAACTTCCTGCACAGAAAATGGAGTTCCATCACATGGACTCAAGATGAGGTTGGAACAGCCTCCCCAGAGCTTCCCACATGCCCTCACCTCACCTGAGGAGACAAGAGGCTAAGGCCTTGGGTAATCTGGCCCTAGTTCAGGAGAGGCACTGATTCTCTCCACCGTCACTCCACCTTCCCTGTCTCAGGGGCCCTTCTTCTCCTTCAAGGTGAATCACAGAATCTTCTGCTCATAGATACCACTGCACAGCTTCAGAACCCAGGATCTCAAAAAATTGAAACAGAACTGAAACAGGTTCCAACACAAGGATACCTCAGACAGCCTCTTGGGCACCTCCAGCAACGCATGTCTCCTCACACACAGGGCAGCCTCTTCCAGGCCTGGGTGCCTCTGACTATAAGAGCATCTCTCCTCCCAGCCAGCCCAGATCTCTCTCCCTCTCACGTGCACGGCAGGTTCAGCCCTGGTGGAACAGCATAAATACGTTGGTTGCTTCCATGTGACATCTAAAGGTAATTATCACTCCGATAATAAATGCTACCATTTACCCAACGCTTACCAGGCACTGTGCTAAGCAGTTTATGGTTATTATCTCCATCAATACTCACAACACTCTAGCAAATAGGAATTATTATTCCCATTCCACAGATTAGGAAATAAGCTTGAGAAGTAAAGCAGTCAGTCCAGGGTCCCTCAGGTATTGGAAGAACCAGGATTTGTTCCAACATCCATCTGACTCCATCCAAAGCCCATGCCCTCGGCTCCCCTGTTAAGCCAAAATCACCTCACCCCTGAGTCTTCTTTAAGCCCTGCTAAACCACATGAATTCCTTCAAGTATTCAAGTATTACTTCTCTGAGAAGCTCAAAGCACCCATGCTCCTCATTTTCTCTGCCTCTCCACCTCCGTTTTCAATAAAATCCTGCCGCTATCCAGCCTTAGACCCACCTCCTGGGAATGGGAAAGGAAGCTCTACTTTGGCTAATAGCAGAAATGGAGTTTTCCCGAAGTTCCCTCCTAGGCACGCGACAGCCCACCACCTTCTGCTGTCCTCCACCTGCCTCGTCACCTGTCCACTCCCTTGTCCCCTGGGATTTGTCAATCTACTTCTCCCATGACTCACCTCTTCTTCCCCAAATTCCTACTCATCCTCAAAAAAAAAAACCTAACTGCAATTCCACTCCTCAGAGAAGCCTTCTCCAGCCCCTGCTCCTTCCTCAGGGCTCCCAAAGCTCTTATTTTGCCCCCACTCCCCCAACTTTATTGAGATGTAATTAACATATAATGTTGTGTACAGGTGTACAGTGTGGTGGGTTGATATAGCTAAGTACTGGGAAGTGATTATCAAAGCTAGATCACTTAGCACACCTGTCACCTCCCAGTTACAAGTGTGAACGTGTGTATATGAGAAGAACATTTAAGATCTACCCTCTTAGCTGCTTTCAAATATGCAATACAGTATTGTTAACTGTCATCACCCTGCCGTGCACGACATCCCCAGAACTTACCCGTCCTTCATAACTGAAAGTTTGTACCCGTGACCATCCTGACCCCCTCCCCTCCACCCCTGTCCCTGGCAACCGCCAACCTGCTCTCTGTTTCTGTGTGTTCAGTACAAGGCCCTTGTTTCTATCTCTACAACAACAATTGCCACTTTGCAGCTCTTCGTGTCTAGTCACGGTTCTCCCTCCCTCCCAGGCCAGGCTTCTCGCAGGCAGAGGGTGTGGCTTCATCGCCAGGCACATCACGACCTGGGTGTTTAGTAGCTGTTACCGCTCAATGTAGACTATTTTTGATACTTCAAAAGGAAGAACAGCGGTGAGACTGCAGAAACCCGGAATGTAGGGCCACCATGGCGGTGGGGGGTTGCCAGAGGAGATACAAGGAGAACTGATTCCCTAAACATGGGCCACCATCTGGGCTCTACCTGGTCTCTGGCAACTGAATGAGAAACTAATTCCAACCAGTACAATGAAAGACCGAGTTTGAAACACGATCTGCTGCCCTCTGGTGGCCATTCAGCCTCCGGCCGTTTGTTTGGTGTCCTAACCCTCCCTGAGGTGACGTTGCCAGTACAGATTTAGAACCTGATGCCCCCCTCTCCTGGCACAATCGTAACTGTCTCAGGTGTTTTTGTAACAGGATATTAAAATTAGAAGTTCAAGTAGGCACCAAAATGCAACAGATGAGGGGGTTTTTTTAATGTTTATTTATTTGGGGGGGGGGGGGGAGGACAGAAAGAGAGAGGGAGATACAGAATCCGAAGCAGGCTCCAGGCTCCGAGCTGTCAGCACAGAGCCTGACATGGGGCTCGAACCCACGAACCGCGAGATCATGGCCTGAGCCAGTCGGACACTTAACAAAATGAGCCACCCAGGTGCCCCGAGTAGATGAGATTTTAAAGTGAAGTGCCAACTCATCATAGGACAAATTTCAAAGGAAATTTTTAAGAACTAGTTTCTGACCACCTGAACCAGATCAACGATTTTTTTTAATCTCATAGTACAGAAGGAAGGGAGGATTTCATTAGGAGGCAAAGCTGTGCTATGAGCCCCGTCTCCCCTCTCCCAGGGAAGGGATAGGGCCTAGTCACCCCATGGCAAACCTGGCGGATGCTTACATGGGTTACCCCAAGAGCTGAGTATGCGGCTCCTGAGTGTCCTGGGGCCTGGATGCCACCCAGAAGTTTAGAAAGAGAAGGAAGTTCTGAGGAACCGCCAACTGGGCTGGCTGACAGCGCTGGTATTCTGGAAGGCCCTGGGCTAGTTTGCCTGGCAAAGAAGAATCCTCTCTGCGTCCTGGGAGAGAAACAAGCATATCTCCTTGTGGGCACTGTCTAGTACGGCTCTCACAAGGGACAAAAGGACCCAAACAGCTGAAGACGGAGGCTCAAATTCCTGGAGTCAGGGAACACAGGTGAATGGGGCGGACAGCAAAGCTCTGAGAGGCCAGGAAAGGGCCCAAGAGAGAACAGTCACCAAACATAGAGAGAAAGGGGCGAGGATACCACCAGCTGATGGAGGAGAAGACTGAGTAGGACCGAAGTGGAAACCCACATGCCCCTTCCCGTCTGCTCTGCGCCACCCCTCCTCCTCCCTAGGACACCTCACTCTGAAAAGACAATGGGTGAGAGCCGGTGAGGGACAGGCCTGGGGGACAGGGGAAGAGGGAGAACATGACCCACAGACAGAAGCCAATCCCTCACTTCTTCCCCAGAACTGAAGCAGGGCCCGACAGGCTGCACAAGAATGACATTAAATAGTTCCAGGTTTGGATTCATGTCTTGTTACAGTTTCTGATCAATGCTCCATGTCTGTCTCTTACTCTTGAGAGTAAGCAAAATAGTTAAGGGTCTTTCCTGTGTTTTTACCCAAGAGCAAGGGAAAAAACACCCCTGTCCAGCAGCCCAATAAAGCATAAAGGATAATGTCATGAATCAAACTCACCAGTGAAATCAAACTGCAACTTTATTTTCTTATTACATGACAAGTTGTGCTTGTCACATAATATAAAGTATATGATATTCAATATATGTGATAGTACGTATAATAGATAACTTAAAAACAATCTATAATATAATGTGGGTTACACTATCTCCTCCGTGAGGATTAAATTACAGGGATCCAGGATTTTCCCTTCAAAGTCCCCTCAGCCTTCTTTTCTCCAATCTAGAACACCCCTACTCCCATCCCTTCACCTCTTTCCACTAGTGGCCTCCCTTTCTAGGCCTTTAGAGACCCAGGCCAGCCCCTCCCAGAGTTCCTGAACACTTCCTCTACTTGGGGAGAAGGGCAGGCATGTGCCAGTGCCAGCGCGGGCCATGGGGTCAGCACCGCCTCTCTGCCCTGACAGGCACTATCTATAGTGGGGCGCATAGTGTCTCCACTATAGATAGTGCCACCTAGAACCTCAGCTGTGAGCTTATTTGGAAATAGAGTCCTCACAGATGTAATTGATTAAAGATCTTGAGATGAAATTATCGTGGATTTAGGGGGAATCCCAAATCCAATGACTGAAGTCTTCATTTATATTTTTTAATGTTTATTTATTTTGAGAGAGAGAGACAGAGCGAGAGCAGAGGAGAGATGGAGAGGGAGACACAGAATCGGAAGCAGGCTCCAGTCTCTGAGCTGTCAGCACAGAGCCTAACGCGGGGCTTGAATCCACAAACGGAGAGATCATGACCTGAGCCGAGGTCACATACTTAACTGACTGAGCCACCCAGGCGCTACCCCATGACTGAAGTCTTTATAAGGAGAGGAGAGGTCAAAGAATCAAAGGTGGAAAGAAGGCCATGGGAACACATGGAGTAACCATGCCACAAACCAAGGAGCACTTGGGGCCATCAGAAGCTGTGACAGGCAGGGAAGGATTCTCCCCTACAGCCCTCAGAGACAGCACAGCCCTGCTGACACCTTGATTTCACACACCTAGCCTCCAGAACTGTGACAGAGTAAGTTCCTGCTCCTTTGAATCACAGTCACCTGGTGGGTGGCACTTTGTTACAGCAGCTCTGGGAAACAAATTCACCATCTCGCACCCTGCCTGGCTGCAGGAGCAGCCCACCACCAGCCCCTGGCAAGAGGAATGCCAAGGCTTGGGCCGGGGCCCAGTGCACTCCGCCAAACCTGGGAGGGGTGGTGGAGGAGGGCAGGCTATAACTGTCAAATGACCCCCACCATCCACACTCCCCCGCTGAGCAGCCCAGAGAGAAAACCCAGGCATCTGCCCCCCTCCCCCAGCTGCCTACCATCAACAACACGGCCAGAGCCCAGGGGGCCATTCCCTCCTACCCTGGTAACCTACCCTCATCCCCATCCTGTGGCTGGGGAATTTTCCACCTCATGCCCAAGTCAAAGTCATTAGATTTAATCATTAACAGGACCTGTGTTAATTAGCAGGGCAGGGTGATCATCCATGCTGATGAGAGCACAGCTGGACCTCAAGAACAGCTGATCAGACAGAGGTGGGGAGGAACAGGATCTGGCTGGAAAAGGGCAGGGGAGGTCCTGCAGATAGCCAAACCCTAATTCGGAAAGCTTTGAAATCCCCACGTCTTCACCACAGCTTTTTCCAGAGTCAAAGGGGAAAACGTTTGCTAAGATAAACTCCTAATGACCCATTCCATTGCTTGAGTGCCTAATGGGTAGTACGCACTGAGCTAGGCACTCTACGGCCCTTCTCTCATCCCACCCCTCTCTATAACAATAGGAATACTTGTGTACAGGTGGGGAAACTGAGGCTCAGAGAGGTGATACAACTTGCCCAAGGCCACAGAGCTTCTATGTGGCAGAACTTGAACCCAGGCAGATTGCTCCAGAGGCTGAGTGTTTAACCCCCATGCTGGAAGGAGCTCATATGGGATGGGAGGAGGGTGTCCAAGCAGTAAGAGGTTATGTTGACTTTCCTCCTTTCTAGATTCATCTCATTCTGGTACTTCCCCCTTTGTAGTTGTTATTGTTAATAATTCGTTGGTCAGCCCACCACTGCCTTGACCCCTCCTAGGCTGTAAGGTGCCCAGAGACTATCTGTTTTGTGCTCCACTGTATCACTGGCACTTAGCATAATGCCTGACACCCAGTAAAGATGGAAGAATGAATCTAAACCATCAGCGTTGAAGTAGGAGGGGCCAGCTAAGGATCAGCTCTTCTGGGCTGGTGATGATCAGAGGGTTAAAATGCATTGCAAGAGGTCATCTGGTCCATGCCTCTGTTCCAGGTTCAGCCAGCTCCCTGTGAAAGCCACCACATGTGCCTTATTGGGAAAAGCGTTGGCATGGACTCTAGTCCTTGGGAGAGCTGCTTCCTCTCTCTTGGCCTCAGTTTCCCCTGTCTAGTTTAAAGAGGGGGGGGCGCCTTGATCTTCAAGTCCCTTCCACTTCTACAGGTTTCTGGTTCAAGAAGACGCCAAGCACTTTGAAAATGAGCAACCCTTGTGTTTGAATCACCAGCTTTGGCCCCATTCCCGAGAGCGCCAGCTGCAGGAGTGGGGAGTGTGTACCCACGCCTGGCAGAGCTGCAGTGATGGGCTTTTTCACAGGCAAACCAGGACGGACACAGTAGAGGGAGGCCGGGCCTTCCGAGTCATCCCCCCAGATGCCACACATCCCTTCCATTGGTGCCGCCGGGGCTCACAAGGAGCTCTGGAAACTGCTCTTGCAGAGATGCCTTCTAGATGGGTGTCAGAACCACAGAGGACATGCAGCCCCATTCTAGGGCACCCACACCTCAGTTCCAAATCAAGTTCTGCTCCCCATCCGGCTTCCCTCCTTCTTCCCAGGGCATGACCTCTTAAAGACTCTCAGGCATTTCCAGAAGAGCAAAGCCACTCCACAGGACAAAGATTGACTCTACCATGAGGATTTTCAGAGCAGATGTCACACGCTCTGAGATGATTCCAAAAGAGTTTCCAGAAATGTTTGCGAAACTGCAGTAAATTGGTATGAACATATGGCTTCCCAGGGGGATGGCTTGGATGGGGTCGTTGCTCCTTTGGGCGTATAAATCAGTCTGTAGCCTCGCCTCCTTAGAGCTGTATGTGTGAAAAAGAATGCACGCATTATGTATCCAACAAGCAAGGGTTTACCCCTGCCACAGTGGCCGGGCAGAAGAAATGCAGAGATAGAGGTGAGGACCCTACCTCTCTGTTCCAACCCTGGATCTGAGACTTCCCGCCATGTGGCTGGAGCACCCCTAGCCCAGAATGACAAAACATTAGAATGCGGAGAAACCCACACAGTCACCTGCTCCCCGTCATTTAGAGGTGAGAAAACAGAGGCTAGTGCGTGTTCGGGGGTGGGGAGGCAGCGATTGCCCTACAGTGGCCCAGAGAGTTGGTAGCAGAGGGAGGAATTGACCTTTAACCTCCCAAATGCCCACCCAACCAGCCCATCCCGCCATCAGCTGGCTACATGACCCCGCCCGTGACAAGTAAAATAAAGGTCCTAAGGTGGATTGTGAGGAGTGGTGAATGAATGCCTGAGAAGGTGAGTGGGGGTAAGAAGGGCAGATAAATAAGAGCAGGCCATGCTGAGAGCGAAAAAAGCAGCCCCATTAACCCAGAGTCCAGCTCCGAGAGCAGGGCAGGTGGGAGCTAAGGCTAAGTGACTTCATCACCAAGTCACATCCCTGTAGCCTTAAATATTTCATGGACCCAGAAGTGCACTGCACAGAACAGTGGCCGCTCCTCGGGCTGGGCTGTGACTGCAGTGGGGATGGGAATGCTTGTACACACGAGCACGCTCACACAGACACAAGCGAGCTGGGGAAGGGTCTGGCGCAGGGTAGGCTCCAACTCTTACTCATTCTAGAGGGTTCTTTCACCCACAAGCCCATCTCTCACAACTCACCCAGCTCTGGCATAAATAAAAGTCCAAAGGACACACAGACAGACCCACTGTAGCCCATGCGGAGACCCCAGCACCAAAGGCTGAAGCCAGTCACACTCCACCTCCCCACTACCCAGAAACGCTTCGCCCACCCACACCCAGCCTCCTCCAGAAAAAGCCAAGCCGGGTACCCAGAGCTGTCTCCTCCCTCTCCCTGCTCTCTCCTCCTCTGCCTCCACCCCAGCACCGGCTGCTCCCAGGACCCTTCTTCCCACACCCTCCCTCATCAGGCATTTTTCCAAACTAGAGCAATCCGGGCTCCTCTCTTTACCTGTAGCTTTCAGACCACAGGTTCAGAGAATCTGGAGCTTGCGGAAGCAACATGAAGGGTGGTTGTAGGACTTTGGGAGGAATTTCCATTGCCAGACCAAAGTCTGCGGGATCAGAGGGAACGAGAAAGAAGCCCAGGCAAATTGGATGACTGGGGTAGGGTGGAGGTTCTCCTGATGAGACCCTGGAGGGATGACCCCCCTAACTCTGCTGTCTGCTAGGAGAATACAGGACAGTAACAGCAGCCACAAATTAATCGGGGGCCTTCTACACGCCGGGTACCTCACCTCAGATGATACTCAACCCTATCATGTAGGGACTCTTCTCCCGTTTTACAAATGAAGGAATTAAGGCTCAGCGAGGGGATTCTGGGGCCCCAGAGATCCAGGGGTGTGAGAATCCTGGCTTCAAGTTCCAGAGTCCTGGTGGAATGGGATAAGGGACATGCCAGTCCCCTATGTAGAGGATACTTTGGACTCTGCTCTGGGTATGTGTGGTTGGGAGGTGGGCGAGGGAGGAGGAAGCCAGAGCACGTGCCTGCCTGCTAACGGGCCTGCAGTTCCTGCCCCATTTCTTCTCTTGGCTTCAGTGTCTTCTTACCCCTTCCCTCCCCAGTCACTCTGGTCGGGGGGTGCGGTAGTTTCAGGAGAGGGGCTGGGAAATACAATGAGTTGTTTTCCTGGCTGGCCCTGATATATCAAAGAGAGAGTAAAAGCCCCCAAGTTCATGGCGGCATCATTTACAATAGCCAAGACACACAACCTAAATGTCCACTGATGGATGAACGGATAAAGTTGTGAGACAGATATAGGTAGATATAGACATAGATATAGGTATATAGAGATAATGGAATATTTTTCAGCCATAAAAAAATGAGGAAATCCCACCATTTGTGACAACATGGATGAACTGTCAAAACATTATGCTAAATGAAATAAATCAGACAAAAACAAATACTGTATGACCTCACTTATATGTGGAATCTTAAAAAATAATTGACTCATAGAAAAGGAGATAAGATTTGTGGTTATCAGAGACAGAAGGGAGGGGGAGGGGAGTGGAAGAAGGTAGTCAAAAGATACAAACCTCCAGATTTAAGATAAATAAGCGTTAGAAAGAATTACAGAGTGGCTCAGTAGGTTAAGCATCTGACTTAGGCTCAGGTCCTGATCTTGCAGTCAGTGAGTTCAAGGCCTGCGTTGGGCCCTGTGCTGACAGCTCAGAGCCTGGAGCCTGCTTTGGATTCTGCGTCTCCCTCTCTCTCTGCCCCTCCCCTGCTTGTGCTCTCTCTCTCTCTCTCAAAAATAAATAAACATTTAAAAAAATAAAAAATAAACAAAGAATGGAATGCACAACATGATGACTACAGCTGACACTGTTGTTTATATTCAGGAAAGTTGTTAATAGAATAAATCCTGAGTTCTCATCACAAGGAGAAATGTTTTTCCCCTTCTTTCTTTTGTTTTTCTTTCTTTTCTTTCTTTCTTTCTTTCTTTGTTGTTTGGGTGTCTGTTTTTTTTTTATCTATACGGGGAAATGGATGTTAGCTGACCCTAAGGATTATGGTAATCATTTCACAATATATGTAAATCAAATCATCATACTGTATGCCTTAAATTTATACGGTGATGTATGTCAATTACTTTTCAATAAAACTGGAAAACTATTTTTTAAAAGAATGCAAAGGGACCCCCTCCTACAAGTGCATGCTGAGTGTAGGGGGTCATTCTTAGACTCTAAGTGACAGAAAAATGGGGGCATTTCAAATGCAAATAGAGGCCTGGCTGGCCCACTGGGTCCCTATAACCCCAGTCTTGTCCTGAGAAAACTGAGCTGGGCCTGGCATGTGTAAAAAGATATGGCTGGGCGGGGAGGGGGGGAGGGGAAGTTATTTTGGGAGGTAAAAGGGGAAGGGGTGGTATGAAATCCAGGTCAGGGAAGGGCTGCCGAGGAGAGGAGGCAACTAAGAGTTGAGGCTGACCTCTTAGAGGAAAGAGTGATCATAGGGACCCCAGAGAACCAGGCATCAATCTGTATGGCACTTGCCATCGCTGGCCTTAAGATCTGGGGCCCTGGCCCTGGCCCAGCCCCTCCCACAGAACTCCCTGTCCCTTCTCCTCCCTACTTCCAGTCCTTCTCCACCCCCAGCGGTGCATCCAGCCCTGCCCCTCCCCAGGGCCGGCACCTCTTCTCCCTCTGTCTGACGGCCCCCAGGCCCTAGCATGGTGCCCAACAGCTCCTATGAATATCCTATCTGCCTCACTCACCGGTACTGTTTGGACATCTGGTCCTACACCAAGGTGGTAAGTTCTTCACCTAGTCTAACCTTCATCCCTTCAGTTACAGCACAGCAGATCATTTTCCTTACCCCGCCAGGAGTGGAATTGGAAATCAGCCCCATCTGTAAACAAGCCACCCCACCAGGAGTTTCCCTTTCCAATCCCCCTGCATTCTCCCCTTGCAGGCCTTTCACCTGCTTTCCCAGCCCCACAGTTTAGCAAGCAGAAAGAGAACTCTATTTCACAAGCACCATCAGCTCCCCACCCCCAACACTCCTTCTGCTGAATCGCAGATGGTCCTCTCTCCCTGAGCCCTCCACCCACTCCCATCGGCACTTCAACAGAGAGGCTCTGGCCTCTGGAGACCCTTCAAGATTTTCAGTTCCCCCGCCTGCCGGCCGAGTGCGCAGAAGACCCGCCCCCAGCCCGCACACCTCCCCTCCGGAGTTTTCCCCTGAGCTCTACGGTTTTCTTCCAAGGGAAAGTCCCTCTCCGTGGCTAGCCTTCATCCCTCCTGCTGCATGCCTAAATTCCCTCTCCTTCTTCGCATTCGAGACAACCCCTTTCAAGATCATAGACGAAATCTTCCTCTCGCGTTCGCCGCCTCCTCTTGGCAGCGCCCCTCCACCTTCCCACTCCCCAAACCCGCCCCAGCCGGGAGAAGTTCTCCGTACCGCTCCCCACCCCCATGCCCTGCCCGGAACTCTGAGGACACCTGGATGCTCGCCTGGGCCGCCAACCGAGACTGGGACCCGGCCACACCCGCCTCGCCGCCCACCGGGCGGAGACCCCCGCAGCCGGCAGCGCAGCCACGACGGGGTTAAGGTTCCGGGCTGGGGGAGGGGGAGGGGGCCGGGAGGGGCGGGTGCGGAGCCAATCGGCGGCCGC
>NC_043709.1:59604394-59640941 GCF_006229205.1 Suricata suricatta
AGCGGAGCGGAGACGGAGCGCGCCCGCCCCAGCCCCGAGTCCCGCCGCCTTCCTTCCCTCCCGCCGCCGCAGCGCCGGCCCAGCGGCCGCCGCCCCAGCCATGGAGCAAGACAACAGCCCCCGGAAGATCCAGTTCACGGTCCCGCTGCTGGAGCCGCACCTTGACCCCGAGGCGGCGGAGCAGGTGCGGAGCCGGGCGGGGTGGCCGGGGACTCGCCCGGCAAAGAACAACGGACCCCCTGGGCCGTGGGATCTGGGAAACCAGCTTCGTCCGCCCTCGGCAGTGTGCCCCTGAGAGGGCGACCGCGCTCAGTTTGGGGAGGGGGGGGGGGTCTTCTGTCCCCTCCCCCACTGTTGGAGCCACCTCTCCCTGCCTGTGCTAGAGCGAGCGCCTCCCCTCGAAGCCTGTCCCCGCAGAGTCGCTCTCGGCGTCCCAGCCCTGGGGGAGGGGGCCTGCCTGAGGACACGACCCCTCCCCCCTTCGCCAGTCTTGCATCCCCCACGCAGTCAACCCCCGCCAGAGTTTCTGAGCTCGGTGGGGGCGCCTAAGGCGACCGGCAGCCTTGCGGGAGGGGTCGGGGAGGAGGCGGGGAACCAAGGGAGCCTGGTACTGCTGAAAGGAGTTGAAAGAAGAGAAACAGCCCTCCCGACCCCTCCCCTAATTCGAGGCCACCTTGCGTGACTCCCGAGAGTGAGAACCAGAAGGAGCTGAGGGAAACTGAGAGGGCCGGGGCTTCGGGGAGAGGGGTGATTGGGTCTGCAGGCTGACGCTCCCCTCTTCTGCAAGTCGGGACACGTGGGTCCTTATTCCCAACTCCTGCCCTTTGGAGCAGGGAGTGGGGGTGTCCTGGAGAGAGTGGCACCGGGAAGCCAGAGGTGGGGGCTGTCTGGGAGCCTGGTGCAAGGGGCTCCCTAAACAAGGGAGCAGCACTGCACTGCCCTTGGCTCCAGAGGTGGGAGTCCAGGGCCCTGGCCCAGCCATGGGCCTGGCCTATTTTTAGCTCAGAGCAGCCTGGCAGAGGCGGCAGTGGATGAGAGTGTCTGAGCAAGTGTGTGTCTCAGGGAGAGTGAGCATGTGTGTGGACAGGGTGACCACCCGTGGTCACTACTACCGTCCATTTGCCAAATATTTGCTCGTTTGCTCATTGCTCCATCTCTTTTTGTGTCTTCTGTCCATTTGCTTAGACATCCCCATTCCTAAAGCACACCCATGGGCCACAAGGTCAGTTCCCCATTTCCTGCATCCGGTGGGGCCTCCCTGGGACCTCTTGGGATGGGCTGAGGAGAGTGTTCTCTGTGCTGCTCCAACTGTTCCGCAGAATGAGGTCGGGGTGTGAAGGGAAGGGTAGGTGCACACACTCTCCCTGCAACTTCAGCTTCCCAAAGTGTGGGGCGGGGTTAGGAACATGCTCTGTCCTCTCCCTGGCCTGGGGGGAGCCTCCTCTCAGACCTCTAAGGCGTGACAGCAAGATGGACTGGGGCCTCAAGCCTGGTGAGGATGAGGAGGGTGGAGAGCCTGAGCCTAGGAAGTGTCCCCCCACCCCCACCCCAGTCAGGGGCGAGGCTGTTATGTGTGGAGGCAGGGGCTTAGCTAAGATAGCCCCAGGCCCAGGAAAACAGGCCCATGAGTGAGGGTTAGGGGGATTAGGGGCGAGCTTCCAAGAATGACTGCCTTCCACTGGCACAGACGGGTCTCCCTGCCAGACACCTGCATCTGTTTGGTGTTAGAGAAGGCAGGTGTGGTGTGTGTTTGGAGGAGGAGGGGGTAGGTCAGCTGGTTCAGGTGTCGGGAGACTGAGGAGAAGACAGTGCTAAGGAGCCAGGGGGAAAAAGAGAGAGGTGGGACTGCCCCCTGCTTTTCTCTAATCTTCAGAAATTGGTGTTCTGTCCACTAGACCTGAAATTCTACCTGCCGTCTCACCTCAGCCCTTCTTGCTGTGTCGTCCAAGTGTGTTATCCGGGCAAAAAGCTCCAGGCAGGGAAGGAGTCTAATCCAGACTGAAATGGGAGAGCAAAAGGGGTTTGAAGCCAGGAGTTATGGAGCACAGAGGGACAGGGGATGGAGCGGTGCCCGTGGCTACTAGGTGTTGGGCGTGACTGGCCTGGCAATAAATCAGAGGCAAAGACAGAGGTATCCTTGAGCACTGGGAATTTGGGTAGGTGCAAGAAAAAGAAGACCGTCTATTCATTTCCTAGGAGTTCAGGTGCCTGGGAGGTACTTAGGAAGCCTGACTTCACTCCCTTCTTTGATATCTCTAGGATATCAAAATTGTCAGAGTCTCTGAGTACCTAGAGATCTTGTCCAAGGCAAGGACACTGGTTGAGGAAGGGACCTGTCCAACATCACAGAGCCCTGGTGCCCTCTCAAAAGCCCTCTCTGGCATACTTTTGGTCTCCTTCTCAGGCTCCCAACTTCCACTAACACCCCCCACCCTCTTCCTGTCTCTCTGACTCTTCCGCAGCCAGCATGTCCCCTCCACCTGCAGGGGGAGAGAAAGAAAGAGGAGTCCTCTCCTAGGAAAGGATGGCCCTCACCCCACATTCGTGAGGAACATGTGCCCGCCTGCTGGTGCCCAGCACATCTGCACCAGGAATGGCCAGACGGACTCACAGCTCATGTTTGTGTAGTGCATATGTGTATGCACATGCACTGCACACACACAAACACACCCAGGCCCAGTACTGGCAGGGGCCTTGAAATGTCACCCCAAAGAGATGCCACTGGATTTTCCAGAGAAAACGGTGACCTACCCCCTTAAAGACCCCCATTCTGTGCCTCTCGTTTCTTTGGGGAGAGTCCCCTTCTCAGACTAGCACTGCGCCTCTTGCTAAGGCTGACACCCGTTTTCTGGGCATAGAGAGGGGCAGGCGTCTTACCACCTTCACCCCCAGTGGTAGTGGTACTAAATAATGGACACAGACAGATAGGAATTCCGTCCTTCAGTGCCCTTGCCCTACTGCGCTCAGACCTGGATAATCTTAGCCCCTTTCCCAGTCCTTTAGCTGTCCCTCCCCTCTGCTGCCCTGGAGGTTACTGTAGGGACTCCAGCCCCAAGGGTCCCATCACTTCCAAGCCTCAAAACCCTCCAGAGAAAGGAAAAAAAACCTACATGTCCCAAGAGTCCTTGGACTGACTGCAACAACAATCAACTTTATTGGCAGCCTGGCAGAACAACAGCGGTGGGCAGAGGGGCTCAGAGGCCCCGTAGTCAATCAGCTTTTATATGTTAATTTCTTAGAATGGGACCCTGGGTCCCCGGAGAAGATTTTTCAGGTAACTTTAGAGTCCTGCCTGCATTTTATTTACCCATGACAAGGATCTGCCCAGACCACCCTCCCTGACAAATTAGAAAGGCAGTGTGTCCAAGGGTAAGGAGGACTTTAGGGAATGAGGGGCACAGGTAGGGGAATGTCCATGCAGAGCTAGCTTTCTGGTGCTGTCCGCCCAGGCTGGGCTGGGGCCAAGGGGTGCGCTCCACAGATGCTGGTGCACAAAAGGTTAATGTCTGTTTGGGGCGGTGGGCTGGAAGACTAGGGGAAAGAAAGGACTTGTGCCATGTCAGCTTATTTCTGACCATTGATCAGGATGGACGGAAGGACAGCAAGCCAGAGATCGATGCATTTGAGCAGATATAGCTGCTGAGCTGCAGAGCTGGGGAGATGCAGAAATGGAGAGGGGAGTGGGGGATGGGGGGGTGGGGGTGATCTTTTGGATCCCTAAGGGAAAGGGACGGGCCCAAGAATGTCCACCCCGGGACATGAGGCTCCGTGTAATGTGGTTATTTTTGAGGTACATTAAGTGGGCAGCCTGGATTCTGTTGCTGAGTGGTATCGGGTGGGGCTTTGAGACTGCCATGTGCACTTGACCTCTCCCCTCAGATTCGGAGGCGCCGTCCCACCCCTGCCACCCTCGTGCTGACCAGTGACCAGTCATCCCCAGGTAACCCCGGATGGGTCACTGAAGGGAGTGGGGGCTGCCGCGGGGTCCAGAGAGAGAAGGCGGGCACTGGCTGGGAAAAGGGCAGATCTGAGGAGTCAGAGAGTGACTCAGTCCCAGGGTCAGGAAAGTGGTGGCCACATTTGCTTTGGAAAGACAGAGCCGTGCTCGGGGAGGGGAGGGGAGGGGAGTGAAAGCACCTGGCTCCTAAGCCCCCAGGAATTGGGGTGGTCAACTGAGTGCTGGTTGCTGCGGCAACAGCCTTCCAGGTTTCTCCAGCAACTGAGACGCTGAGGCCCCCACCCCCAGAGGCAGTGACAGCTGTGAGGGGGAGGGACCGCCTCCATCAGCTTCCTCACAGCCCCCAGAGGAAGAGGGGAAGGTTAGACACAGCTCAGGGAGCAGCTGGCATGCTGGTCACCAGTGTCCCCAGCAAGATCTAGGGAGAGAACAAGGTCTCTGGGAGTGTCAGGGAGCTTGACAGGACAGTGGGAGAGTAGTGGTCATGCTAATGAGCCACGCTGGAAGTCTGGATGCCGGAGGCTCTCGCTTGCCCCCAACTACCAAAATTGATTTTACCTCCCTGCACAGGATAAACTTGTTCTTTATCTGGCATTCCCTCCTGTGCACGGTTCAGTTCTGAACATGGGGCCGGGGCAATGATTGGGAGGAGAAAGAGATGTGGATGTTTCAGGGAGAGGAAAAGAGCAAAAAGGCCATAGGTCCTACTTCAGGAACCTCCAGGTCTGAGGCGAGGATGTAGATACAAGATGGACCACAGAGTCAAGGACAGGGCTACGTTCAGGGAAGAAAGCAGGGCTGTGGGGAGCTGAAGGGAGCAGGCCCCGGGGCGGCCATCAAGGCCGACTTCCTAGAGGCACATGTGAGGGACAGATCAGGAAGGAGGCTTCTCCCGCTGGGAAGTCAGCTCTGTCAGGGACACACCTCCCCTGCCCCACCCCCTGGGTTTTCAGTCCTCTTCACTTTCTCCTTTCCCTCTTCCCCTCAGAGATAGATGAAGACCGGATCCCCAACCCACTTCTCAAGGTGAGCTGGTCCCTCTCATTCAACCCCACCCAGAGACTCATTAGGGGATTATTTCTCAGACCCTCCAATCTGTAGGGCCTTTTGGCTCCCCCTTCTCTGCAGCCCTCCCAGGGACCATGAGTGGACACGCCCTCACACCATATCGCCCACATTCAGTCTCTGCTCATTGTGGGGTCAGGGGCAAGGGGGCGGTCACTGGGAAGCAGGAATATCCTCCCCCACTTTCCTAAGTCCACAGCAACCCCTCAATCTCGAGTCCAAAGCATGGCAAGCACAGAAGCGGGGGCAAGATGGGCCAGTCCCCACCTGTGCTCTGTGTCCTTCACAGTCCACTTTGTCCATGTCTCCACGGCAACGGAAGAAGGTGACGAGGACCACACCCACAATGAAAGGTTAGGAAGACCCTTACCATCCCTTTCTTCTACCTCCTCCTCCCACCCACCCCCACCTCCCATGCCTGAGGCTGAGCAGTGGACCGAATGACCCCTTTGCAGGGAGCCCTTGGGAAGTCTTGAAACCTGCCTCTGTTATAGTTGAATTGTTGCTAGACAGTCTGGGCTGGCCTCCAGCTCTGCCTCCCACGAGCTGGGTGGCCTGGGCAGAACCCGGTTAACCTACTGAGCCCTGAGTACCACCTCACTACGGCAGTTGAATAAACTATGCAGTGCTCACCACATAGAAGGCACTCAAATACTTCTTGAATATAAACGGAGTCCTTTCTTTTGCCCCAAGTATCCCAGCAAGTTAGGAGGATGTTTTCTTCCTAAAAACCCTGCCCCTCCCCTCCCTGACTTTTGAAGGAAGTATGTCTTATTGTCTAGCTTTAGGCCCTCCTTAGTGCCCAGCAAGTATCTTTCCCCACCCCCACTCCTGTTCAGATCTCCAGGGATGGAAATGTCACACCAGCAATGTCTGATGGCCCTTCAGCGGGGCTGTTGCATTTGAGGGGCCACAGAAGAGACGCTGGGCAGTCATGTCCCTCCCTTTCTGTGCCCCCAGAGCTCCAGATGATGGTTGAACATCACCTAGGGCAACAGCAGCAGGGAGAGGAGCCTGAGGGAGCCGCCGAGAGCACAGGGACCCAGGAGTCCTGCCCGCCTGGGATCACAGACACCGAGGCGGAGTTAAGGCTGGGCGCTTCTGGGAAAGCACAAAGTACGTTCAGGCTGGGGAGGGACTGGCCCAGGAGGGGGCAGACCTTACCCAAGATGGGGAGGGGTCTAATAGTATCCAGAAACTGTCCTGAGAGGATGAATATGTTTGGATGTATTCCATGTATTTGCATCTCCTCACTGCCTTTCCTTACTGAATGACCGCAAACCCTCCCAACCAGGGCTGCCGAGCTCCCTGCTGTGCGGAGTGAGAGAGCCCACGGTGGTGGGACCAGCACACACAGCAGCCAGAATCCTCCTCACTTCACCAGCCTGGAGGCCTCCAGCAACTCACTTACCCTCAGTCTGTAAAAAGATAATGATGACGCCCATTCATTGGGCTGTTTGTGAAAATTACATGAGACCAGTTCTTAGCCCAGCAGCCAACACATGGAAAGCATACAATAAAGGGAAGCTGCTGGTAGTGCTGTTAACACACCTCCACAGTCCCCTATCCCAGGTGGAATTCCAGAATCCAGAGCTTTCCAGTTCTGTGAAGGTGACATGGTACATATATATCGTGACATTATGTAATGCCCCCCAACAAAACACCCTGTAATCAAACATATTAATATTTCTGCAGTGAAATGAATGGTCCCACCAAATGGGATAAAGACTTAAAATAGACCCATATCAGTTCAGGTTAGGTTTTGCCAAACTGTACCCAAACTTTTTTTAACTTTCCTTTGAAGATTTGTTGTTGTTGTTGTTTTTCAATTCTCTTGGCAAATTTACACAGTGAACCTGTAGTAATAATTGTGATTAGAGAAAACACCACCAGGCTTGTCCGATTGCCCCCAGCCTGGTCTCAGGGCCCTCTCAGGGGTCAGTGGAGTACAGGATGGGGTACAAGGAGCAGATCCCTCACCAGGCTTTCATGAATACTGCCTCTCCCTCCCGCCACCCCTTTTCCATCCTTAGAGCCTGCAGAATCCATCCCTAAAGCTCAGGAGAGGGGCAGTGAGAAACCCAGCACGAAGGAACCCACAACCCATATACCACCATTGGATTCCCAGGGAGCCAACTCGGTAAGAGCCTCGGGCTGGGCTGCCTGGTCTGCAGGAGAGCAGGCTGTGTAGATGAGGGCAAGGACTAAGGTCTGGAGTCAGGGAAAGGGGGAACACAGGACCAGCTTCATCACATGAAGAACTATTGTCTAAGGCAAGAAGATTTGGGGGTATTATGTATCTGTGCACAGAGAGAAGTGGGATTAAGCTGCAGGAGGAAGGATTGAGGTTAGACTCTGTATTAGGGTTTCTGGCTCCTCAAATGGGGAGTGAAGCAGACCACGGACTTTCTGAGAAAAGGCCTTTGGAACCTAAAGGCAGATCCGCATGTCCAGGCGGGGTGAGCAGTGGTCCTGCCTGGAGTGGAGGCATTGATGAAATGGTCTCGTGGGCTTTGATTTTACAGTCCTCCCGTCCCGCGTAGGCTGGGCAAGCATGGGGGCTGGCGTCAGACATCAGAGGTTTGATGCTTGAGGATGGGCAGACCAGTAGGGGTGGGGACAGTAGGACCTCGGGTATCTCACTCGCCCTCTCTTTCTGCCCCTCCCCCACAACAGGTCTGAGCGTGAAGGAGGTATCCTGGAATCTGGACCGCAGTTGGGATGCATGGACACTGGATTTGTTTCTTATTCTTCACTTTTGGGAAAAATCTCCTGTTTTTAAAAAGTGATAAATTTGGTGTTAGGTCCTTGGCATTTTCCTTCTTTCCCAACTTAGAGAATCCGTTCTCTCTCCCTTCTTGTCCTGCCCAATCTACAACCCCCTGCTCTTTTGCCCAGCAGCCTCTGGAAAGGAAGAAACAGGGAAGCTGGGTAGGAGCCTTGAGAAGGGGTCAGGGTGGGGGGAGTTCTTCCCCAACCCTGCCATTATTTGCTGTGGAAAGAGAGCTGGGGGTCAGACAGGTGGAAGGACTAACTTCCAGGGTACGAAGAAGAGAGGAAGGGTCTGGGTTCTCTTAATTGCAGAAAGGATACAGCCACCTGGCAGGACTGCTCTGCAGCTGTGAGACTTGGGCGTTCTAAGGCCTGTCTAGCTGTGACTGTGCTGTGGCTGCCGCCTGCTGGACAGGAGGTGGAACTGCACCCGGGCTCTTGGCCCATGGGAAGGAGGAGGTGTGGTGTTGTGTTGTGTTGTGTGTGTTGTGTGGACGACGCCTTTGCCTGTCCTCCAAACCTTAGTGATTCCCACACTCCAGGATGTGTTCCCTCCTCCAGCTATTAGGAGACCACAACCCCTACTCAACACAGTGGCTATTAACAAAGAGGCCTTTGCTGGCAACTGGAAAGATCATCTCTCCCCCTTGTCCTAGACACTGAGGGCCAGGCCAAAAGGCAAAAGCCAGCACAGGTGAAGAAACTTCCATAGTCAGGCCTCTTCTGGTCACTGCTTTTGTCTTTCTGGAGAGAGAGGGGAGAGGGGAGGAGGGAAGGCAAGATTCGCCCTTCCTTACTGAAGAAGCACTTTGATGGAGAGGAAAAGAACTTGAGTGTAAGGCCCCACATCTGCCATTCCTACTGTGTGTTCTCAGGCAGACCCCAGCTTGCCCACCCACATGGAAGACAGGGAGAACACCATACCGGGATTATCTCAAGCTTACAGAGTCAGGGTACATGACGTCCAGTGGACCTCCACCCAGTGAACCCCAAACACATCCAGGCCTGGTCTCCCTTCTTTATTGATCTCTGGCTATAGCAGGGTTCTGGGAGACCAAGGGCAGGGGTGAGTCACATGCGTCTCTGCCCCACTCGGGGTGGGGTAGGAGGGACAAGTGTCAGGGTGGCAGGTCTAAGAGACCATGGTTATGGACTTCACATGAACAGGGCCCACTGTACAAATGCATGGTTGGTATTTACAAGAAAGGAGGAGGGCAGTCACCTGGACTTGGGCCTTTCTTGGGACAAGGTCACTCAAGGAGCCTGAAGAGAGGAAGGGGCACAGAGCCTGGCTGGGCTCTCTTCAGGGCACACACAGCAGCAGCCCTGAGTCCCTCCCATCTGCCTTCCACCCACCACCCCCAACTTGTCCCGGGAGAGGGGCCTCTTGGTGTCTGCCACTGGACAGGTGTTGGAAGGGGGAGGGAGGGAAGGGACCCTCTGTTTGCAATGTGGGATTACTGGATTATATAGTCACTCTCCCATGCACCCTTGACCCCAACCCAGCTGGTCACTCCTGCCTGTGCTCCTAAGATGCATCCTGAAGGTGCTTTGCTGGGGAGACCTCAAAGCACTTTACAGACATTGGTCGGATGGGAGCCTCCTGGCCCCGGGGAAGGGGGGGGGGTACGGAAAGGGAGAGAAGGAGGCAAAGGGCTCAGGACAGTCAGGGTGGGTGATAAGCCCCAGGGGCCTGGACCAATCCCAAGTTCTCGAGGACCCCAGGAAAGGCCTCCTCTTTTCCCTCAGTCGAAGGTTCAGAATGGGAGAGAAGAGAGGGTGGGGTGGGGTGGAGGGGGCTGGGGAGGGCACTGAAGCAGGGTAGGTCTGGGGTAAAGAGGATACCCGCCCCCATTCCCAGGCCCTAGAAAGGTACCATGCCCTGAAGGAGCCCACTCCCCTCTTCATACATAGGGGCTCTGAAAACCCCCAGCTTTCTATCCTAGTCCAGCCCCTCCCAGGGGAGGAAAAGGGGGACCCAGACCTGCCAGCTAAGATCTGGGGGGGGCTGAGGGAATCCCCCAAAATGTATTGCTTAGAATCTTGGAGGCAAAAAGGATAGGGGAGGGCCTTGGGGCTGGCATCGCTGACCCTCCCCTCTGGGCCCTGGGAGGCCTCCAAGAAGCTCCCCTCCCCCAGCCAGCCATCTGACCACGGAGGTGGCGGGGGTGGGGGGAGTCCAGAGGAAGGGGGATGGGCACAGTGACCATTGGGACCCTAAAGTTCCCCAGTCTCGCAGCTGGGAAATTAAAGTGCACCCCAATGGGTGTCGGGTGGGGAGGGGCCCTTCCCCCAACCCCACAGTCTCTGGCATTTGGCCTTCGGGTGGGCTGTCTGTTCCTCAACCTCCATGCTCCCTTGGAGCAGATGAGGGAGCCGATCCCAATGGATGGTGCTGATGACATCGAACACTTTGGAGTCACTGGGGACCTGGGAAAGAGGGACAGGTCTCAGCGCTCTGCTCTTTGCCTTGTCTCCAGCCTGACTTACCTTCTCCAAGTAGCCCCACGCAGTCCCACAGACAGTCATGCACAAAACACCCTGCAGAGGGTGCCCAGCCAAGGGGGTGGGGGGGCAGTTATCAACCTCAGAGAACCCTGCACCCTGACCAGGCCCTGTTCCCGAACCCTCTCAAAGGCTGGCTGTAGCCTTGCTCAGGCCCTCCCTGTTCTGAGAAGCTTCCTCCTTCCTTCCCGCAGGGACTGGACCAAGGGAGTGGAAAAAAGTCCTGGCTTCCCAACTCACCCCCTGGCTCAGTTCTGTGTTCACTTCCTCCATGTTCCTCCCTGGGAAGAGTGAGGGAAAACTTCACACCCGCTGAACCTCAGAGATGCCATGTTGGACGCCCCGCTCTCCCTACTCCCTACAGGTTCTCGAGACCCTCCCCACTCCACCACACGGGCTCACCTGGGCCAGTCCCAGACTAGTCCAGATTCCCATTCTGGTTATGTTCCTCTTCGGCAGGGGAGGGGAGGGCCTCTTCCTCACAGGGGGACAGTTCGTCAATGGACATCTGGTTGGTGATACCTGCAGGGGACACTTAGGAAGTCAGGACCAGACTATGAAATATTTTTCCCCAGAACCCAAGGAGTATGTGGAGAAAAGTAAAGGATGCTCATGCATCCTCTTGCCTTCGAGATGAACTATTTTCAACCCATGCCAACCTAGGGAGAGCCTCTCCAGCCTTGCTAAAATTCACAACCCTCAACGCACACATAAAGGAAGAGATTTCCCAGCCAATGCCACTAAGTTACCCAGTCCGAACGGGGCGCCATGTGCAGACCACAGTATGCACGGGGTCCCACGGGCTGTGGGATATGGCTGTTCTATCTTCTCTCCTGTCCCTGTTCTAGATCGGTCCAGGCCAATCAGCTAAACAGTCTTTTCTGTGTTCTAAATTTAGTCTGATTGGCTCCAGTCTCAGCTCTGGCAGTCAAACCAAGGGTTGCTCAATGGGCTTAAGGAAAATGGACCTGCTCCTGCTCCATCGCCACCCTCCCCACGAGGCCTCATCCCCACTTCCAATGGTACCCACCACTTGCTGCCCGTTCCTTCCATTTCTGCTTGTTCTCCTGAATGTATTTGGTCCAGGTAGAGCGGAAGCTGACCACATCAGGGTTGGGGTCTCCCACTTCCACATCCAGAGAAGGCTGGCGCCACTGGAAGCTAAAGGAGGCCCCCAACTCCAGAGGTGAGACCCAGCCCACTCCAGAGCTGCCTGCCACAGCCCTCAGAGTGGGGGGGACGGAAGACCAGGAGGAGGCCTAGGGAGACTTATCCTTCTCCCCCTTCCCCTCTGCAAGGTACCCCCAAGTCCCTGGCCCTCTTCCCTCATTTCATCCTGCCCTCTCCACACCTTCCCTCCTACTAGAAGGAAAACAAAAACAAGATTAGCAGAAAAGCAATAAAGACAGAGCTAATGGAAGAAACAAAAATTGGTGGCGGGGACCATGGGGGCAGGTCACAGCCTTCTGGTCCCACCCTTCCACCCTTGTGTGTGACATGTGGCAGAGAGACGCCCGCGTTTTGAGTGACCTGCTTCTCCACCAGCTCCACCGTGGCTGTCCTTCCTCCCTGTGCTCTCTGGGAGTCCCTCATCCCTCGCCCAGAAGCAGGAGACCCGGCTCCCCCAGCACCCCTCACCTGGGCTGGTTTTTAGACTTGGAGTCGTCATCCACCAGGGGTTGGACACTCTTCTCAGCCACGTCGGTCAGCACAGAGAAGGTGGGCTCCACGATGAAGTCAATGAAGCCTGCAGGGAAGGGGGGGCAGGAGGGAGAGGCCTCACCTGGAGGGCTGGGCAGAGGACGTGGGCCGAATGGCTGGTGCCCCCTGCTGCGTGGAAAATGGGGTAACCCAGGACGAAAGAGTTCCCAACGGGGACAGCCTTCGGAATAATGTCTTTCTGACCCCACCTTTGCACCCCCAGGCCTTGTACCCAGGGCCCCGTGCTCTAGCACAGGCTTCCTCGATAGGAAGGCTGGTTTCAAGGGCCCCGGGCCAGGCCCAGAAAGCATCCTCTCCCCTTCCCCATACTCCCCTCCCTGCAGGGAAGGACACTCACCAATCTGGGACTGTGCCACCAGAGTGGATGTGCGATCACACAGCGGAGAGAAGGGCAGGCCCAGCTCTGCCTCCTTGTCGCCCTGGGAAGAAGACAGGCAGATCTGGGGTGCAGCTGGGGGGCCCGGGGGTGGTTGTGGGAGAAGAGGAATTTCAGTGCCTCTGGCCTGGAAATGGGTGATTCGTGTGAGTGGAATGCAGCTGAAGTGAAGCTTTTAGGAAAGTGACACCTGATCCCAGGGGTTTGGGATCAAGTCAGAAGCTGCAGGTCGCTGAATGAAGATTTGGAGGTGGAGCTCAGACTGGAGAACAAAGGGGAGAGAAGGGCAGGGGTGGGTGGGGATGCCGCACTACCTGGCGGAAGAATTCCTCCATGAGGGCCTTGGTCCAGCGGCTGTGAACTGACCACTGCTTGGTCGGGTGGCTGATGTCCGCAGCATGGAGCAGTAGAGACAAGGCTTTGGGCTTGTCAATCCTGGTCAGGGCAGGTGATAAAGCGGAGGGAAACTGATCTTTTAGGAAAAGGAAACCTGGACAATTCCTAACTTCCCAGCACATGCCCTTGATTCCTTGCAGGTAACTTCAACCAGCTTGAAGCGACAAGCATACACACTCACGCATGCACGCACATATGTACATGTGCGCACGTGTGCTCCTCTACATGTAGGAAGCAGCCCAAGCTCTTAGAAGCCAAGTGCCTGCATTGAAATCCCCACTGTACCTACCACTCACTAGCTGTGTGACCCAGAGCAAGTTACTTAGAATTTCCACATTTCACTTTCCTCAATCCTAGCTGGAAATAATAACAGAACCTGCCACATAAGATTGTTCTGAGAATTAAATGACACACAACATACAAGCATTTAGTAGAGTGTCTGGCACACAGTGACTGCCAAGTAGATGTTATCTATAATAATAGAATAATAATAATTAATAATTATTATTATTCTATTATTATTCCCTAACAATGCCACGCTGCACGCTGTCCCACGCAGAGATGCCATACATTAGCACACACCATTGGGACACACACACACACACACACAGTCTGTTCTCTCGTACACATTTATATACTCCCACCCACTCTGAAGCAACATTCAATGAAATCATGGCATTTTGTTCTGTGCTGTTTTTCTTTAACCTCGCGTGAGTCTTTCAATAGCCCTATTAGCATAGGAACTGGCTGTAAGCTAGTGCAGGGAGGCCCATCACGCTCATGCTGCACAGAAAAGGAAGCGAGTCCAGAAAGGTTGTCTGACTTTCGCCAACATTCTAGGGTAAGGCTGTCCTGCAGCAGCAGCGACAGTGCTCATTTCAGACTCCTAGCCCAAAGTGCTCTCCAGGAGACGCATGGCCTGAGCTGTACATCAGCCCAGGGCTGCGAACACACACATTCACACACATACACACATCCGAAGACCAGACTCAGATACCTGGGGCCAGGAGAGTTTCCACATCCAGGTAAAGACCTGGCACCCTAACTGCCCATGTATGTGTCCCCAATTCACACAGCCCTCACTCTGGCCTAGCCCCGGCCACGCCCCCACCAGGTTCCACCTCTCCAGCTGCTGCAAGGCCGTCCTCATGCACTTCACTTGCTGGAAATGGCAGGACATGTCTGTGGCCAACACCATCTCGATGACCAGGGCCCGCAGCTCCCTAAATGGACAGAAGCAGAAAAGCGATCAGCCGCCACAGCACTGATAGGCAGGAGGTCTGGGAAGTGGGAAGAGAGGGTGGGGAGAGGGGTCTCTCCGGGACATCCACGCCCGCCTTCAGCTCACACAAACTCATCCTTGGTGAGGTTGATGAAAATGTTCATCTCATCATCCTGCATCATTCGGAAGACAGAGCTGATGTGGTGGTTCTCCAGCACGGAGCGATCATTGTACAGGATGGCACATTCTGACCTGTGGAGCCAAGGGTCATCAGGCCCAGCCCCCTGTAGGTGACTCTGGCGACCTCCCCCACCCCCATCTGGCCCCTCCAGCCTCTGCCACATCCGCGCCCCTCACTTGGTCTGGATGTGGAAGCTGTTGGTCGTGCCCGTGTGCTCATAGTCGTGGATGGCTGCAGCGAAGATGATGGCTAGGACCTCGATCTCAGACAGGCAGTGCTGGGAGAAAGGGACGGGATGAGAGAGGTCTGGCCCCTGCCCCTCGATGTCCCAAGACCTCCACACCAGGCTCCACTACTCAGCCCATCCCTTCCATTCTTCAAGGCCAGCTCTTGGGCTAAGACGGCCAGGTTTCTCAGCTCCTGGAATGGCGGAATGCCCTGTCTTACCCCAACCTGCAACGCTCCCTTGCATCCAAACACACGTCCCCAGCCATGCCCATGAACTCCACCCAGGAATTCTCTAGAGTTGAGTAAGTCCAAATTGACTCTGTGCAGACACAGAGATACCAAAGGTAAGGAACCCAAGAGAGAAAAAGGGAAATGGGAGTACAGTCTGGACTTCCCAGTCATGCAGCTGGAAGACCCTACATCACAGAAGAATGCTCTCCCGGGCACCTACCACCATCCCTGTGCGGAGCAAGAAGCAATGGACTGTCTGGGTGACATCTGCCGCATGGATCTGGTTGTGGTAAGGGTTCTTGTACTTCCCATAGCCTGTCTCCAATGCATCCAGGAAAGTCATCAAAAACACGGTGGGAATCTACAGTGGGAGGAAGATCGAGTGACATGGAGGATGTGCAGGAATGACAGGTAGCCAAGGACTGAGATCAGCGAGGCCACCTTTCTTTGGGAGGTGGTGTGGCCTGGGGAGAAAGCATGAGCTCTGCAGTCAGGTGAACCGGGGCTCACATCCTGCCTCCACCACCTGCTGGCCAGGTGACCTTGGGGAAGCCACGGGGGGGGGGGGGCGTCTGATACTTAACGGCAGAATAAAGATAATACCACCTACCTTGAATTTAATGAGATAAGTGCAAGGCACTTAGTAAGTGCTCTCTAAAGAATAGCTGTAATTATTATTATTTCCCTGGAGATTTTTAAGAACAGAAAACTTCCCTTCTATCTTCCAACCAATCCATCCCATCCCTAGTCTGATAGCATGGAGAGAGGCTCAGAGGCAGGGGAAAGAATAAGATGACCCTTCCAGACACACACACACACACACACACACACACACACACACACACATTCAAGCACTAGGAGCCAGAGCTCTGTCCAGCTACTATCAGTGGTCTCTGTATATGCCGCTGGAACACGCCTGCCTCCTTCAAAGGTTCAAGGCTCCCAGAGGCCAGGGGCAGTGTCTGCACCGGTCCCTGAATCTCCTGAGGCTGCGAGGAGAGCGAGGTTCGGGACTTGGAGACGCTGCTGTAGAGACCAGCAATAGTGAGGGAACACAGAAGATGCGCCACTAATCAGTCAGACCCTAACTAACATCCCCCACCCCCACCCTGGAGGGCTGTGCCCCAAATTCAGGAAATTTTAAAAGGACTGTTTCCATGACAACTGCCCTTGCTTCTGCGTTGCCATGGTGTCCCTGGAGGGAAGGGAAAGGACACAGGGGAGGGGCTGGGTCCCCAGGAAGGGAATGTGGAGCCTGACGAGGGCGGCTCCAACCGGAATCTCCGTCATGAGTGAACACTACAGCAGAAGTGCCCCCCCCCTCTAAGTGCCTCGGCGCAAAGCAGACGGGGCTGGGCCAAACCCAACCTGATGCAGTTATTCTTGGGGTCCTTCAGAATTAGTCCTTCCAGGTAAGGAAGCAAAGCTTAGGAGAAGCGGCTGTCTGGAGTATATGTAAGGACCAGTTTGGAGAAAGAGGAGCTGGGAAAAGGCTTAGGAAAAGGAAGACCCTGCTGTCCTCTGTCCCTGGAGAAGGCAGAATTGGAAGGAAGAAAATGAAGCTGCAGAAGGATGGGCCTCAGGGCAGCACTGGAGAAAATCTCAACTGAGCATTTCAGGAAAGTTCTGGAAACCTTCTTGGGAGTTGTTGTAAAACGAGGAGTCAAGGGTCGAGGAAAGGCTCACACGCACCAATAGCGTATAACCATCTTCCAAGGCCCTCTGAGAAAGGCCCCCTCCAACAAGACTCCTTTGCCCCCACCCCGGTCCCCTCAGAACATTGTTTTCCTCTGCTCTAGCACCCCCACCTAAGTGCTGGCCAAACATTCCCAACGTGATTCTTCGACCCCTTCACCCTCCACCTCCAAGTGTGGTTTCTCCACACGGAAGTGGTTTTCCAGCCCCTATTCCCAAAAGATGCTCTCTCCTGGCACAGAATCTGGAGAGGGCTTTAATCCCGTATTCTTTATGGCCAGCCAAGCTGAAGAGCAAATGGAGTTCACACACCCTCCCTCCCCTCAAACAGCCCTACCCAGCCTTGCCAAGAGCTGATCCTCTCCGTAAAACTCCCTGGACAGAGACTAGAGCTGAGGGGGAGGGGAAGGAGTGGCCAGGAAGCAAATGGAGAGACTCTAAGTCCCCAGGGCACAGGCTGACAGCATCTGGACTCTAGGCCTCGGGTGTCCACAGGCGGGAGGCAGGGCGGCTGAAACAGAGAGGTAAACCTCCAGCCAGCCTGGAGAGGACAAGTTAGGAGACAGAGACAGAGTGGGAGAGAGCAGAATCTTCTCCTAGAAAGCAATAAAGGAAGTCAGAAGCTTAGGACGGAACAAGCGAAAGAAAGGCTGGGTAGGTGGGCACTGGGACAGTCCCCTGATGGTGAGACTGAGTGAGGAAGCCCATGTGCTTGTTGGGAATCCCTTAGAACAGGAGCTAGCGGGGAAGCGGGGGGGGGGGGGGGGGGGGGGGGGGGGGGGGGGGGGGGGGGGGGGGGGGGGGGGGGGGGGGGGGGGGGGGGGGGGGGGGGTCGCCTGGGTGGCTCAGTCAGTTAAGTGGCCGACTTCAGCTCAGGTCATGATCTCACAGTTCATGGGTTTGAGCCCCGCATCAGGCTCTGTGTTGACAGCTCAGAGCCTGGAGCCTGCTTCTGATTCTGTCTCCCTCTTTCTCTGACCCTCCTCCCCTCACAATCTGTGTGTCTCTCTCTCTCTCTCAAAAATAAACAAACATTAAAAAATTAAAAAAAAAAAAAAGAACAAGAGCAAGGGGAGGGGAGAACCCTGCCAGGAAACAGGGGTCCGATGCTGCCCAACCTTAAAGCGGCTGATGAGGTTATGCCGAGTCAGTAACTCAAAAACAATGGTCCTCAGGGCGTGGTCATCTGCTGCCCGGTTCAAGGAGAAGACGTCAAAGCACCAGAGGTCCAGGTTCTATGGAGAAACAACAGACTCGGCAGGGAGACTCCCAAGGGGAACTTCCCAGCAGCAGCAAGGGTTGCAGTCAGACTTCAAGGAGGACTTCCCAATGTTCACAGAGAGTTGGGAAACAGGAAGATGAAGACATGGTAAAATGGGCCTCTGTCTTCCCAGATATCTCTCAGTACAGGGGGAGCGGGGGTGGGGGGGACAAAAATGTAGGTGTTTGCGCTAGAGTGGGCAACATGTCATTTTGAGGAACACGGGAAAAGGCAGTTAAAAGGGAAAGCAAAAATCATCCCATAAAGAGTCGGAAAGTCCCAATGACCACTCCATCCCCCACCCTTCTCCTCTTTCCCAAACACCCCGGGAATCACCTTGAGACAGTTGAGGACCACAGTGGAGTGGGTGGGGCCCACTGAGGTATACGTTCTCCGGAACATCCTATGGGTACATGATGAAAAGAAGCGCAGGTGAGGTTTGGGGAGTGGGGTCTGACTGGGGCGGGCCTGTGGTGCTGGGCGTGGAGCTCCAGAAGCCCAGGGTGTCTGGGAAAGAGGGACACAGCGAGAGGTAGGCTGCGCACGGGCGGGGCTCACCGTTCCACGAAAATGCCGGCCTGCACGGCATGCACGATGCTTCGGAACTTGGGCTTCTCCTCGGCGCGCCGGCCTTTGGCCCGGGCCTGCTGCGTGAAGGTGGAGGCCAGCCAGTCCCGCACCTCCGAAGGCACAGCGTCCGACCGCAGCTCCTGCAGCTCATCCTCCGTGTCCAAGATTTGCCTGAGGCCCCGGAAGGGAGGTCACAGAACAAAGACAGCGGGTGCTTCCACAACCTAGAGACGCTGGGCCCAGCCACACCCCAGTGCTCAGTAACTCCCCTCTCTTTTCTGACCGCCCCCCACCTTGCCTTTCTCTCACTACATTTTTCTTTATTGCTGTCTCTCTCCATCCAACGCCTCCAATAATGAAACATCTCACTACGTAAGGTAGTGAGCCTACCAACTCTGCCAGTGCTCAAGGAGAACATGGACTGGGTACTGCCCCATCAGGGAGGCTAGAGACTGGCAGCATTGTCCGACATAAATCAAATGCAAGCCACACAAAAGTAATTTGAAACTGCTTAGTAGCCACATTTAAAAAGTCAAAAGAGGGGCACCTGGGTGGCTCAGTCAGTTAAGCGGCTGACTTCGGCTCAGGGCATATCTCACGGTTGGTGGGTTCAAGCCCCATGTTGGGCTCTGTGCTGACAGCTTGCTCAGAGCTTGGAGCTGATTCAGATTCTGTGTCTCCTCCTCTCCCTGACCCTCCCCGCTCGTGCTCTGTCTCACTCTATCTCTCAAAAAAATAAATGTAAAAAAAATTTTTTTTAAGTCAAAGAAACAGGTGAAACTCATTTTAATGATAAGGTTTCTTAAACCAAAGACACCCGAACTAGCATCGTTTCGATGTGAAATCAATACAAATTATATTGAGGCATTTCACATTCGTTTTTCTCAGTCTTTGAAAAACCGCAGGTATTTTACATACATACATACATACACACACACACACACACACACACACACACACACACACACACACGGCTCAATTCATACTTGAGCTCAACAGCAACATGTGACCATCGGCTCCCATCCTGGGCAGCACCGGTCTCGAGGAATTCCCCGCCCCAGGGCCAGAAGGTTAGGACCACGTGAGCTTTAAAGGTACCTTCCAGCTGGGAAACAGTCTTCTCTCCTTGGTACCTGTGTCTGTCTCTACCTCTGCAACTCCTATGTGTCCCTCCATATTTCTGTCTACAGCTCTTCCCACCTGCCCCTCTCGCTCTCCCTTCCTGCTCCGACCCCGGCATGCGCCTCCGTTGCCAGCTTTCTGCCTTACTCCCAGCCCCGGGTCGCTGTGCCTGTCTGGTATCCTGTCTGGTATCGTGCCCACGTCTCTCACCGTGTCTCGTCTATATAGACGGCCTCCAGGAGAGAAGCTGTGTACTCCAGGTTCTTCTTCAGTTCCTCAATGTTTACCTCCCCGTTCTCCAACTGCTTCACCATGTAGCGCAGCCTGTGGGGGGCGGGGACGCAGAGCCTGGTCAGACGCTGCTACCTTGTTGTGGGAACGGGACACCCGCTGATGGGGTGCATTTTACAGACCTGGCCTCAGTCTTCCATAAATCGTCACTCTTTCTAACAGTGAGAATAAGAGCTAGTGTTTCTCATCCCAGCCTACTGCCACTGCCTGTATTAAATTTGATTTACCCCCAAAGTTTAATCCCAGGCTTTTCTCTGACCCCACCATCCCCAACTACCTCTGACCTCTCAACACCTCCCTTCAGTCAGTGTTTCCTGAAAACTCTTGTTCAGACTGCTGGGGCCCAGCACAATTAGGCAGGTGCAAGCCCCAGGGGGTGATGTTTGGGGGATGATGTGTTTTGTAGCCTGAATAACCAAGATCTGAGACCGCCAGTTTCCCCCAGAAAAACAAGCTGTGGGGTCAGTAGCAATCAAAAGAGCCCCCAGGATTCTTCCATTATCTCCCTCGGTCATGGCAGGCAGGGGGATACATGTCCACAACCCCTCTGTCCCTGTCAGGGATGGCAAAGACACAGAACAAAGGCCAATCTGAACGCTTTCGCCTGGCCTCACTCCATCCAGGCAGAGCTAATGGATTATGATTCCAGAATCCATCAACCCGGACGAAGCAGGATTAACCCCCGCCTCCCCGATGCTGTGCCAAAGAGAAGCTCTGGCTATGTTTGACAGTGCCCATCCCCCACCTCTGCCCCACAGCACCTTTCCCCAGAGCCAGAGTGGGGGATGGGGATAGGGTCATGGGTCTCACTTACTGGATGCTTTGCCTGAAGGCACAATCCCTCATCTTTTGCACTCACGGGTGCTGGGGGTCAGTGATTAAGTGGGAGACTTCTTAGAAGTCCAGTGAGTCCAGCCCAGGCAGCCACAAAGCCAACAAAACTCTCTGACTTTAGATGGTGATTTTAAAGAAAGCGATTAAACTTCCCCCTCTCACTCTTTCCCCCAGCCCTGCCCCGCCTACCACCAAGGTGGGGGTGAAATGGTGGCCATGACACTTCCCCACGGAGAGGGGCTTCAGAAACCCAAGGTCACACGACGAGTCAGGAAGGAGAAAAGAATGAGTCAGGGACCAGAGGCTGAAATTAGCATCAATTCCCAGGGATGCCGGGGAGGGAGAACAATGGTACTCCTGAAGAGAAGCAGCCCCAGAATCCTGGGGTCTCAGCAGCTTTGGAAAGGGGGTGCCCAAAATAGCCGGATACAGGGAGCGTCACAAGCCAACTCTCACCTCAGGGGCCAGCAGTCCTGATGAAGACAGTCAGAATGCAAATGGGGCAGAAGGGATGGGGGAAACAGGGAGGAAAACAGTTGAGGATGATACTGCAGCTTCCTCAGTGAGTGATCTTCAAACCCCACTTCCGGCCTTCCTGCTGCATGTGCAAATGGCAGGAAAGAGGCCCGTTTCAGTAAAGCTCTGCCCCAGCTAGGGCTTCCTTAGGGAGGTGGCACAGAGGCTAGACAACATAAAAGGCTTTCCGGCCAATGAGCTGGGAAGGGGGACTGAGGCAGCATCTCCCAGAGTGCTCACCCAGAGATCGCAAAACAAAGAGGTTCGCTCTGCGTTTGGGGCCCAGCCCAGCCCAAGCCCGGGCTTCCCTTTCCTGGTCAGTCCCTGTGGCCAGGGACCCTCAAATCTGGGGCCACCTGACCCAAGAAGAAAGAAAAGCCTCAGGCCTCATCTCTCTCCCAGATTCCTACCCCACCCCTCATCTTCCACTTTGGTCAGCCCTTATTAAAACCCAAAACTAAACTCACCCAAGTTCTTCCACTTCCTTTCCACACCCATCTCTTGAAACATCCCAGCACAGGCTCCCAAAGTGAACAGCCAGGCCCACGCGTGTTCATTTGCATGTATTCACATAATCGTTAACAATGCTGCCAGCTCGACATTTTAAAAAGTGATCGCTCCCACATTATCTCATATTATCCTCACAATGGGCCTAGAGGGAAGGAGGGAGTTGGGAAGTAATTGCTACCCCTATTTCCAGTGCAGACACCAAGGCTGAGTTAGGGGAGGCAGGAATCCTGGATTCAAATCTATCACCTCTTGGCTCTGGGCCCTTGGGCACGTCACTACTTCTCAGGCAGTCTCTACCAAACTGTGGCCTGCCAACCACTGGCATCAGAATTTCCTGGGATACCTGTGGAAAAATGGACATCCTAGGCCCCACTGCACACCTACGGAATCAGGATTTCTGAGGGTACGGTCCAAGGATCTGCAAACGTGTTTAACAAACACCAAGGAGAATTCCCCTACACGCAGAAGTTTGAGAACCTTTCTTTTAGATAGAGCCTCTATTCCTTCATCTGTTAAACAGTGAAGATGATAAACCACCTGTGAAGGTCTGTTAACAAGAGGACTAAAGGAAATAATGTATGTGACAGGCCTGACACATACAATGGGTCTCTATACGTGTGATGTGAATTGGAATGAACTGACCAGCTCGTGCTGGCCCCATCCAGCTCTCACACCATTGCCTTTGAATCCAACAAGCGCCTGCCTTCTCCATCCCAAGTCCAGGTGGAGAAGAATGAGTCTAGTTTGTATGGAGGCTGGTGATTAGGAAGCCCCCTAACAGGGGAAATGGGACAGTGGAAATGGCCATGATCCCTCCTTCATAGAGACAAACCTCATTTGGGCCATACAATCACCTGATGAGGGAGGTTAAGTGACTGGCCGCCGAGGTCACACAATTTGTCAATCTCAGTCAGGCAGACAGGCCCACAACTCACATTACTAGACCTTAACTGCGCCCCGCACACCAAATGCGTTGGGCAGAAGGAGCCCTAGCATGTAATCTGCCTGGAGAGAGGCTGGAGCCCATTTCATCATGACTACTCAGTCCGCCCTCCATCCACCAGGAAGTGCTGGTGTCTGTTGGCCCATAGTAGCCAGTAAGCATCTTGTTGACACTAATAGTGACTTTGTTTATCTTGCTGCTGTACTCAGCGCACACAGTTATGTGCCCAGTGAATGTTTGTTAAATAAATAAAAGGGAGAGGGGGCCGAGTAATCAGGTGGGGGGGGGGGTCTATCAGAGCTCACGACGGAGATCACTGAGGAAGGGCTTCTGAACCCTAATGGAGAACCTGCAGAGAAGAATGAAATTGTAGCTGGCTTTCCACACACCCTTTCCTCCAAGTTCCTCCTGCCTCCACCTCTAGATCTTGCTCTTTTATAGCTCCTGGTGAAATCTGAACCCAACATGATCCAGACACAAGATGGAACATGGAGGGAAGGAAAGAAAGATTAAAGAATACATCGGACAAATGAGGAGTCCAAGAAGGGCACCTGGCAGCTGGAAGGCTCCCGGTCCTGGAGGTCACCCTCCTGAAGTCGTCTCTCTCTCCCACACCACCCTTTTCAGCCTGGCAGTGGCCTCTCTGGTTCACAAGTCCTACAGAGCTTCAGAGTCAAGATCTGCCCAGACCTGCCCACAGCCCTCGCCTCAGCATTCTGCAGGAAGTCCTACTTCACCTCTGACAGTGTTATTCCACCCCCTCTGGCCCAGTCCTCGGAGAGCCCAGCATGGCAATGGTCCCCTTCCCTGCGCAACAGGATGCTCACCCCTGTCCAGTCCCCATCCAGGCCTACGAAAAACTGGAAGCTTCCCCAACAATCCTTCCACCTCCACCCCTAGCCCTGTCTCACCACATCCACTTCTTTCTGCTTTCCCTTCAGCCCCTGAACCCTGGAAAAAGCCTCAGATCCTGACTCCTGGACAGCCCGTCTCTCCCAGCTCTAGGCAGCTGAAAGGGAAGGCTCGGGGCAGTAATAATCCCAACATCCCAGAAGAGCTCAGCTTCCACACCAGTTCATTTCTTTGGATCATCATGGCTGATGAGCTGGCTGTTTCTAAAGCCCCTGGCCTACTCCCAGCAACCACACTCCTAAAAGATCCCTGTGAGTGGGGACTTAGGACAGGCAGCCTCAAGCCAAAGGGCTAGGAGTTGGGAGAAGAATCCTATTTCCCTCTGGGATTCTTAAGACCAGATGAGATTTCAAAGGAATGTGGGGTCCTAAGGATGCGGGGGTGAGAAGGAGAGAAAGGGAGGAAACACTGCCAAGTCACCTGCCATCGTCAAGGGGAAGCAATAGAAGAGAAAGAGAGACTGAAATGGAAGGAGAATAAGGCGAAGGGCAAGATAGATAGGGTAAAAGGTGGAGAAGGTCACTCATACACACACACAACATATGGGGACCATCAAGTCGGGACCCCTCCTCTCCACCAAAGTACTAGTGGTGGACCCACAGCAACCTGTCCTCCTCCTCCTCCTCCCCTCTCCCTCTCTCAGCCCTGGTGCCTACCTGAGGATGGGGACCTGGAGGTGGCTCCTCTGTACAGGAACAGGGTTTGCCATGGGAATCAAAGTGTCCTACTTCAGAGTCATCAAAATGCTGCCCGCCAGGCCCCAGGGCCCCTGAGGGGAATGACTTCCACTCGGGCCCAACTTCCTCCTCTAGGTCTCAGCAGAACTGAGCCACTGACCAGAGAGAACTTTGGGGAGGGGAACAGGATGGGCCTGGGGGGAGGAAGAAGGGACTGATGAGACAGAGAAACAGCCCACGGCAACTGGGTGAGAGGCCACGGGAAAAGTTTCACATCTGAATCAGACCGAAAACAAGAATCTGTTCTCAGAAGAATCCCAGAAAGGACAGAAATAGCACAGTCCAGCCCCTTGCTCTGAGGAGGTGGGGCTCCTCTTTGGGGAGAAGGGGTTAGCAGAAGGCTTAAGGGTGCAGGGACAGGGACCCACCCTGAATCGGTTGTGGAGAGGAAGTCTGCTGTGGGAGGGGAAGGGACCCCTCAAGGGCCCCCCTGGAGGGGCTAGGCAGATCCAGCTCCCACCCAGGGTCTTCCTCCAGGGCCATTCTTCAAAACGAGCTTTAAACCACCTGAAAGGATACACGCAACACAGGAAGAGAACCAGAAACTACAGGGGAGGGGCCTACGGAAGCCAGGGATCCGGGGATTCGGGGATTCGGGGATCCTCACCCAGAGACCGCTCAAGGGGGAGGGAAGGCCCCGCCCAAACAGTGAATGAAAGTCGGGAGGACACGCTCATAGAAACGAAGAGGTTGGGCAAGTTACTTTCCCACTCCCAGCCCCCGCGGTCTCATCTGGAAAACGCAGGCTGGGGGACAACTGTGAATTAACTGGGGAGAGGCCAATCCAGCCCAGAAGGAGCAGAGAACTGATGGGACGGCCTGGGACGGGCCTGGGACCGGGACCCCCTCTTCTGTCTCCAGGCTTAGCTCTCCCGCTCAGGTCGGGGGACAGAAGCCGGCCTCTGCGGCGCGAAGTGGACGTGCGCACACGGCCCCAGCCCGCCTCCGGATTGGCTGTGAGATGACGTCACCGATACCAGCGCACCGGGGCCGCGATTGGCCAGCCGAGGGGCCGGGCGGGGCTGAGGAGGAGAGCCCCGGGTGAAGACAAACGCATCCAGGGACAAGTTCCGCGCCACTGCCTTCTCCTCCATCCAGGGTCTGGGGCTGGGGATAATGTGAACATGAGCAAAGGGGCCGAGTGGGGCCGAGTATGACAGTTGAAAGGGAAGAGAGAAGAAACAGACCAAGAGCCAGGGTTTTATGACGGGAAGTCTTCCCGCGGCCAGATCTATCCCCCAAAAGCAGAGAGAAATTAAAATACCTTGTCACTGAGCCAAAGCCTTGAAGGATTATAAACAAATGAAGTTTGGGAACCTGCTGTTTCTCAGCCTCACTGAGCACTGGGACAAGTGGAAGTGGGCTTCAACAGCAACAGAGGAGTGAAGGTGAAATATCTACAAGTTGTGTCCTAGGGTACTCCTGATAGCCATGAAGCGGGGCTACTGCAGATTTTGGAAGAAAGGAAACCCTCTCTGTGCCCATCTCATTCTCTCTGCTCTCCCACCACACACACACACACACACACACACACACACACACACACACACACACACACTGGTTAGTGGTTTTTTTAAAGAAAAAATGGACTAGACCCAGAGTCAGAAACCCAGAACTTGACACCCAGGCGATGAGGGACAAGTCACTGCCCTGTTCTGTGGACATGCTTGCTTGGAAGGACAAGGATGGGGTAGGAGAGGAGGAAGGTGGTAGCCAGCTGTACGGAGCCTGGGGAGCCAACAAACACCAAGCCAGGGCAGCTTTCCCCGCTCACCTGACTCCAGGCCCTGCCACGTCGAGCACACCCCAACCTCAACCCTCCCACCAAAAGGTGGAGATTTCTTAGACTAGAAAAGCAGTGGAGAAGATATCTTGTCCATCCCTCTGCTCTCCTGCCCAGTAGAACCAAAGCTAGTGGGACAAGTGACGGCTGACCACCTCACCCCACATACAGACATGCGGCGTCATCGCGGCATGCATCCCATACAGGCTCATCCCAGGCTGGTATTACTATTAACTGCTCCTAATAAGGGAGGATATTGGCCATTCCCCTTCCTGGGGAAAACAATTTCGTACATATCCACTCACCTACGCACGTATACACCCCCCACACTTCTGTCTGAGCTAACCAGACTTCCCTGGGTGGGAGGCAGGGCATGGATATGATGACCCCAGCGGCATCCAGCACGGGTTTTCCTTTAGTCCTTACATTTAATTTAAAAATAGTAGGAACATAGGCATAATGCCTCCCTCCCAGGTCCATTCCCGGCATTCCTCACCTGCACTGAAGAACATGAGTTGGGACAGGGGTTGACAGAGGATGGGAAACCCTGCCTCTGGTCAGCGGAGTGTAAGAGAAGGGGTAGGGATGCGAGAGTGGAGGAAGGTAGGGGTGGAGGTGGGAAGTGTTGGGGAAGGGATTAACCTGCCGATCTCAAGGCTCCAAAATCTCAGAAACTCAAAGAATCACAGAAATCACCTAAATCCAATGGAAAGAGGACATGGATTGAAATCAGGAGACTTTTGCCTAAACTTTATCCCTATGTATGACCTTGGGCAGGACACTCTGAGGTCCTTTCCTTGTCTGTAAAATGGGTAAGTAATATGTGCTTCACAGAATTCACACAAGGATCAAATGAGATCACATGAGAGCACCTCGCAAACTATCAAGTGATACATGGAGACAACAGATTATTCCTTAGTCTAGCACTTTATTTAGTTAGTTCAGAAGATGTTCAGTGGGAGTCCTCCATGAACAAAGCCTCCTGTGTTCACCCTTGTACCCAGGACCCCTGGTGTGGGAAAGCCCCAGTCACCCTGCCACCACCACTCCGGATGCCTAGGGCTTCTCCTTGGCTCTTTCGTCCAAAGGGACCAGGAGGCAGTCAGAGGCAGAAACTGGCGAATATGCAGTGCGGAGCCCCAGGAACCAAGAACCACCAGATCTCTACCTTCCCCAAGCACTGCAGCTCCCCTCACTCACTCCGCTGGCTTCCCAGTGCAATACAAGCAGCCTCAGTTCTGGCAGCTGGCTGGGCACAGTGGCGGGGGTGGCTCTAGAGATAAAAATAGCCCCCCTGGTGGCAGAGCTGGGGTGCCAGGCTGGGAGGCGGCAGGCCTCAGGTTGACATGGCAGCAGTAGTAAGAGATCTCCAGGCACTGGACAGAGGAGCTGGGCGGAGGGAGGGTGGTGGAGGACGGCGGGGAGTGGGAGAAGAACAGAAATCGAGAGAGTGGAGGGAGAGGAGGAGGAGCAGTGGGTACTAAGGGGGCAGGGAAGGAAAGAAGAGAGACTTGAAGGATGCTGAAGAAGAGGGTCTGGGGAAACACTGAGACAGAGGTGGAGGAGCTGGCCCCCACCCAGGCTGGGTCTGAAAGCTACTCCTCCTCTCCCTCCTGACCAGAAGCCCTTTTGAACAGGTGTTCCTAGCAACAGCCCAGCACAGCTCAGATCAGATGCAGAAGAGGGTAATCTAAACAGCTGGAGCCTTAGCCCAGACCAGTAAGACCCCAGATATCCCGGCTCCTAGCCCAGCATCCCAATGAGTCACCTGTCTCGAGGCTTCAGCCCTTCAGAGAAGGAGGAGCTGGGAGGGATGGGCAAGAAAGTCCAAGGAAGGCTAATGAGAGAGGAGGCTCCCCGGACCCAGTCCATGGGAACTCTGCCTCACTTGTCCCTCCCTCCCTGCACTGTTTAATTCTGCTCATTAACCACCTCCATGTGGACCACCCCACCGGCCTTCCAAACCACATCCCAGCAGATGTTCCAGCAGATGCCCTGTGTCCAGGGGGCCTAGCAGATGCTGAAAGCGGCCTGGGATGGGAAAGTGAGTTGGAAGCTTGGAAAGGGACAGACTGCAGGTGTGATACTCCAGAGTGGCACCCAACTGTGGACCAGCGGGATTGAGGTCTAGTCCCAGCCCTGCCCCCCAACGTTACCAACCATCTCTAGGCATTACTTTCCTCCTCTGAACATTTTTTAAAAATTCTTTTAATGTTTCTTTATTTTTGAGAGAGACAGAGCACAAGCAGGGGAGGGGCCAGAGAGAGAGAGAGAGAGAGAGAGGAAGACATAGAATCCAAAGCAGGCTCCAGGCTCTGAGCTGTCAGCACAGAGCCCGATGCAGGGCTTGAACTCACGAGCTGTGAGATCATGACCTGACCCCAAGTCGATGCTTAGATGCTTAACCAACTGAGCCACCCAGGCATCCCATCCTCTGAACATTTTATGGTACTCAGATTCAGTGCCTGGATTGGAGGCACTCAGGAAACAGGATGCCTGGGTCTGGATTCCCTGGTTCAAGTTCACCCTTTCTGACTAGCTCACTGCTTCCCCAACCCATCCCTAACCTGATGCTAAAAGGAGGAGGGTGGCTTTCTTCTTTATCACAGGAAGGTCACAGTCTAACCTGCATGAACTTTCCAGGAAGTTCTCCTGTATATCTATCTTTAATTCCATCTTGCTACAATCAAAACAATAGCAACTTTTCTTTGCATTTCAACAAGGAACGGAAAGGAAGAGAACAAGCATGACAGGGAAGTCTTTAGGGTGCATCTGGTACAATGTGATTTATACTATTTCTTTAAGACTGGAATTTCTAAAGCTACTGCTTGGTAGATACGGTCAGGGTTTCGGGAGCTTGGCAACACTGCTGGCATGTGTCATCCCTCAGCCTGGGCCCCAAGAAGTTTCCAAACAAGGTGGGCCTAGAGGAGAGAACCAATCACATTAAATATGGAAGAGCTGATGAGCAGGGGAGCAGGGGAGCCAAGGAGCAGGAAGGGCTGCTCTAGCCCTCAGGTCTTGCCTACCAAAAAAATCAGTAAGCCCCCTGGAAGCTAAGCTCCCTTTTCAAAACTGAAAGGTGCCAACAGCAGCTGGCAGTCCAATCATGTCACTGCAGCCACAATGTTATTTGCAAATCTGACTTCTCTTTGCAGCTATGGAATCTGCTGACCAAGGAACTGGGCTGTATCCAACAGCACCACCTGAAGCACCCCCTTTCTAGCTCTGCTCTCAGCCCCATGCCCCCCCAGGCCACTCCCTGGAAATACCCTACCCTTTTCCCACCAAGCCTGCTTCTCCACCAAGACCTCATCACAGCTTTGTGAGTGGCCTCCTGCCAGGTCTAAGATGCTGAAGTAGAATCCTAACCTGGTATTTCCTCCTCAGAGCCACACAAATGCAGCAGGCGCTGAGGGGAGAGAAGCCGCTGCAGAAGGAAGAGGGGGAACAGAGGATATTCAGGACACGGAGAAAGGGCACCGGCAGTAGGGACCTCTCTGCATTAAACAGACAACAATGAACGTTTTCCTTTTTTCCCTTCTCAGTAGCCTTCCTTCCCCCTTAATTCTTATCTTTGCCCCACTATGTAGCCCCCAGGGTGCTCTCCCAATTCCCCGGACCGTGAAGTCCTCCTCCCTCAGCCGACAGTCTCTTCATCTAACAACTTTCCATCCCTCAGGGGTGTCTCACCTGCACCCCACCTGCTGCCCTGGTTTTGTCCCTTTTCCTCAGTCCTGAAGAGGGTTGGAAAATAGCTACTCAACTTCCGTACCTGAGAAAATCAGCCCCCCTGAGATCCAAAGGCAATTACTTGGCTTCCTCCCCAGGGAGGCTGGGAGGATGAGGTCACTGACAAGGCAAAGGAAGGGCGGTGCAGAATACAGCAGTTGAGGCCGGACCCCTAACGTGGTCCCAAAGGGCGCCTGCAGCAAACTCACCCTGCACATCACCACCACTCCTGGGGGCAGGGAGGGAGCATGGAGGGGGAGGCCCCAAGGATGGCCTGGCCCCTGGCCAAGGTGAGAAAGGGGTAAGAGCACTGAGGGCCAGAGAAGCCAAGTCAAAGGGAATAGGGAGAAAGGAAGCGGGACAAGAGAGAAGAGCAAAATGCAGCCCAGCAGAGAAAGACAGGAACAAAGGAGGGAAGGGACAGAGAAAAGGATGCAAGAAGAACTAAAGAGGAGGAAAGCAGAGGGAGCAGAGAAGCTGGAAACAAATCCTCGGTGATTCCATTAAAGACTCAAATGAGAGGGAAAGATCTGTTTCAAGGTTCCCTGCTCCTCCATCCCAGTCAGATGGGAGTGGCCAAAAAAAAAAAAAAAAAAAGAAAGGAAGATAGGAAACAATTAGTCACTTCACTGACTTCGGGGACTCCCTGGACAGCGGGCAGGTGGAAAGGGGTCTCGGGAAGCCTAGGCTTCTCTCCTACTGGGTCTCTCACCTGGCCTTCCAGTACCAGTACACCCCCAGCCCAGCCCACCCTCCTCCTGGCAAATGCAACGTCCACTGTATAATTTCCTCTTGGTCTTTCCAACTGGCCTCCTGGGGCCTCTGGGCAAACAAAGTGATATTTGAGTTCTGAGAGACTTCAGAGATTCTCTAAAATAGGATGTGGCATACCTGATCATATCACTCCCAACGAGGCCTAGAAATTTAGGATAAATGCCAGAGGAGAGTTTCTCTAATGCTCCCAGAACTCACCAATGGCAGTCCCTGGGCTCCCCACGCCCACCATGTCTTAGAACCACAACTGGTCTATCCACCTCTAGCCTGACCACTGGCAAAGGAGATGACAAGAGTAAGTCCTTCTCTTTTCTTTTGACCACAGTGTGCCACACCCTTTGTGAGACGGCCTGCCTCCAACCTCACTCAGTCTTCTACTGTCTAAGCTCAGAACCCTGTCTCACCGCCTCCAGAAAACCATTCATCAACAAGACTCTTCCAAATCGCGTCCCCGAACACCAGGACTTCAGCCCATTAAGTAATTCATATTCCTGCCTCTTGAATCTTTATCCTTCCCCATCCAAGCCAACAGTCACCCATTCATTCCCCGTCTCTTCACACAGCAAGCTCTCCAATGCTGAAAGGACTCCAGACTCTGTCGTTTAAAAACCACTTTCACGTGGATGGTATCAAATGGAGAACTGAGATTCACAAGGACTACGTGTGACTTCAAGACTGGCAGTGTGGTGGGGCGCCTGGGTGTCTCAGTCGGTTAAGCATCCGACTTCGGCTCTGGTCATGAGTACACAGTCTGTGGATTCGGGCCCCACGTTGGGCTCTGTGCTGACAGCTCAGAGACTGGAGCCTGCTTTAGATTCTGTGTCTCCCCCTCTCTGCCCCTCCCCACTCACTCTCTGTCTCTCAAAATAAAATAATAAAGACATTAAGAAAAAAAGATTGGCAGTGTGGGAACATGAACTCCAACTCAAGTTCCCACCATGCCCCATCCTCTTCCACTGCCACCACCCTACCACACTCGTTCCCTCCAGCCACCTGCTCTGACCAGAGGTCTGTGAAGTTCTTCCTTTGGTCTGAATTGATGCCCTCTCTCCCTGCAGCTCCCTTTACCTTACTGCAAGAGTTTTTCACCCTCTACCATCGAGATGCCTCATTCAAGACACAGCTGATGAAGGAAATGGAAAGACGAGAGGTATTGATGGGAGAGGGGGGTAGAAAACCAGGCAGGAGAGGTTCCCTTTGCCATGGTTGGAAATGAAAGAGGAAGTTCAGCCAATCTGAGGACGGAGGCACTAAAACTCATCCCTGCCAGGACCTGGGAGAGATGGGGCTCTTTTTTCTCCAGAGATCCAGGGAGCCACAGTTTATCTTGCAATCTTCACAGCAGCCCCACAGCCAGATGCAGAAAAAGAAGGGCTGCACAGCTTTCAAAAACAGTGAGAGCCACAGAAGATCATCACTCCATGGGTCACATACAAAATGAGGACAAAAAGGGGGATAAATCAATCAATTGGTGAGGCACCCAGTCCAGTCCCTCAGCTTCCTCCTATTGCCCTTGTGATCTCCCCAGTATTATAAAAAAAAGTTGGTGTGTCACGAGCACATAGACAAGGTCACAGATACATATTATCCCATTACCTACATGCCTGCATGCGTGTGTGAGTGCACGCACACATACACACACACACACATCAGCATCTCATTCATACACAGAACAATTTCAGGTATTCGGGTAAGTGCATACCTTCCCAATGTATTTATTATCACAAATGGCATTTATAAACATGAAAACAAAGAGGCATAATCATGGAGCTTGGACTCCACAAGATGTCCCCCACACGCACATCAACCTTCACCTAGACACATATGTATACATGTCAGGCATTCACAGTTTCATCCTCATACATCTCATTCACATATCCAAACAATGCTTCTGGATCCTCTCCGTAACTCCTTCAGTCCCAGGCTCCATCCTGAGGTCCTCACACCCCACACCTTTTAAACATCGCCTTCCCAAAAAACAACACCATCTCCTTTTCCTCCATCCCTATTTCCTGCTCCCCCCCCTCCACCCACATGTAGGAACACACGCACCATAGAATCCGAGACAGAACTGGGCTCCATGATACATACACATCTACTCATTAATTCATTTGTTCATTCCTTTATTTAACAGCATTTATTGAGTGCCTATTATGTTTCAGGTACCACACTAGACTCTGATGAAACAAAAAAGAATAAAAATAATGCCCAGCTGGGTCCTCGTTCCAGCTCAGCCATAATGACCTTGAACCACAACATAGGACACAGAACCTAGATCTCGGTGTCCTGAGTCCATGTGCAGAAAGAAGAGGAAGGGATTGTGTTTAAACTATCCCAAAGGAAAAGGGAAGTTCTGTCGGTAAAATTCCAGGAGGAACTGGGACAGAGAGAAGAAAGTGATGCTTGTACTATCCTGACAGAAAGAGAAAGAATTCATTTCTGTGCTTTTCTTGGTGTCTAGGCCCCCTCAGAGGAAAAGTTTAGGCAGAAACCAGAGTGGTAGAGTTTTACCACTTGGGTGGATGTAGCAAAATGAGGAACAGGGTGCCTTATCCACTCTCCACTCCACTTGATGAGATTACAAACTCCACAGGAGCAGGGACTGTCTACTTTGCTCACCACTCTATCCCAGCCTCCAGCACGTCACCCGGCCTTCAGGAGGCACTCGATTAATAGTTGCTGAATGAATGAATGACCCAAGGATGGCAAACCAACCTCTGTTCACAGATTTTCTTGATTCACGAAACACACAGAAAAGCCCCTTCTACTGACCCTACCCTACATTCCTCAAGGCCTTCTCTAGTCTCAGAGAAGGGTAGGCAGCCCAGTCAAATCCTTCACTCAGGATTAGAAATCCTCATCCTGGGGCACCTGGGTGGCTCAGTCAGTTAAGCATCCGACTTCGGCTCAGGTTATAATCTCACAGTCTGTGGGTTCGAGCCCCACGTTGGGCTCTGTGCTGACAGCTCAGAGCCTGCAGCCTGCTTCAGATTCTGTGTCTCCCTGTCTCTCTGCCCCTCCCCTGCTCACTCTCTGTGTCTCTCTCAAAATAAAATAAAGGCATAAAAAATTTAAAAAAACAAAAAACAAAAAACAAATCCTCATCCTGTTCAATCCATCATCTCCAGACTGCCTATCTCACCCTCTCTAGTGCCTCCACTTATGAGTCTGTGCTGTTAGGAAAATTTTCCTTCTAGGTAAAGGTGAAATCCCATAGCTAGAGACGCTTCAGCTCATATGCTCCAGATGTTGAGTTCATCTTTGGCAGAGTCCTACTATGGGAAACAGGATTCCTAGATGCTCTTCCCAAGAAAGAATTGCCCTGCACAATTAGATTGGTATAGGCTTTTTAACCCAAGGCAAAAACACCAGACCCAGGCTCTCTGAAGACAATCTAGATGTCCTACATCAGAAACTGAAAGGGTATGGGGCACCTGGGTGGCTCAGTGGGTTGAGCCTCTGACTTCTGCTCAAGTCCTGATCTTGTAGTCCATGAGTTCGAGCCCAGTGTTGGGTTCCCTGTGCTGACAGCTCAGAGTCTGGAGCCTGCTTTGGATTCTGTCTCTCTCTCTCTCTCGCTCTCTGCCCTTCTCTTTCTCTCTCAAAAATAAATAAACATTTAAAAATTTAAAAAACAAAAAATTGAAAGGAGAGCTGAGGGGTGGGAGGACAGGATATGTTGTATAGAGGAATCAAGGCTTTTATATATATTAAAGCCTCCCCAGTATTCAAACAGGGCCAAATCCAATAAACCATCAACGAGGGATCTATCTTGATATCAAAATCTTTCTCTGTTCTGAGAAAGTGCGATTGAGAATCTTATCCTGGTGACTAATAATATGAAAATGGGACTTTTCTGGGTAAGTTATTACATGCAGCTAGCACTCTTAAGGACCAGACTGCTGAAAGAAGGGACGGCCAGAATAATTCAATCAATGAGATTAGTCCACCAATATCTCCTGTAAGGACAGCTCAGCTAATGCACTCTGGAGGGCCAGCTGCCTCTATTCCCTCTTTCCCTGGGCTGCAGTGCCTCCTTTGGGGATCCTCTCCTCTCACCAGTGAGCACCTCTCATACTAAAGGAAGAAAAGAGCAATTTTCTTCCAGGAAAAACGTTTGGTTAGAAAGGTGTGGGAGAGGGTGAACAGGTAAAAACCCACTCTCTTGCAGGTCCCATTCATTACCTGGAATGGAGGCAAGGAAAATATATGATGAGCCACTAGTGCTATGGGGAAGCAGTCGTGGGACACCTTGAATTTTCTAATTTATGCACCCTGAGGTCCCTTCTTTGCCTTTCCACCACTTCCTTACCACCCCACCCCCACCCCGGCTTAGTTACCTTTAACAGAGCACCTTTTTTCTATCAAGAATCACCCAGTGCTACTCCCAACAAAAATCAATTCAACCCGGTTTTCCATTTCTTCATCCCAGAGCCCATTCCAAGGCTGCGCTTCATAGAGCCCAGCAAATTGCATTGGCTGGAGGCAGCGAAGGAGAGGAGCTGATAAGCACATTTGGATGCCAAGCCTTGTTGCCCACTGTGCCTCAGTTCTCCCCAAGGCCTCTCTGAGCAGCGAGAGTATAAATGAGACCCACCCACTCAATATCAAGGGGTCATCTTATTACCATAGGTGAAGTATTTTAAAAACAAAACAATCATTAGCATCTCTCCATCTCCTACCTCCATCTCTCCCGCTGCTGAGAACCCAGTAAATGGAAAGCTTCAGTGCTCACAATTGAGGATAATGGGGGGGGAACTGGGTTTCAGGGCTATGGTTCCTGCATTTCCTCACTGAATATCTACAGCCTTTTTTCTGGGACCATTGGGAGTCATATCAGGGAGGACACCTTCCCTCCTTCTCTGATTAAGAATCAACAGACTGCGGAGATTACCCAATGGCGGCTGACTGGGAGATAAACATGGTGCATGCTCTGTCTTTGACCCAATCCTCTCTGAGGAACAGAAAGAAAAGTTGCTTCCCTCCCCTGGGACTGGAGTATGGGACACCTGAGTCCCTTGTTTCCCTGTTTATCCATCCTCCCCCATGCCTTTCTCCTGCAACAAGAAGAAAAGATGCCTAAATGTGCTTGGAAATCCTTGGGAGACCATAGAGCAACAGAAAGGTTTTGACAGTTACCTTGCCCCTATCAATCAATTTTTCTTCACCACCACCACCACTACCAGGGGGGCTCCCCGGTAGGGGTTCCACCCCCCTCTTCCAGATCCCAGCTGAGTCCCCCATCATTACTATGCACAGTGGGTTTCCAGGCCCCCAGGAGAAATGAGCAGCTCAGGTATGGGCCCCCCTATCCATCCCCATCCCCCTGAAAGATGCAGGAGGCTGAAACCACCAATCCCAACGGAGGTACATATGACCCACAGGTTGGCACAAGTATCCCCATGCACTAGAGCTGCAGCTGGGTGCAATCACTCTACACACACCCGTGTGTCCCACGGACACTCGTGCACACACATGTGTTCTGCACAAGGGTACGTGTGAGTCAGCCTGGCACCTCCTGAATGCTGCCCGTCTGCAGCCCTGCCACACCGCGCATACTGTGCCGCCTCTCCGCGCTGCGTGTGTCAGCCGGGGGGTTCCACCGGCACAGACACCTCGCTAGCTCTGCAACTCCTAAACCCTCTCCAGCCGGCCGACTTGCTCTGCACATGCCTTGCACATGTGGCCTGGCTATGCCGTGTCAGGGCAGCTTATTTCCTCGCACCTGCCAACATGTGTGCCGGAGAGAATCCACCAGCCCGGCTCCAGTTACCCCCCCCCTCCCTTATCCATGCTCTCTAAGATCCCTTCCCCCCACGCCCGGCCAGGGACTCACAGAGACCGAAGCTTAATCCACATCTTCTTGCTGGGGGCTGACTTCAGCTCCAGGGGTGACGGGCAATCCGGCTCCAGCATCTCTGGAGGGCTGCGGGGGGACAGCTCCATGCTCAGCCTCGATCTAGGGGAACGGAGGGAGGAGACGGTACCGCGGCTCAGCCTCAGCCCCAAGCCGGGCGCCCCTCGCCGCCCCAGCCCCCCCAACCACTTCCCACCTGCGGCTGGCGCGGACCAGCCAGGCCGGTGTCTCTGGGCTCGGCCCAAGCTGGCGGAGCTGCGGTCCCTGCGGCTCCTGCTCTCGCGCTGCCCAGCCGAGCTCTGGCTCCCAGTCCGAGCTCTCCGCGCCGCCGCCGCCGCCGCCGCCGCCGCGCCG
>NC_043709.1:59641041-59791315 GCF_006229205.1 Suricata suricatta
CCGGCTCCGCTCTCACTCCGCGCAGCCCCTCCCCCCCTGAGGAGCGCGGGGGAGCCGGGGGCACACGCAGACACAGGCGCCGAGGGCGAGCGCACGCACCCGGGCGCCCGGGACGAGCGGCGGCGTGTGTGCCCCGCGCGGGGGCTGCGAGTGCGTGTTTACAGAGTGCCTGGCGCGCAGGCGGCCGCAGCGCTCCGTGTGGGCGGCCGGGTGCGTTCCGCGGTGTGTGTTTTGAGTTTCTGTGTACGTGCGTGCGGCTTCGTGGATCCACGCGTGCCGAGCCGCCTTGAGCCCGGGGTTGTGCGGGAGGGGGAGGGGATGGATGAGTCCCCCCCGCCACCACCACCACCACCCACCCCCCGCCGCCTGGGGGAACCCGTGCACAGCGGCTGACCCAAGCCATCCACCATCCGAAACCCAGCTCCGGACCAGACCCTCACACCTTGCGCTCCTGCCTTTGAAGGGAAAAAGTTCAAGGTCTGCTCTGAGTTGCCATGGGATCCCATTCCTCTCCTCAGTTCCCTTAACTTGGTGGTCCTGATAGGTCTGCATCGCCGTGGCCTTCCCCCCACCCCCACCGAGCGTCTCTATCCGTCTCCCTGGCCTGTGGGGGTTTCGTCCAAGCTTAAAGCTGTCCAGACAGAATGCACCAGAATAGGGAAGACCGCATCATCGTTGTACAGAACTCGGTAAGATCCAGGAAACCGTTCCTAGTATCTCATCTCAACCCCTCCTTTAGCGTGGCCTTTTTATTTCCTCTGATTCTGCCTTCAGTAATAGAAATCTAATGCCTCAGGGCCCGCACAAAACAGCCGGGCTGCTGAAACCTTTGTAAAATAATCAATGAACCGAAATTTGAATTCAAGCCCTTGTAACCGGCAAAGCCTCTTGCATCGGACTGAATCTTACCTAGGATTCCGGCAGGAATCACCTTAGGATTCCTCCGAATAGCTCTGTTCCTTAATAACCACCTACCTTGGAATTATGGGAAAATCCTATGTAAACAGAAACTGGGGAGGTGTTCACTAACTACTGGATCCCAAGCAGGCCACTAGTTCAGAATTCCAGAATATGAGTTTTAAGTTCAAGAACTCTGGAGGTTGGAAGAAGGGATGATTGGAAGGTATTTAGTCCATTCTCAATGGGGGAGGGGGAACTTCCCCCACCCCCCACCCCCACTTCCCAGGCAGTGGAGGAGTAAAGAAGCAGCAGGACAGAAGTGAAGTGGCAAAGACTTCTGACATGAAAAAATTGCCCTTTAGGTGATTAGATTAGGTGGGGCCTTCAGACCTAGCAGGACAGAGAAGTATCAGCAAAACCAACTCCCAGGAAGTTACACAGGCAGAGACAGAGATGGAGAAAAAAAGCAGAAAGAGTACGGGACTTCCCTCGCTGTGTCCATCTAACTTCTGCATCCATCCTCCTTTCCCCTCTCCTGATGAAGAGCCCCAGCCCGGATGAAGTGGCATCAGAGACCCCAGTCAGACTCCTACGCAATCCAGTTCTCAAACTTGAGAGCCATCATCTTCCTTAACAGCTGAAAAAGAATGAGCTGGAAACTACAAAAGAATTGCAAATTAGGATCTGAGCGAAGGAGCTTCCCAAATTAGGCAGGTATTTAAACACAAAGAGGTGGGAAAGAGGCGGGAGATGTACTTTCAGAGGGATCTCGAAATTTCTTGTCACCACAATGGCATATCCTATCCTGAACCCCCAAGCCCCCAACTCCTATCCCACTTGAAGAAAAGGAAAATTCACCAAAACAAAACAAAAAGTTTTTCATGAAAGGTGCTTCAGAGTCCGTCTAGTCTAACCCACTTCATTTAACAAATGGGAAAACTAAGCCTAGAAAAATAACGCGGTCCCCACAGAGTAAGCAACAAAGCCAGGGCCAAACCTCCTAACCTTTTTCCTGTGTTTTTCCAGTCTGTGGCTCTCTTTCTCCTTTAGTTACCCGTTCTGGTCTTTAACCTCAACCTCCTCCTTCTGGCAGCAATTTCGTCCCATTTCTGCTTACCCTACCTCCAGACAGATAAGAACCAGATATATCTGCTCCATCCATAGGCTCAAAAGACCACTGTTTTTCTCTCCCTGCCCTCTCGTCCCCAACCCCCCTCTTTTCTGCCAACCTCATTCCTTTCCTTTTTGCCTTCCAAACTGCCCCTGCCCCTTGGAGACCCCTGCCTCCTCACTCCCCTAACCCTACAATTCCTCCTAACAAGCTCATAGTTTGATAGAGACCAAAAATGATACTTTGGCAGCAGTGACGGATGGATGTGATGTGCCTCCTACGGGAATGCTATTTAAAGGGGCAGCCTCACAATCCTCTCCCTCCAAAGTGACAAGAGAAAAGCCTGCTCCTCAATCTCTCCGGAGCTGCAAACTCAGCTCAAGTTAACTTCTGACTTCCTCAACCTGCAGCCCAGCCTGTGTGCCTGCTTCCTATTCAGGTGGGAGGAGAGAACTTGACACTCACTGAGGTGTGGGGGCTGAGGGGGGACTCATCTTTGTCTCTTTTGATGACAGGTACTTAGGAGGAGCGGGAGGCCCTGGAGGGGGAGAACTGGAAGAACACTCTTCCCCCAACCTCGTGAGTGCATTTCAGCCATGTGCCAGCTTCATCTGAGAGTCGAACTTTGTTGGGGAGAACTGATACAGGCAAGAGGACCTGTGTGAAGGAAGCCTTCCCTCCAGCTGGGACTGCCCTTGCTCCGGAGGCCCAGTGCTCAAACTGGCCATTCCTCCCAGGCAAAGGGCCAGCTGGCTGGATCTCCTGGGCCAGGCTCTGACCCCACCTGCCCACTGAACCGAACACCTTATGGGGGAAGCAGTGCTTGTACCGCGCCAAGGAAAGGGATCTCCTCAACAAGCATCTCACCCCAGCCCTGTGGGAGGGATAATTCCATCTCACTGCCGCAAACAAGTTAATGGAGATTTTAATGAAAACACAGTGCACTAATGAAAATGCTGAGCCTAGACCTACTCTCTGCCTGCAAGACAAAACAATTGGAGTCAGAATTTCTCCCTCAGATTTCATTCCTCAGCTCCTTTTAAGGCCTGAATAAAATAAGCTGGGCATCTGAGAGCAGAAGGCAGCTTATAGTGGATTGTGTCCCCAGCTGTCAGGGGTCAGAGAGCCTCCTGGTCAAGGAAGCAAACTGCCTAAAATGCTCAGGGGTCCTGTCACCTCATCTGTTCCTTCACCTTAGACACTCATTTTTTTGTTTCAGGTGGTAAAGGCCATCATGTCCTCACCTTCTCCTGTTTGTTCATTCTAGAGTCTCTGGTTTCTAACAAGGAAGACTTCCAGCTGCGGAAGCAGTCTGGGCAGGTAGAAAACGTCGAGGATTGACATGAGACTCGGGTCCCAGTTCAAGACATAGTGCTAAACATGGGACCTTCATTACATCATTGAATGTCTCTGAGTCTCTTGACTGGCCTCAACTCAGGAAGCCTCCCCGGCTACCTTGCAGAATTGTCATAAAGGTTGTGAAAGCGCTTTGGGAAAGTATAGATAGCAGAGAAATGTGTGTGTGATTACATGTTTGTGAAAAGATATTATGTCAAATGACAACATTTTCCAGAAAAGGAGAACAGATTTGTATCGCCAAGTGGTAGGGAAGGCGAAGGGGATGTGGTTGTACAAAAGCAACACGAGGAATCCTTGTGGTGACAGAACCGTTCTATAGTTTGACTGTGGTGGTGGCAGATGCACGAACCTACACGTGAAAAAGAGTCACGGAACTACATTCCGTACACACAGACGATCAAGAATAAGTAAAACTGGGGAAATCTGGATTCGATCTTGAACGCTATCAATGTCAATATCCTGGTTATGATAGCATGCTATCGTTTTGCAAGTGCTACCTCTGGGAGAAACTGGTAATGAATGGTACCCGAGATCCCTCTGTGTTCTTTTTCTTTTTCTTTTTTAAGTGGAGTATAGTAGACACACAGTGACTCTGTGTTACTTCTCACAAGTGCATGTGGATGAATTATCTCAATTTAAAAAAAATTTTTTTAAGTAAGCTTTACGCCCAACGTGACCCTGAGATCAAGATTCACGAGCTCTATGGACTGAGCCAGCCAGGAGCCCCTATCTCAACAAAATTTTTAATTACAGAAGTATTATGTCTACCCTCTATTCCCCTGCAGCAACTTCTCTCTTCTGTCCTTAAGAGGCTCCTATTTACGTGGTTCTACATATACGTGAAAAGAGATCTCCATCACCTGAAGGGTAAGATTCTAGCAGAGTAGGATAAGGAGTAGTTGTTCAGATACTTCTGAGCCTTCTCTTCCTAATCAGCTTTGCTCTCAGTCTCAATAGGCCTGACCCTGAATCACTCCTTTAGAACATAATGTCCCTTCCACAGCAAGGAAGGACAACCAGCTGATGCCTGAAGCTGGATCCTCTGTTGCTTCTATCCTGAAGAGGAGACAATTGTTGCTAAGAAAAACTTGTGTATCAATGATGAGTGCCAAGTTTAAGAACTTTTGACTTTCTCGGTGTTGAGAAATAAAGATCAAACATGCATACAAAAATCCCAAAACAGCTATCAAATAGCTTTAGTGAACCTCAGATGGTTTTGTTGAAATCCAACAATTGCTTCCGCTTTATCATGGAAATATGGACATGACCCTAATTAATCAACTAATTATATTTGCCCATTTCCACCACTCTCAACCGGTGACCTGCTATCCATTGCTCCAGTCCTCCCTGGCCGTGGTGCACAGAAGTGATGGATGGGGCCGCTGTTTCCTGCCACGGAGTTAACTAAATCTAGTTTAGTGCTATCTTGAATGCCCCAGGCTTTGTGACACTTGAAATTCTAATTAGTGCAGAAAAGAGCTAAGTTGAAACAGCTTGTACTCCCTCAAGTATACCCGCTCTCAGGGCCCTATAATCTAATGAGGTCTATGAAATTTAAGATCTAGAGGAGAAATCCCTGCCTGGAGCAACAGCTGTACCCAGGATGACAAGGGGATTGGCGTTGAATTAGGGGCTCCAGATAGGAGGAAGAGTACCCTCAAATGATCGGGGAGGGAGACCCACATGACTCTGATCCAATTCACTGTCATGTGACCTCGAATTAGCTAGATTGACCTGTGGCTCTGGGTTGCGGGGATGTCAAAGAAAAAGCAGGAGGGGTTACGGCTAACCAGATGAAAGAACTTACTAGTCCCCGGCAAGGTACTGTAGAGCAGGTGAGGGTGGCTGGGGCCAGGGAGGATCTCCCCCTCTTGTAAGCGGTAGGGATGGGGCAGAGGAAGAGACCCATGACTCCTAAAAGAGCCCCCACAAAGGAAAAAGGAAGTTCTTTGGCTACCACTTTGCAGTAGGAGCAGGCTGAATGTTTGCTGAACACATTTGGAAAAGGAAGAGAGGAGATAATCGTCCTAATGAATGTGCAGGAGACAATAGAAGCTCCAGTGGGAGAATTATAAGCTCATTATGGTTTAATATGATGATTGATCATCTCTGCCCGCCAGCATTATCCTAGAATAGTGATGAAGGTCAAGAGACCCATGCCAGTCAGAGCTCAAGCTCCAGCCACGACAAGACAGAAAACATATTGGAACGTTACCAATTTTTTAATGTAAAATTCACACACGTGACCCCAATTCCCTAATTTTTCCCGCAAACTGTCCTCCCTCTCCCCCCCACCCCCACCCCTGCCAGCCTGCCCCATTTCTCTTTGATTTTTCAGCCGCGGATTATTTTGTTTTTGTGCCTCTGTATGTCTGTTCATCAGCTCTGGCCCCTGACCCCAGCCCTTGAGAAAATGGCTAGAGCTTCATGGGTTTAGGTAGGTCCAAAGGGCCCCTCAGTGGGTACTAGTTGGCACTCGGTTCAGGTGGAAGGCCCGGGATACCTCCCGATAGGCATTTCGCAGCAGGACGTAAGGGAAACAGGACTCCAGCATGTCCAGGGTCAGGAAGGAGGACTCCTCCACTACCTGGAAGAGAGCAGGTAAAGAGATGAGAACCTTGGGGAGGGCCTACCTCTATGACACCCTGTTCCCTCATTCTGTTTCCAGAGCCCTCTCAGGCCCTTAGAGTCACAAGTGAAGAGGTTTCCAAATCACACTCCCCTCCTTCTTCCCTCACTTGGTTTAGTTTTAGGAGAGCAATATGGCCTCTCCGCCTTCATTATAATGGCCCCTGTGTCCTTTATCAGGGTTATAGGAAAGGCTCAGAAGCAGGAGGCAGGAAAGAACCACTTCTCTGGTGGCAGAAAAACTCCCATTTTACCCATTCTGGAGGCTAAATCATTTGTGGGTGCACAGAAGCAGGTAAGGCTGGATAAAAGGGCTAATGACAGAGCTTTACGGAGAAGGCAACGATCACCACTCCAGGCCAAGAAAGAAGAGCCTGGAATCCACATGGGTCCTCTTGTGCCGGGTCTCTGTCTCCTCCCTCCCTAGTAGAGTGCTTGGGGAGCAGTAAGGATGCTGCATAAAGGAGCAGGCATGATTAATTAGTTTAATTAGAAGCCTGTGTGCTATGGTGATCCCAGCAGCCCCCACAGCCAAGCAGAAAGATAGATCAAGATGCCTGGATAAGACTGAGGGTAGTGATGGAGGGTTGGGGGGAAGGGAGACCTATTGGGGAAGGGCCCCACAGCCTAGCATTGGTCTAGAGGCTCCCCTGGTCTAGACCAACCCTGAAGAAGCTCATCAGTGCTCTCCTCATCCCTGAAGTTGTGGGACTAGAAAACACATACCAGAGAGAAGTGTCCCATATCCTCCGGCAATTTACACAGATGGGCCCTCCCCAATATGTCTGGTGTTTCGCATCCTCAAAATTCATTCTGGAAGGAGAATCCACCCTATCTACTCTAATGTGTTTGTTTTTCTGAAGTCCTTTCAAGTTTTAAAATTTATAAGAGTCTGCTGTTCTCAAATACATGCACACACAACAGCCTCAGAGGAACAGACACTGCAGACTGAAGGGAAGGAAATGTGCCAGTAAAACTGTCGATCTGATCTTAGGTTGGATAACAGAGGGACTTTCTTGCTAGGCAAGACTTTCAAAGCTTAGGCCGAGAGAGAGATAGGGTTTCTTTTGCAGGATATGACTCTCAGGTACACGGAAATGAGTGATGGCTTCAAGAAGAATCCACTGCCCCAAGACTTCCTATTCTTTGCTCCATTAAGCCCAGAAGATAACAGGGCTTCTACATGGAGGAAATTCATGGCAGTAGAAACAGCCCTAGAGTGAAGGCCAAGAAACGTGGGTACTCATGGCCTATATTTTGGGGGAGACCTTTTGCATGTCATCTTTCCCTCCCTTCTCCTCAGTTTCCTCACCTACAAATTGTAAGGACTGGACTAATTGCCAGGATCTAGTCTAATTCTGATGTCTAGAATTCCATGATTCTCTGAGAGTCCTCTCTTCCCCTGCTAAACCCATGCCAGGAACAGGCTGGCAGCAACAGGGGTGGGCACTGCCCAGGCTTGACAGCCAAGACAGAAAGACCCCCACAGAGGGAAGTGCCTGGCCAGGACTTGGGGCTACATGAGTAGCCTCTTAACTCAGAATACAGTTCCTTCCCAGGGATTTCTATGTGAAAACATTTGCATTTAAATTGCTTTGCAGCAGCTAGTCCCTAGGTCTCTCCCTCTAACAAAAAGCTCCTGGTCCTAGCTCTGTCCCAGCTACTCTGCAGGCTCACTGTGATGCCACAAGGGGCAGACACCCTCCCACACTAGGGGATGGGGTGGGCCAGCAAAGCAGAAGGAGGCAGCGCTGAGTGGCAATATAGAACCTTATGGAGGTGAAAACTGCCCAAGCAAATGAAGAAGCATTCCTAAATCATCCAGAAACTAAAATAAGCAGCAGAGAGAGAGAGAAAATTGGTTGACCATCTATTAGGAACTAGGCATTTTCACATATGTTTTCTTATAAATCCTAACACACTATCACAAGGATTATTGCCCACTTTTACAGATAAAGAATCAGAGTCTCCGAAAGGTTAAGGTTAATTAACTGGCCCAAGGTCGTGCTGGTTCAAAGACTATGCTCTATGTAGCACACTACTGGGTTTTGCCCTCATCTGCCTGCTCTGCCCTGTCACCCCTCACCACCACCACCCCCCACACCCCCAACCACACACACACACTCATGTCCATTCTCTTCTCATCTCCGTCATAATCCTTAACCCAATCTAGGCCTTTTCTAGCTGAGACACAGATCCCACTCAATACCTGTGTATTGACAGCAGACCCAAAGAGAGTCCCAGGCATGCCTGCCCCTAACATCTGTGGGCCTTGCCAAGAGTACTACATACTATGTGATTAAATAAATCAAACATTAGGGTCTATTGTTCAACCTTCACAATCTACCTTTATGATTTCATGGACGGTCAGGTTTGAATTAAGAATTCTTAGACTCAAAAAAAATTTTTAATTAATAAATTTTAAAATACGGGCAGCTGGGTGGCTCAGTCAGTGAAGCATCCGACTTTGGCTCAGGTCGTGATTTCACAGTTGATGGGTTCGAGCCCTGCGTGGGACTCTGTGCAGACAGCTCAGAGCCTGGAGCCTGCTTTAGATTCTGTGCTTCCCTCTCTTTCTGCCCCTGCCCCATTCATGCTCTGTCTCTCTGTCTCCTTTTCTCTTTCTCTCTCTCTCTCTCAAAAATGAATAAGCATTAAAAAAAATATTTAGTTTTGAGACAGAGAGAGGCAGAGTATGAACAAGGGAGGGGCAGAGAGAGTGGGAGACACAGAATCCGAAACAGGCCCCAGGCTCTGAGCTGTCAGCACAGAACCTGATCCGGGGCTTGAACCCACGATCCGTAAGATCATGACCTGAGCCGAAGTTGGACACCTAGCTGACGGAGCCACCCAGGCGCCCCTAAAAATATTTTTTTAATTATAAAAAGAATTCTTAGACTCCTCAGAGATCTGCACCAGAAGAGGGTAAAGGGACCGAGCCCCAGTCTGAGGGATTTTTTAGACACATATGGAATCCCTTTCTGCACATCTACACTCCAGCCATAGGTCCCTTGGCACTAGAGGTACATCCTCCAGCAGTACAGTCCACCTCAGTAGGATGGACTTGGGGAAGAAACTCAGTACAAGTCCTACAAGTAGTCTGGAGTCACTTAGCAGAGAATTCTGGGGTCCCGGAAATCTTCGGTGTGGACTTCACGGTGGAACACAGGCTGCCCTCTCCCCATACACCAGAGGAGGGCCTCTGAAACACAGGGGCCAGGGCAGGAGCCCCTCCTCCTGACCATAGCTAAGTGCAGCACTAACCTGGAGAATCAGATGTCAAGAGCAAAAGAGTGAGTAAGCGTGTTGAAGAGGAAAACAGGGTCATGAGGAAAAGATTTTTTTAAGTTAACTGAGTCAGAGTTCCCAGAAGTTTCTGCCAAAGTAACAAAAGCCCACAGCTTGGGAAAGAAGAGATAGCAGGAGGCGCCTGATTCATGACCCACCTGCCTCTCGGTCTTATAGCTTTTCAGCGGAAAATACTCACCTCCTCTGAGCCCCCATCTCCCAGCTCAGCTCTGTATCATCCAGCACCCTCCCCGTAGCACTTTTTAAGGACAAGACATACAGCAGTAGGAAATGGTCAAGTAAAATCAAGCATGAGCTGGACAGGCAGTGATGGATGAGGGACACGGCCCCCCCATCAGATCAGACTTGAGAACATTGCAGGAAAAAGGACCCAGTTGGCCAGGGACAAGGTAGGTCCTGTCCTGCAGAGAAGTCATTGAAGGCTCTACCTTGGGATTACAGGACAAGTGTGGAATGTTAACCAGAATGGGAGGCCTAACCTTCAAGCCAAATTCCGTTCTGAGGTCACATTTCTGAGTGACAACAAGGCAAGAACAAAAAACCCTCAAGAAGAGTCTCCCTCTGGCCTTTGCTCTTTGTGTTCCCAGACCTACTTACACCAAATACATACCAAGCGCATGAGCAGCGAAATGGATTCCCGATTTCTGGTTTTAAGCTTGTCAGTCTCCTGGCCCAGCTGCAGGAGGCTGACGGAAGCCACCTGTAGGGGAAGAATTTGTAAGAAAGCAGATTTTTATGGAGGTCAGAGTAGGACAGCCTCAGGCTACAGGAAGTTAAACAAAGATCAAGGAGGAGAGTTAAGAAGGGCTGGGATGTTCTTGGAGACTCTCAGCTTGGTGGAAAAGAAGCAAATCCCTGAGGCTCCAGAGATGCACCTTGCCTGTAAACCAGGCCGTGCAGACCACAGGAGGTTGTAAGGGTGAGGACAAAAGCTAGAACAAAGGCAAGTAATAATGTATGCTGGAGATTAATCCCTTGTCTCAGGTGGCCTTCAGACAGCACTGTCACCAGGCTGTTTACGGCTGACTCCCCACCAGACTGGAGACAGAGCTGGGCTTTGATTCAGATGCAGTGTTCTTCATACTCCCCTCCTGCCAACTCCCAAATGGCTGTCCTCTCCCTGCACCTCCGGGCCCCCAACAGATCAAAGAGGGAGGAAGAAAACATGATTCACTGCATCCCAGGCCCAGGTTATTCTCATTTAGCAAACAAACAGGGCAAATGGAAAAGGGGGGAAAGGGGGGTCCCTTCTCACTCCATCTTAGAGATCTGAATATTCTTTATATATAAGATGCTTGCAACCCAGTCCGATTGGCTGGCTGGCCCAGTTTAAATGGAGACCCTCTAACTAAACCTCTAGGACAGTGGTATGATTCCTGAGAGAATATGATTTACTGGGTTTCCTCCTAAAAGGAGACAAATGAGGCCCTAGTTCTTAAGTCAGGCCCAAGCTCTGCAGGGGAATAAGCTCCCCATTGTTGAGAATGCTTAGCCAGGCAGTGGGTAATGGACCACGTATCAGAAGCGCATGGATGGGATTCCACATCGGAGGACTTAGAATGGAAAACCCCAGGGCCTCTTTTCAACAATGTAAAGAGACTACTTATTCTGTGCTTTTCTAGAGGCAAAACTTAAGATGAATGGTGATTGTTACAGGGAGTCAAACCTTGGCTAAAAATATTTCTTGAAACAATCTTTCTCGAATTGGATGTGACCTACAGTAAAATCAGCTGCCTGATTATAAACCCCAGTCCTAGAAATCGAGCCCAGCAGTTCTCGAAGTGAGATCCCAGGATGAATGGCTTCAACATCACTTGGGAACTTGGAAATGCAAATTTTCTAGCCCCACCTCAAATCTGAATCAGAAATTCTCCAGGTGATTCTGATTTACACCACCATTTGAGAATGTGAAAAAAAGGTTTTTTGGTTTTTGGGGGGTTTTTTTGGTCAGGATGAGAGTTGGAAAGGGCCTCCTTATAGGTTCTAAAACTCAGTGTCTCTAATTTGATTGTACATCAGATGTCCTGGAGACCTTATTAAAAACAGAGGACTTGGAGTGCCTGGGTGGCTCAGTCAGTTAGGTGACCAACTCTTGATCTTAGCTCAGCTCTTCACCTCAAAGCTCCGCGCTGGGCATGAGGTAGACTCCGCCTTGGGCTCCACACTGGGCATGAAGCCTACTTTAAAGGAAAAAACACAACAACAACAACAACAGAGGCCTGGACTCACCCTAGGTTATTCTAATTCAATAGGTTTGGCATAAGGATCAGGAATCTGTGTTTCAACAAGCTCCTTGGGAATTCTCAGGCACACCAAGGTTGGTGAGTGATGGGTTCAGTTCACTCTCCCTATTTAATAAATAGGCAAAATGAGGCCCCAAAAGTTTGGCTCTTCAGAGGCCACACAACTTCTTAGTAGCAGATCCAGAACTAGAACTCAGATTTGCTGACTTAGTCCAATGCTCTTTCCAAGTATTGAGGCAGAGGCTGAAACCCCAGCTCTAAGGGAATTTAGAAGAAACTCCTGCCTTTCACAAAGTGACCACTATTACTGAATCAATGATGTGGTAGGTTAGACTCCAAGGCCACCAGCAATAGCTGTCTATGGATTTAAGTCATACCAATTCCCGCCAGACTTTGCAATCTTCCATTTCATTCCAAAAGACTTTGTAATCTTCCATTCCTTATAACCTAGGGCCACTCACCACCAAAAACTCCTTGAGGTGAGTTTCAATGTTCTTGTTGTAGAGTGTGAAGAGGGCAGCAGATACCTGGATGATGGCTTTGGTCAAGCAGTGAATATTGTTGTTGTAACCTAGGTTATGATTGACAGAGGGGGAGAGAAATGAAAGGAAATAAAGTGAGTCACCCCAGGCTGACCCCAGCTGGTACTTTCTCAGCTTTTCAGGCTAGGCCACCCCTGTCTGACACCAAAAGGACCAGATTTGGGGAATGATATTCCTAAGAAATATCAGGGGATATTTAGGTAGTAGGAGACAGATATTCCTAAAAAGTTTCACTGGAATTGAATTTTACGGAGGCTTCATTCACAAGTGTTTTTTGAAATAGAACTTTATACCTGAGTCAGAACTCTGCAGTCTCCAGGAGACTAACCTAATAGCACTGGTCCCTCAAACCTACTCCTTACTTACCATCCTTCTCAATACTATAGAAGGAAGAAGGGTCAGTGGCGAGGAGTGGAAGGGAAACGGCAAGAAAGATCAAGAGCAGGCAGGCCACCTTGTATTCTTCCTCAGAAGATGAAGTATCTGGTAAGAAGAAAAAAAGAAAAGAGGAAAAGTAAGATCAGCATACAGGAGTTATCTTCTACAGGGGTCCTATGTCACAGAACTACTGGGAAGATCCCATAAGAAAATTATCTACGAAAACACTTTCTAAAGTATGGTAGACGAGTCATTATTGCTGAAGGAGAACAGGACTGGCCCCCACTTATCATGAGGGGCCGGGTCCCAGAGGCCTCCTCCGGTCACTGGAGCAGAGCTCTTCGTGAAGGGCTGACATGCAGTCCAAGGAAGCTGTCAGCTGCCTGATGGGGTGGGGAGACAGGAAGGAGAGGAAAGAGTCTCACCAAACCAAGAGAGAAGGGCCAGTCCAGCAATTTTGAAAGGGCTTAATAACATCCCCTTGGTTTCATCCCATTCTGAGTATGTATAAGAAAGAGGAAATTCGTAACAGGAAATGCAACAGACAATGGGAAACAAGGGGAAGAAGTGAATGGTGTCAAGGTGATTCTATGGGAGGGGAAAGCACCAGATCACTCTGAGGCACACAGATGATATACCACACAACTCAACATGAAGTCATATGTAACCGTGGATTGCTCTCTTGTTTCATTTTCATTAATCTTATCTCCCCAACTAGATCGCAAGTTCCTTTGAGCATTTGCTGACCATCAAAGAGACTCTCACTTAATATTTTTCAGCAAATTGACAGGTCAACTGGTTGGAACCTGGTTAGGAATCTAAATTGCCTATGTAAGTATTTTCTAGGCGTAAGGGACTGCACTTAAAGTCTTTCTTTAGCTCCCAACTTATATCCTCTGACTTCACAATCCCAAGTAAAGGTTTCTTGTTACATTGACACTTTCCCACCTAAAAATATGGCCTAAGCCCTCCCTTGCCCACTTTCCCCAATTTTACCGGCTTTCATATTGGCAATGGCAGCCACCAGGGCTGGGTCAATGTCACAGCCCACTCCTGCAGCAGATGCCAGCTCAAAGACACTCAGGGTCACCTAGTAGAGAAGAAAACAACGTTCTGGACAGGATTCCCAGAGGGAACTGTGTGGCAGAAGCTACGGGTGGTTGCAATTCCTGGATCACAGATTTTAAGCCTTTGGTGTATTATCATCTTTTCTAGATATTCTTTACAGCTCTCCCTAACCTACAGGGAAAAAGCACAAATGCTTTTGTTTGGCATTCAGATACTCCCCAGTGCAAATTTATTTTCTCAATCTTAATTCCCCAAGTGCCTACAGTCAATGCAGCCAGAGCTATCAATTCACTGTCTCCAAACTACAACTCACTTTCTTACTATCATACTTATTATCATACTTTGGTTCATGTGCTTCCCTCATCTCTACTTATATCTAAGTGACATCCATCCCTTGAGGCTTAACTCAAATCTCATATTGCGTGTGAAGCCCTCCCTGAAACACTTCAGCCCCGACTCATCTCTTCCTTCTTAGAGTGGTACCACGGACTTAGCATGGGTCACACACAACTCCTAGTATATCAGTTACCTTTTCCAATAAGAAGTGGGACATATGGCTTATGTCACCACCAAGAAAATAATCCTCTACAACCTCATGGCATCTGAGGGGAGAAAAAGGCCTTGGAGTGAGAAGATCTGGGTTCAAACCCCAGGACCACCACTTTCTAAATGTGTGATCTTGGCTACATGTTACCAAACCTCTTTGAGCCTCAGTTTCCTCATCTGTCAAACTGGGAGAATACTCCCTCACAGAGCTGTTGTGGAGATTAAACCTACACAGAGTTGCTAATGTCCAATAAATATTATTCTTTTCCTCCTCTTTCTTTATCTCCAAGCCAGAAATATTGCACTTTTTCTCTTTCATTTTTAACACAATGCTAAGCACATAGAAGGTATTCAACTAATATTTATTAATTGATAGAATTTAAGAAACAAAACAGATGAACATATGGGAAAGGGGGTGGAGAGAAGAAAGGGGACCAAACTATAAGAGTCTCTTAACAGTAGAGAGCAAACTACAGATTGATGGAGGGAGGTGGGTGGGTGATAGGCTAGATGGGTGGCAGGCATTAAGGAAGGCACTCGTTGTGATGAGCACTGGGTGTTGTATGTAAGTCATAAATCACTAAATTCTACTCCTGAAATCAGTATTGGACTCTATGTTAGCTAGCCAAAATTTAAATTAAAAAAATATATATTTATTGACTGATACTTGAACCTCTTGTACTTAAAATTGAGTTCCCAGGATATGGCCCCAAAGCCCCACTCCCACCCAAGTATTTAGACCTCATTTGAAGTTAACCAAAGTACTTTCAAATGTTTGGGGAGAACAGGACAATTGTTTCAAGAGTAGATAACTGAGTGGGGTAACTTTAGCAAAGAACCCTACAGACACACCAATCTACACACACGTTGCCTATGGTACTTGACATAGAAGACACGCCTTTGCCACGTTCTGCTCCCTTTATTTAAATTGCCTATAGTTGGTGGGTCTGGGGAGATCAGGGACCTGGTCCATAACCTGTGGCTTTTCTGGAAGAAGAAAGGGATGATCAAAGGAGTCTTATTTTCTCTTTCCCTAATCTTTGTACTCCTTTGAGGCAGCAACAGAATCTCTGATGGACAGGCCACCATCCCCTCTTCCCCCGCTCCAACCTGCTTATTTGCACAAATAGGCAAAGCCTAAAACTCAGTGCTGCCCAGGAGATACAGGTAGACAAGGTTTTGACAGGCTCAGCATTCATCTCTGACATCAGCAGTTTCCAGAAACCCAGGTTCACTGTAAAAGAACAGTCAGAAGGGGCAGCCAGCCCAGTGAAACACCAAACCCACACGGTCCCTAGGACAGCTTCAACCTTAAACTCAGGAAAAGAGTGGGGAAATTTCACAATTCCTTTGATCTCAGGGCAAGGAAGTTTTTCTTAATATCTAACATTGATTCTTCCTGCTAACCAGTTTCCTCTTAATCACAGAGCTCTCTCCATGAAGGAAGTCAAGGGCAAGAGAAGTGGCCTACCCTATGTGTCTGAAGGCCCTTGTTCCCAGCCTTTGACTGTATATCTTACATAACAGATGTGTTTGTTTCGAGTGTTTCAAAGGACAAGAAGATGCTGCAAAGGTGAGGGGGGTGCAGAAAAATGGATGTTTGACTCAGGGTGCCTGCAGAAGGCCCTCCTCCTTTCTCCATCTCTGTAGTAAATGCGGCCCTGAGCTGGGTGACACAGACATAGAGGAAACAGAAAGTCTCAGAACTAGGAGGAAGGAAAGACCAGAAAAAGGAAACCCAGCTCAGGTAGACTGGGTGGGAATGGAAGCAATAAATCTTTTCACAAAAAGTATCTGAACTCCTGACTGGAGAAGGGACTTGTTTGCACATAGTTCAGTATCTACTTTGCACATTTGAGGTAGAAAAACCTACAGAGACTACCCTAGATTTTACTTTTCTCCAGTAACATTTCCCTGACCCTCACAGGTCAGCCAGGTTCCCACTTCTGTCCATCCCCTCATGTCTCCCCAGCTCTGCCCTGTCTCTCCAAGAATATCATCTGACCAGTGCTCCTCTCTCTACAAAATCTCTCCTAGTGCTTTCCTAATTCAAATGCTGGCTCCTTCCCAACAATATTCCTCAGAGCCCTCCCTCCCTTCCAAGGTCCTGGATACATCCTTTTCAACCACAGTCTCCTGAGTGGATTGCACTCAGCATGGCCTCATACCTTGATGTCTGTGTCTGGGGTGACAAACTCCTTCAGGCATTCAATGGGACCTATAAGAAATGGGCAGTGGGAAGAGAACACCTGCAGAAGAGAGAAGATAAATGAGTCCACAGGGCAGGGCCAAAACCTTCAAAGATAGATGGAAACAAACATAACAAGGGCCCCAGCTTGGTTGAGGACCCAGCCAGCTTCCCACACAAGCCTCTCATCATGCCTTTAGGTGTCCTTCCCTCATCTATCACCAGAGACCTTCCAGGACCTCTGCTAAATTAAGTTCCTCCTTTCTCCTCCACGCTCACCACACATTTCCACAACTTCTCATACAAACCCTCCCCTCAGAAACATCTGCGATTCTGGGGCGGCCCCTTCCCCTCAACTCACCTCCCGAAGTCCCTCTTGGGCCATGGCCCTAAAACTGAGGATAACACCAATGATGGTCATGCGCTTCAGCACATTATCAGCTCCTGAGGAGGAAGAAGAGCGTTAAAAGAGTAGAACTTAGGAGAATGGTGATGGTTTTGCTTCTGCACACCCAGCCTAGCCCCACCCCATCCCCCAAAACCCGTGTCACGCATAATGCCATTGCCACGGTTCCTTCTCCCATGGCGGGGGGTGGGGGGACTCACCTATCAGTTGGGGCACCAGAGAAGCCATCAAGTCTGCCTTGCTAAAGTTGGATCTGATCTGAACAAGTACATCCATGTTTTCCACCACCAGCTTCTGCAGCCAGGACACAGAGACATTAAGCAGGAGAAGACAAGACCTTGGTACATCCCCCCACCCCCCACCAGTCTCCTACTCCTGCCCCTTTTCTCTGAGGCTGGACCTTCACCCAGGCCTTGTCTCCACAGTACCTTCAGCTCCATAATCTGAGAGGTCACGTGCCACATCAGGTTTTCACTCAGAAACTTCATGCCATAGGGGCCCAACAGTTCAGCCAAGGCCCGCATCTCTGAAATAAAGTTACAGAGGTCCCAGGTGATATATCACAGATATAGGGTAAATCTGAACATTTACAGTGTTTTTCCTCAAGGAAAGGAAGTGGGAAGTTGGGGAGCAAAAGTGGCCTGAAATCCTACATTTAGGTGACTGATCTGGCCACCCTGTGGGACAATTTACTTTCTCCCCCCTGGTACTCATGCAAAGACTTACCACAAATGATACCTATTTACATTCTTATAAGATGCTATACTCTCCCAAGTCCCTTCTGTGGTACCTGGTTTTTGCTCTTGGTGGACCAGCTATACTAACTTGATTAGAGGTAAGAGGTGAGTCACTGACCCTTTCTGAGCCTCCATTTACTTCTCTGTAAAATGAAGAAATTAATATCTGCCCTGAATACTTCCTGGAGTTGATATGAGAGTCAATAAGATACCATTATAAAAACCTTAGAAACTCATAAAGATACATATGATTAGAGGATTATTGATATGATAATTATTAGCAGCCCTCTGAGGTATACAGCACATCCATCTGGTTTAACAGACATGGGAAGGTTAAGTGCTTGTCCAAGGTCACTTAACCAAGAGCTTGTACCTGAAACCCAGCACAATGTCCTATTGGCCCTTACTGTAGATGCCACAACTAGTTTCTTACCTAAGGTCTGGTGTTTTCTGTGTTCTCCCCTCCACTTCCCTTATTTAATGCCTTACTGTCCAAATTTTCCTCTCCTTGAGGTACTTTTTCTCTTTCATAATCAACACACGTCCCCAGAATCCCAGTTGTTTTCTCCTCTAAATCTTTCTTCCCTCCAGTCTGCCCCAGAGGCCTTATCTGTCCCTACTCTTCCCACTTCTGGCCTTTTGTGAATTAAATAAAACCCACCTGGGGAAATCCCCTATTAGAAACATTAGTGACAAGTCCAAATAGGAAGGAGCTCCAGTGATGATCTTTGGCTATGCACCATCCCAGCAGAGAAAATCATAAAAGACCAAAAGTAACAACAACAAGAGACCAGTAGCAGAAAAGTGAGTTTAACACTATTAATAGGAGTTTAGAGGGACAAGAAATTAAGGCTCACACTCAAGCTGTTGAAGGCAGGACCAGTTGATCTCCGCCTCCACCAAGAACAGAGGAAGTGGAACTGGTCAGAGCCCCCATCTAGAGTAAATACTACACATTTCTGGCCTCTCCTATTTAAAGTAGAAAGAACTGAGCTGAGAACTAGAAAAAGACACCCCACCTGGTCAACTTGATAGTGCTAAAATGGCTGACAGAGAGGAAGAGGGGCCTCCTCTGGAGAGAGAAAACACACAGATCATCCAGTTTGGATCTGCCAAATCTCCTTCCTCTAGTCTTCTCAACTCCAGGCTAGTAACCCTAGGCCATCCTTCTCTTTCCATCTATCTATTTTTACAGTAGCATTGCCCCATCGCCATGGTAACTCAGCGAAATTGGGGTGGGGGTGGTAGAAGGGGGAATCAGCCTTACCTCCTGCTGCTCATCAGTTGTCAGCAAGACCTAAAGCTGATTTTAGATGCTGCCTACAGTTTGTGGGTGGAGTTGATGAAAGGGGACATCTGAAACCTCCAGCAAGCAAACAGTAGGGTCAGCTTACTGATGGAGGCAGAATGAGGCTAAAAAGGAGACAGAGCTGGACAACAGAAGGAGACAAAGCTGGACAGTACTGTTCCATAACGCACCCCGACACACAAGGAAGGGGAAGAATGGAGAAGGCGGGGTCATGAACCACCCCCCCCCCCACCAGACACCATGCAGGATCCACAATTTATATGGAGGTGAAAGGAAGGAGGAAACGGTAGGATAGTTCATCAATCAGTAAAACAAATCCGTTAAAAAGGATCTGTAGGGCTTCCAGCCCTCTTTTAAAAAGAGAATGACACCCCAGTTCATTTACTCCTCAATCCTTACCCACCAGCCTTGAGACACAAAAGCACTTCTACACAGTGGGAAGCAGCACTGCATATGATTAAGCACCCAGGTTCTAGAATTGGACTGCCTTGAGTTGAAATCCCAGTTCAGACATTTACGGATGTGTGATCTTAGGTAAGCTCCATAACCTCTCTGTGTCTCAGTGTCCTCATCTGAAATGGGGGTAATGGGAGGACCTATCTCAAACCCATTGTGAGGATTAAAGGAATTACAATGTGTGAACATTTAGAACTTAGCCCACAGTGAATGTCATCTATTATTTTCTCATCATTATACATCAGCAATCCAAGCTCTGGCTAAGGCCCTAAAATTTATCCCTAAGAAACAAGATGCCATGACATGGGACCACTGTTTAATCATTCCAAATATCAGAATTTCCTTCTTACATTTATTTATCCTTTACCCTTCATTATATGTCCTACTCTGTATTCTGTGTGGAAATGAAAATAATTATTTACCACCTTTCGAAAATAAACCCTTTCAGGGACTTGAGTGCCCTTGCCCAGCTCCTAACTCCCCTCATTTTCCCTCTCCACCTGCAACTGCCAGGCCATCCTCAATTCTAGGACTCACTTAGGATCTCTTTATTGTCCCCAACATGCAGCTCACAGAGATGCTGAGGGGCATACAGAATGAGCCTCTGGGAAGGTCTGTAAGCTGAGACACTAAACTGAGGGGAAAGGCGCAGGTCCTTGCCAAAGAGACCAGGCCCCCGGCTCACCAGAGATGTCAGAGAACTCCTCTGCGCTGAAGTTCTGCTCCCCCTCTCTGGGAAGGCTGATGAAGGCCTGCATGGCTGGGGAGAGGATGATGGTCCCACTGCTCGCCTGTCTAAGCAGACTTTCCAGGTACCTACAGGGTTGGCCAAGAAAATACATGAGATTAGCACTCAATCCTCTCCCCCTGCCCTTGCTCCCTACTACTACCCCTGGGCTCATGAAGAGAAACTCTGCCAAAGGCTGAGGTGGGGAGAAGAAACACAAAGAAGACAATAAAACACCCTAATTAACACCCCAAGCTATTGGCTGGAAAACAACTGGCAGTGTTGTAATTCTGTTTCTCCTCTGATCTGCAGGGTATCTCGGGGCTGTCAAATGTAACAGTATGCACTGCCCCCTCTCAGCCCCTGCTCTTTTCCAACTGTTCTCTCCCCTTTCCCTGGGCCTTTCTCTGTCAGGAAAGACAAGCCCAAACTGACAAGAAAAAAGTTCCTACTAGCTGAGCTCCTCGGAAATATACTTAGCCTCAACCTCTCCAATGAGAATGTTGGACTGAGTCCATAGGATTCTAGAAGTCAGACCTCCTGGACAGACAGAAGCCTCGTGAACATCGGTCATCCAGCCTCCAAATATTCCCTCCTGACTTCCAGACAAAGGACGGAGTGGCCAGCCAGTGACACTCACCCAGGCACTAGCTCTGGGCCTAGGTCTTAAAGAGGTCACAAGCCAACCACCGGTGGGCCAAGCCCAGCCGTCAACAACAGTGCGTTTATTTTTTCTTTTAATTTGAATTTGTTGTCAAAATTTTGAAACTGGGAGACTTTACACTAAAAGTAAGGCTTTTAGTGGGGTCGCCATCAGGCAGAGGTAAGTGGTGGATGCCCCCTACAGAGAAGCGTGCCTTCTTTAATAACTCAGAGTCTTCACCTAATCCACAACATCCATTTGCCTTTCCTGACACGCCCCTGTTGTTCTTACAGCAAAACTGGTCTCAGTCGAAATTCCCCCCTACTCAGGGGCTCTTTGCAGCACGGCTCCTGCTGAGCTGATATTGGATTAAGAGCGCCACCCAGTGGCTTGGGGAGGTAGGAATCCGGCTCCTTTCCATCCTTAAAATCTCAAAGGAATTGCTAATTCCTACCTCCTCTGGTTTTGGAGAGGAGGCCCCCTTCCGATTAAAAACAATCTGCTAGACTCGACATGGTCATGTCTGGGATGACGCGATTGTATTTTGGAGACACTGTGTTAGACAGAATAGTCTTCAGGGAGAGAAGCTGGACAAAGAGAAATAAGAGAACTTCAGAAAGAGGAAAAAAGAGCATTTGAAATTTAAAAAGTAAGAATCCAGACGAAGAAGATTAGGAACTGGAGACTAAGAGGGAAAAGGTCAAACTGCTACAGAGTCGATAAATGGATGTTACATGGCAGGTTGCCCGTGGAAAGGAGGACATCTGGGTTTGCCACCCGCTCCTTGCTCTAGTCCTCAAGCAGAAACAAGCCTCTATTTGGGGGTCTATGACCCTGGGAGCTAAAATGCCTAGACCTGAGGTCTGGCCCTGTAAAGGCAAAAGTGGTAACAAAGGGGTAAGGCAGTGGAAGAGGTTAAGCAACACTGACCAATTTGTGTAGAGAGTGGTGATCGTCTGTTCCCCACACGAGTCCAGGGGCTGTGTCTGCTGCAGGAGGGCATTGCGGATGACTCTAGAAACATCTGCACCCACCAACTGGGCCAGTGACTGTATGAAACTGACATATGCTTTGACTCCTGCCAACAGCTCAGAAGGCCTCGCGATCTCCTGGGTCGTGGCGTTGTAGCCAGCCAGCCACACAATGGCTCTGGGTGACAAAAAACCATAAGCATATTTATAATATTCAATACAGTAGCAGCACATTTATGGTGTGTTTCAGGTGCTGTGCTATGATTTCACTACACCATGACCTCCTTTAAATCTCATAGAAACCCAGTAAGGTAGGTATATTTATTGTTACTGCCCTGCTCAAACCCTGCCAAGGCTCCCTATCTCACTTAGAGTAAAAGTCAAAGTCCTCACAATGACATAAAGATACCTACACAGTCTGCCACTCCTCCAACCTCTCTAACCTCACATCTGACCCACCAGTCCCTGCCTCTTTTGGTCCAGCCATCCTGGCCTCCCCCACGTCCCTGAACACTCCAGGCAAGTTCCCAACTCAGAGCCTTGCCATGGCTAGTTCCTCTACCTAGAAAGCTCTTTCCCCAGATGGTCACACACTTGGCTTCTTCAATTCCTTCAGGAGTTTACTCAGATGTCACTTTCTCAAGCATGCCTTCCCTGGCAACTCAAGTGAATATACTACAAATTCCAAAACAAAACATAGGAGACTGGAGGACCAGTTTGTTTAAAAAACAAACAAACAAAAAAAACACCTCTCCCCCTCATTCCCCTAATCACTGACTATAGCACTCAATTCCAATATAAGGAATGTTTCTCCTACTTCAAGGGGCAATAGAAAGAGAGGCAAAGTGGAGGGAAGGGAATCTATTTTATTGAAGCTTATATGTGTCAGGAATTTCATAATTCTATACCAATTCTCAATTACAAGTAATTCTCATTACAAGGTAACTATCATCTTCCTTATTTACAGGCAGGAAACAAGGCTCAAACAAGTCCGATTCCCTGCTCCAGTGTCCTAGCAGGATGTCCACACAGGTCTCCTGACTACAAAACCCCCGCTCACTCTACTAACCAGTGGTAATCAATTCTGGTTGTTCATCAAACCACCTGTAGAACTTTGGGAACTTTTTTGTTAATTGCATTTTAATAAATATACTTGAGACCTATGCCAGACTGACTACATCAGAATGACCACCAAAATGAATCTAACGGAACCCAACCTTAAGAACTACCATACTATGCAGGGGTGCCCAGATGGCTCAATAAGTTAAGCATCCAACTCGCTTTTGGCTCAGGTCATGATCCCAGGGTCATGGGATAGAGCCCCATGTCAGGCTCTGCACTGAGCATGGAGGCTGCTTCGGATTCTCATTCTCTCTCTCTCTCTCTCTCTCTCTCTCTCTCTCTCTCTCTCTCCCTCTCCCTCTCTCCCTCTCTCCCTCTTCCCCACTTGTCCTCCCTCTCTATATATGAAATAAAAAATTTTTAATTTTGTAATAAAAGATTCTCTCTGCTCCTCCCCTGCTCATGCACAGGCACACACTCACATGTGCTCACTCTCGCTCAATCTCTCTCTCTCTCTCTCAAAAAAAAAAAAAAAAAAAGAACTACCATACTACCATACTATCCAAACCCAGAAGACAAGGAAAGAGTGATACCTGTTGAGTCTGGCCTCCAGATGGCTGCTGAGATACTCAGAAGGGAAGACAGTGTGTTCAAACACAGAGAAGCTGTGTACGTGATTCATTGTCAGTGCCAATTCTGTCAAGTTTAGGTGTAGCTTGTCCATGCTGGGAAATTAAGAAAGTAAATTGAGCCTTAATTACGGGTCTGGCACTCATTGCTAGTACCCAGGAAGGATTTGTCAGGCCCGTGACCCTCAGACCGTTTCATCTTCTACAATGACAGATCAGTACACATGGATGCCTCCTTCAAAGGCAAAGTAGAAAATTCACACGTAAGTGCTTTTCCGTATCTGCCATTTCCCACCACCACTTCCACATTCTTCTGCTGAATCACCTTCCCTCTTCCCTGCTCTCCCTACTCTGAGGCAGTGGCCACCTGGTCCTCAAGGGCCCAGGTCCTCACTTGGTGACAATGCTGCGGTTCTTCCGATGACTCTCAGCTCCTGGCTTGTCCCTCTCAGGTTCTCCTTTCCTGGGAGTCTGCCTCTGCTTCATGGTTTTCTTATTCTTGGCTTTGCTGATGGTAGTGGCACAGTGCTTAGGTAGAAGCTTTAGGGACAAACAAGTGAGTAATGAGATCCCCTCCTAAAACTGACAAGAAGCCCATCTCACAGGCCCTCCACTATTGTCTATTCTTTTATTTTTCTGCCTTTCTTTCCTTTCAGCATCTCTTTCTCAAATGGGGGCCAATTTGAAATGCACTCACTTCTTTTAATTTTCACTAAATATGTCTCCATGGGTAGTGCTCCAAGTCTCAAAACAGCAGTGGTTTTATGGGTCAGATCCTCAAGTCCCCACTCACATCCTGAGACAAGGTCTTTACTGATGGAAAAATTCAAGTAAAAAAAATAGGATCTAAGGGCTCTATGCAATTGCACTTTCTAGGGTCCTCCAACCTGGGAAGAAAGTTATTTTTTGCTTGTATGGAACAACCACTCACTTGACATCCCCTCATATTCTATCCCATGGACACAGTTGCCTGTTCGACCAGAGCTGTCCAAGGACTCAGCTCACAATATGGCCGTCACTCTACTTTTTTGTTTTTTTAATATCAATTCTGCCTCTCTTCCCCTCACTGAGCCTAGTCAGCTGCACAGAAAATATAAGATAGCATATATATTCAGGTTTCTCCTTCAAGATAATCATCTTAGAATTCTCTCCCTTGAATCCAATGCTGCCAAGCATGTGCTGAGCACATCTGGAAACTCCTCATCCGGCATTGCTCTTGGAGTAGCGTGAACACCATGAGAAAACCGGTTTTGTTGCTTCACAGTCACGCTAGCGGATGTGACACTAAAGATGTGTCAACCCTGAAATTATGCCAAAATGTCTGTGATAGCTTCTGAAAGTAATTCCAAAATAACATAACTCCATCCGTTATGGCAACATCACTAATTATTTATCCCAAATGATAACTTTAGAGGGGGCAATCCTCATTTGGTTACAAAAGTTCTGGTGTGTGTGAAAACAATTACTCACATCACGCTTGAGTCATCCCTGATATAACACTGAGCAAATCTCTTTAATCGTCTCCTTTGAATGTAGTAGGTACTCAAAATGAGGGATAAATATGCCTGTAATTATACTTGTTTGCCTCACTTCTCGGAATTCATCATTTAAATTTCTTTCTAACATGGATTTGTACTCCTTTCTCCCCTAAACTGGGACACTCCCCAAGGGCAGGGATTGTGTAACTTCCTTCTGGGACCCCATCCCAAGAACTCTGCACAGAGCTTAGGGCCCAGTAAGTACCAAATAATATAGCAGCTGACATCTATTGAGAGCTGTGTACTAAATCTTTAACACACTCTGTTTCATTGCATCTCTATGATACCTCTGTGAAGAAACTATTTTTATCCGGATTTTATATTTGAGAAAATGGGAAGGTTATGTAAGTAATAATATTAACCATCCATATGGTAAATACACACACACACACACACACGTGTGCACACACACGCACACACACGCAACCTGGGCCCCTTCTACCGAAGTTGCTACAAAGCCTGACTCAAACCCAAAAAGGGTAGGTAGTCTAGGAAACCTAAAAGACTCCAGGGCAACAAGCTCTTCATTTCAATTTTTCTAAAATTTAGGTTGAGCTAATCATGACCAGGTGCTGTGAGTCAGTCAAGAAGGGGAGGGGGGAATGGGAAAACAAGCAGACAAGGACAAGAAAGCAGCCCTGAGGATAAACACAGAGGAGGTGCCTGAAAATGTTCACATTTTCACGGATTAGGGTGCAGATGGACAGAAAGGTGAGACAAGACAGATGATGTAGGGGCCACTGTCATCATTATGTGTACGCAGGGCAGAGAGGGGAGGGGAAATAAACAAGGAAGTTAACTCATCTCTCAGAACGCTTTAAATGAGAGCACAGATTTTGCTGGTATGCAGCTGTTTAAATAAGAGTATTTTTAGACACCTCTATCTAGTCCTAAGGGAGTAAAGACTGAAGGAACTACACTAAGAAAAGAAACCTGCTGTAAACTCAAGTACACAAAAGCCTAGCCCTACTTGGGAGAGAGGGTTAGAGAACTTGGCATTTGACAAGGTGGACAGGAAACTGAAGTAGGGAGAGAAGACTGAGCTTACCTGCTCGCTCAGGTTTCGTTGCTCAGCACAGATCTCCAGGACGCAGTTGCTGGTCTGCTTGGCCAACTCTTCAAGGAAGGAGTTGCAGTGATGAAGGCCATGGTTCTTCAGGTGGGGGTACTTTAGAAAAGAGGAACCAAGGAAGAAATTGTCATTACCAAGCAGCCACTTCTTCCTCCTAATCTGCTCTGATCCCCTGGCCTGAGCCACCACCCCTTCTACAGAAGAAACTGAGACCCAGAAAGAGGAAACATTCTACATCAAGCTGAGACATTTAGGGACACATGTCACATGCCTATGTTTGTGCCCTCCCTATGACCAAAATCAACCCTGGAATTGTGTTTTGGGGAATACGGATGAGATGCGATTCAAGAGGGGACAGGGCTTGGAGTTCAGGGTACCCACCTCCTCTGGGCACATCTCATGAGTGCAGTGGACAAAATGAGCACAAATCAGAGGAAAAGCAATGGCATAACGCAGCATGGTAGGTTCCTCCAGGGTCATGGCAAACATCTTCTCAAAGGTTCGGAGATGGAAGCTGCAGGAAAAGGGAGAGACTTAAAACTAGAGTTTAGGAGCTAGCTGATCCCTTTGAGTTGGAGAGAATATTCATTGTCTCAACAAATATATATTGATCTTCACCTGTCCCCCTTCATTTCCTCTCTCTCTCTCTCTCTCTCTCTCTCTCTCTAAGTAAGCTCTATGCTCAACATGGGGCTTGAACTAATGAACTGAAGAGAGTCACATGCTCTACAGACTGAGGCAGCCAGGTGCTCCGCAACTCCATACTCTTAAGGTAGACAGGAAACCAAGAAACTTAACCCTTTTAGACTGTTATACTGGATCCCAGGACAGTTTAGTGCTAATTTTCTTCTCTTCCCTTGTACAAAACTTGCTATTTTTCCCTCAGAGCCTCATGATTTGGGCTATTCCCCCTAATTTAGAAGTCCTACAGTAATATTAATTTACATCCCTCCCAAAATTCGACCACTCAGGCTCCAGAAACTTTCTCAGGTTAATTCCATGATACTAATTTTTCCTCAACCCTATATCCTTTCAATATCATGCACTCTTTTTACACTTTCTTACATTTGCAATAATTATATTGATGTCCTTTTCACATGTACATGGATGTTGTATCTCCGCACCTATACCGAAAGCAGAGAACAGAGCCAACATATTGTATTGGTTTTTTTTTTTATCATTTGATAAATGCTGAATGATACCTAAGGAAGATGAATTAATTTTCATTCTTCAACGGCCCTGTTCTCCAGCTCTCTCAATTATTTTCAGCTCTCTCCACTAAAACCCCACATTTCCCATGTCTCTTTTAAATCAGTGTCCCAAATATAAAAAGAAGCTGAAGAAGGTTCCAAAGATAACATGTGGAAAATATATATATTGGTGAATTATCACAGATAAGTATCCAAAAGAAAGCCAAAACAAAAGGGACTCAACCTCAAATTGTAGAATCTGGAATGAGTGAGTTGTAGCACCTGCCTCTCAGGAACTCTCAATATTTTCCCCTCTGTTGGAAGGAACTCTGTTCTCTACAGAGGCCAGGGAAGAGATCAGGTCAAATGATAAGAGCTCTGAATTAGGACATACCAGAAAGTAGACAAGTCAGAAGTTTCCACCAGTATATTCTCTACTGAGTCCAGCATTCGGGAATGAAAGACAATGAGATTCATCACCTTGGCTAAGTCGGGATTCTCGTGCAGGTGCAGGGGTGCCTTAGCCACACTAGTATATGCCTATGGTTGGAATTAGGAAAAGGGTGGAGAAAAACAAGATAAATGAAAAGGACCTCCCGCCTTGTAGCTGCAGTTTGGCTAGGGTATGTCCTGTCAGTCAGCAGTTTTCAATGTTGAATCACTCTCTACAGCAGAGATTAGGAAATAAACAGAGAAGGGATCATCAGGGAAGAAGAATCTTGAGAAGGGGGGCCCATTAAGAGGAACAGACCTACCTGTAGACGGAACCAGTCCAGCCTCAATCCAGAGAATTCAAATTTCTCTCCACTATCAACTATAAGGAAAACAGAGGTTTAAAAGAAAATAATAAAACAGCACCCTATATCCAACACTACAGAATGGTAGGTCCTTTTTAAAGTCATCTTATCCCACTCCCACTTCCCTCCAATTACCTTGTTTGAGATTCAGAGAGGAGAGAGTACTGACGAATGAGGACATTATAATGGACTCCTCCTCAGGACACACAGACAGGTTCTAAAAGAGAACTTCGAGTTGCCATCAAGTGGGTAGAGGCTCCACCAGGATAGAAATGAGGACCATAAGGCTCAGTCAGTGCATGAAGGTAGAAAAACTGATACATGCCACAAACAGAGAGAAAGACCTAAGCAAGAGATGGAGGGAACCCCCTGGGTTCTCTGTCATGCTAACACCCAATTTCTCTTTGTTTTTCTCTCCTATTTCTAAGTAGCTTCATGTAAGAGGGGGGAAAAGGACTTTGGAGATTATTGGTCGTGCTTTTTTTTCTTTCAACAAATCCAGAGAGGAAAATTGGGCTTTTGACAATCTACAGAGTATGAGATTCAGCCAGGGTGGCCCGCAGTGGGAAATGACCAGGGATCACCCTGACATTTCCGAAGTATTGTCAATTAAACTTACTTGAATGATGTCACTGAGCACAAGAGCATCAAATCTGGCCAGGTACTGAAGGTGGTATTGCTGTATCACTTTGATGTGTCTTCGGACCAGAGCCCTAATCTCCTCCAATAAGAAAAGAAGTTCTGCAATGCTCCTGCAAAGTCGAGGAAGAGAAAAGGGAGGTTTGGAGACTAGAAATACCAACTGAGACGAATATAGTGATAATAGAGCAGAAACTGAGACCTCCTGAGGTCATTTGATGCCTCCCTGTCCCATTTCCCAAACCATCTAAGGTCAAGACTCTTAACCATGCTAAGTACTAACGAGTCAGCATAGTCCTCAGGTGTCTTTGTCTTGGTGACGTTTTCTGTGTGGCGAACCAGCCAGGTGACCTCATCACGAATGAAGGATAGAGCCATGAAAGCATAAAGGGCCTAAGGAGAGAGGACAGGGATTATGAGAATTTTCAACCTTAAATTTTGTTTAATGTTCATTTATTTTTGAGAAACAGAGACAGAGTTCGAGCAGGGGAGGGGCAGAGAGAGAGAGGGAGACACAGCATCTGAAGCAGGCTCCAGCCTCTGAGCTGTCAGCACAGAGCCTGATGTGGGGCTCTAACTCACCAACTGTGAGATCACGACCTGAGCCAAAGTCGGATGCCCAACCAACTAAGCCACCCAGGCACACCAAGACTTTTCAACTTTAAAAATGGATTTCAAAGCACAGAGAATTATAACGATAATATGCATATGGATACAATTGTGTAGCCACACCAGCAATAGTGTCCAATAACAAACATAGAGACCCATAAAAACCATATGAAACAGAATCAGACATTTACATATGTTGAAGTTAGCTCACAGGCAATACTATTTCATTTCTATTAAGTCTTAGAAATATTTACTAGGCATTTATGTGGTTTGGGGGGAAAAAAGCAAGCTCTATCTTCAGTTAGATCACACTCAACTAGAGGATAAGACAAGTACACACATAGCTATAAAACATGATATACTACACCCTCATAGTACCCAATAAAGGGATCTGAAAAGTTTTGGGGTGTTCCTGGAGGATTCAAGGGAATCAGCATATACATATATAAACAGGTCACAAAAGACTCAGAAATGCAAAAACTCATGAATGCCAAGTCACTCCTCCACAGAGTCTTTCATCATTGGTCATCATCCCCATGCCAACATTTCTTTCTCTTGCCTTGGGACCCAGCAGTCCTGGCTCATCCGTTAGCACAGTCTCCAGCTCCTTCACTGCTATCCGCAGAAATTGGCGCCGTTGACAGTGAAATTGGCCGCTAAGGAAAGAAAGTGGAAACTAGAGAATAATTCCTCTCCCATACTTAAAAATCCTCCTAAGGCATTTAGGAAAGGGTGTCAGATAGGAGGAATGTTCAATGCTACCGTTAGACTTGGTAAGAAAACTCAAGAATCTGTGGGGCAGCAGCAAGTTCTTGGGTTGAAGTACTTAAGCTGTACAGAAACTTGGGGTGGTTTAGGTGAGAACAAAGGTCAGGAGAGATTCCAGTCCACCCCCTCTGGGAGGGGCCATTTCCCACCTTTACCTGTTGGCAATTGCATGTTCTTTGCTTTCCTTTATGTCTGCCACTCTCTTGCCATACCTGAAAATTGACACAAGCACAGCAGGGTTGGCCACACTACCAGTCAGAGGCCTTGTCTCACCTTCCCAGTCCTGGGAGCTTCCAAACTACAACCTAAGTACAGGAAGCATGGGCAGCCCCCACTCTTCAGACTTTTTGAAACCCAACTTTTCACCCTGGCCTACCAGTAAGAGACTCATAGAGCTTAGAGATTATCCAGTTCTCCTCACTATTTTGCAGATGAAGAAAATAATATCTAGGAAAGAGGAATGACTTGCCCAAGGGTTGTAATGACAAAACTGGGGCTGGACTTTTTGTCATGTACTCCTGCCATGACACCATTAGGCAAAAGCACTCTTCCAGGTTTGGGGGAGATTAAGGAGGCAGTGCATAAGTATGACAAGGGCCCTGCTTTCCCGTAAGAGTAGTTACTTCACCTCTACTTTGGATCCCATTCCCGCCCACCTCCTCTTAGAACTTTTCTTTATCTATTATCTGTCACTTTAATCTCTCCCTCTCCACCAATTTATTCTCTTCTCCCAACACATAAATTCAAAACCTCCCTTATCCTGAAAGACTTTCACTTGACCCTGACAATCTACTGAATCTTCCTGTTCTCCCACACCACCAAACTCCTCCAAAGAGACACCTAAACTCTTTACTTCCTCACCTTTCAATGACCCCTGAATCCCACAAGGCTTTTGACCCTTAAAAAACTGTTCTCTCTTAGATAAAGAAGATATGGTATGTATGTACAATGGAGTATTACTAAGCAATCAAAAAGAATGAAATCTTGCCATTTGTAACTTCGTGGATGGAACTGGAGGGTATTATGCTAAGCAAAATTAGTCAGAGAATAAGAGACTCTTAAGAGATGAGAGAGTACCCTCTTATAGATGAGAGAATGGAGCTCAATCTTAAAGTCAGTCATTGGAAATAGGAAATAATTCCAGATTTTTTTGGACTCTTAATCGTGTTGCTTTCCATCATACTATATAGATGTGAAATAATAGAATGGAGGGTATTATGCTAAGCAAAATTAGTCAGAGACATAAGAGATTCTTAAGTATGGAGAACAAACAGAGGGTTACTGGAGGGGTTGTGGGAGGCGGCATGGGCTAAATGGGTGAGGGCATTAAGGAATCTACTCCTGAAATCATTGTTGGACTGTATGCTAACTAACTTGGATATAAATTTAAAAAATAAACTGGGGCGCCTGAGTTGCTCAGTCGGTTGAGCATCCAGATTTGGCTCAGGTCATGATCTCACGGTTTGTGGATTCGAGCCCCGCATCAGATTCTGTGCTGATATCTAGCTCAGAGCCTGGAGCCTGTCTTCAAATTCTGTGTCTCCCTCTCTCTCTGACCCTACCCTGCTCACACTGTCTCTCCCTCTCCCTCTCTCTCTCTCAAAAATAAATAAAACATTTTAAAAAATTAAAAAATATAAATAAGTAAAAAATAATTTTTTTTAAAACTGCTCTCTCTAAAGTCAATGTTAACGGCTGAATCACCAAATGACCTTTTCATTGTTCTTCATTCATCTGTAATATTTGACTCTCCTGACCATCTCCTTTTTCTACTTGTGATCCATGCTCAAAAATCCCACATTACCTTAGGTTCTGTGTGCTCCCTACGTTCCTTCTATCTGTCTTCTCTTGTCCTGCATCACTGTTCCCAATGTGTTAGTAAAATTTCATAACCTTTCTTTTCCCTTCTCCGAATATCTTTCTTACTGAACTTGGCACAGAATGAAAGAAATTTAGAGTTGGAAAGTATCTTAATTAAATCAACATTCAACTCCACAGCATTTCTAATGGATAATTATTTCACATCTATATAGTATGATGGAAAGCAACACGATTAAGAGTCCAAAAAAATCTGGAATTATTTCCTATTTCCAATGACTGACTTTAAGATTGAGCTCCATTCTCTCATCTATAAAAATATGTATATTAATACTTATACACAAGTATAAGTAATATGAAAATCAACTTATCATTTATACCAAAAACTCCCTAAACTATAAACCTTACATCTTAGTTGTTGTTCTTAGTGATGGGGAACTAAACTCTTCAAACATGCCTTCCATTCCTTAAAAGCAATAATCATTGGAAAGTTTTATAGGTATACGGACATGGATATAGACAGAGGCCCAAATTGACTCCCGTAACTTCTAATTATTCATCTCAGACTTACTCTCTCTTAACTCTTACAATGATTCTTTTTATGGTAATACCCAGTTGTTGAGAGTATGAGGAATAAGTATTCTCATAGGCTGCAGATAATATACCTGTTTGGAGGGTCATTTGGAAGGAGCTATTAAAATTTAATATATGCATACCCTTTACTCCAGCAATTCCACTTCTGAGAATCTACCTTACAGAAATGTTCACAAAGTTATATGTCTAAGGATGTCCATTGTAGCATTGTTTTTAATGACTTTTTTAAAGGAAACACCCTCAACTATGCTTCAATTAAAAACCAAAGAAAGGAAAGTGGAAATGGTTCAAATGTCCATCACAGGGGACTGGGTAAATAACTTATGTTACAATCACATTATAGAATACCATTCGACTGTTAAAAAGAACAAGGGGGCGCCTGGGTGGCTCAGCCGGTTAAGCGTCCAGCTTTGGCTCAGGTCATGATCTCACAGTCCGTGGGTTCGAGCCCCGCGTCAGGCTCTGTGCTGACAGCTAGCTCAGAGCCTACAGCCTGCTTCAGATTCTGTATCTCCCTCTCTCTCTCTCTGACCCTCCCCTGCTCGCACTGTCTCTCTCTGTCTCTCAAAAATAAATTTAAAAAACATTAAAAATTTTTTAAGGAATAAGGTAAGCCACTATAGACTTATACGCAAAAATATTCAAAATATAATAAGTGGGAAAAAAGCAAACTGCAGAACATAATGTAGAGGGGAATCTACTGCTCTTTAAAAATTGCTTATCGGGCGCCTGGGTGGCTCAGACGGTTAAGCCTCCGACTTCGGCTCAGGTCAGATCTCACATTCGTGGGTTCGAGCCCCGCATCAGGCTCTGTGCTGACAGCTAGCTCAGAGCCTGGAGCCTGCTTCCGGTTCTGTCTCCTTCTCTCTCTGCCCCTCCCCCTCTCATGCTCTGTCTCTCTCTGTATCAAAAATAAATAAAACATTAAAAAAAATTGCTTATGTAAGGCTGAAAATACATGCCCACCTTCACATGTGACAGACACAGAAGCATCCGGAAGATGTACACAAAACTATTCTGGGAGATAAGATGGTCGTCAACATCCACTTCCTATTTTGTACATTTCTGGGTATTAGTTTGCAATGATAAAAAAAAAAATAAAGATACTTGACCCCTTCCTCAATCCAACGCCTCCTTCTCCTTATAGTTCTCTCTCTACTCTTCCCTTCAACTTCTTAAAAGAATTACTTATTAAATTCCTTAACTCCCATTTGCTTCTAATCCCACCACAACCCACCTTTCAACCTCACCACTCAACTGAAGTTGCCCACAGGAAGGGCCCACTAAGCCCGACTTTATAGCCACACCCAATGAACATTTTTTAGTCCTCATTTTCTTTGACTTCTCAATGCCATCTAATGTAAGTAACCAATCCTTCCTCCTGAGAATGTTTTCTTCCCTTAACTTCTGTCTTCCCTCTTCCCAACACCCCTAAAAATCTCAAAATAAGATTAGTTGGCTCTCATGTCTCACCCTTTCCAACTGCTAAATAAGTCCTCGGTGACCTTGTGCACCTGGAGCACATCCTCCCGGATGAGGGTGATGTACAGGGAGCCCTGCAGACACAGCTTCCACAGTTTCTGGCACTGGGCATTGGAGTTGAGGCACCCGTTACAAAGAAGAAACCCAACTGCAGGTGGATAAAATAGCACAGAGGAAGAATTTTAGAATTTTCTATCCATGTAACATGCTGTGACATCTACTCCCACCTAATCCCGTAAAACTTACTGATAATCCAGCGCTCCATCACTTCCACAGATAGGTACTCACAGGCCATCTGGGAGAAGAAAGGCAAAGATGGTCGAGCGGTTAGTCAACCTGGTCTTCCCCGAAAGACTAAGGCAGTCAGACAGACCAGGGCAGTCACTGGAATTTAAGTATCAAAACCAACTTTTATTTTACCAGACTGGATCAGGGCAGTTTGATAAGCCAGCAGCTGGGGAACCTGCCAATCATGGAGGTGAGGCAGTGGAAGTGGAAAGAGGAAAAATGAATACACTTGAGAAAAGGAAAAGGAGCTTGGGCTGGAAATCAGGACAAACGAAGGGTTTAATATAATTTCTCATCAACAGCTCAGAAAAGCAATACTCAAAATGTTCTCATGATCTCTCCCTTCTTTGGATTCTTTTGCCACTTCAAGTACAAATCGCTCGTTTGGCTTTTCTCATTTACCTTGTACCATCTCTTATATTTTTATGACTACATAGCATATGTTCCCTCCAAGAGTTTAAGTTCTTTAAGCACGGATGTTGGGCCCATAGTAATTGAATAAAAATATTTCTTCATTAACTGATGCCTATGTTTAATTTCCTGCTGGGCTGAATAGGTGTTTAATGACTCACTTTCATCTATCCATTCATTCTATGATTATTCATTAAATTCTTTCTATGGGCAACCACATGCTAATCCTGGTCCAAACAAAAGCTCCAACCCAACCATGATTTTTTAGCTATATGAGGTAATCAACTTAGATGCATATCCTAGAAAAGGGCTAAAGCACTCTTAAGGATGATATTTGTTGAAAGAAGCACCCTCTACAGAGATGGCCTTGGTAATGAGAATGCCATCACTACAAGAGAAAAAGGGAACATACTGTGTCTGAATTAGCAGGGTTAATCATGGCTGGGGGGCTACTGATGAGACTCAGAAGCTGGGCACTGCGCCACTGCTCAGCCCCCTGGGTCCTCCGCACAAAGAGGAAGTGCAAGGAGAGCAGAGCTTCACTCACAGCCTGTGGGGAGAAACAAATGAATCCTTAATGTCAATGACGACCAGGGCAATATACTTCCGCCAGAGAAATTCTCCACTCTTTCAGGGAACTTGCCTTCGTGTGAGGCCCGAACTCCTCTGTCAACTTCTTCAGAGGGTGATCATACTCCAAGACCATCTGGCCCAGACGGGCAAAACTGGGGTCACTGGAAGAAAGCATAGGAAAGAAGAGTTACAGGTCTCCCTGAACCATGATGTAAACTCTCACATTTGCAGATGGGATAAAGATGCACACATAGGCTGGCATTCCCATCCACCTCCAAAGATATATATATACTAAACTGTGAATTATATATATAGATAACCCATTCTACCCCAAGTGTATTAAGCTATTAGATAGAAATATGTAATTTGGGGTAGGTCCATGAAAGTTTCTCCATGTAAGCACCCAAAATAGTACTGAACACATGATAAGTACCGTATAAATTCACATGGATTGGTTGTAATTCAAGGAATATGCCTAGGTCCAAATTTGTATACAACCCAAAAAGATACATATAAATTCAAAGCTAATGGGTAAGGCATGTTCCTAGGTATTCATGTAGACACATGAGAATACATATCATACATAGAACAATGTGTCACAGCCTACTCTGATCCCTCTAGTCTTCATTTTTCAGCCCTTAAATACTTTTATTTACACTAATGGAGGGGCACAGAATTTCAGATAATCCAAAATCCATTTATATTTGGCTTCAAATGTATTATCATACATTATTCACCTCTAATGGCTTTACCTTGCTAATATTATTCCTTCCAATACTAAAAAAAGAAAACAGTATTTTTCTTTTGCAATAACCTGAAAAGCACCGTGGAAGCCAGCCCAGGGTTAAAAAATGATCCGAAACAATGGAAATTGGATAATCCACTAGCAGATACTCAAGAGTTAACTATATGTAAGATAGCTGTGCACTTGTTTATATATGCCATTGTAAGTGTTGTTGTTGGTGGTGGTGGTGGTGGTGTTTTGCCTGGGTCATCATGTAGATTGTAAGTTCTCAAATGAGAAAACATGGCTTCTGTTTCCTTTGTGTCTACCTTGTACCTCAGACCACCATATGTGAGATTCTTCATCTCCTCAATCCTTTTAACTCACCTGTGCCCATGCAGCATCTCATGGGCACAGTTGTAGGTGCCAATAAGTACCCGTCGGTCTTCAATCCGTGACAGAAGTAAAATAACTGAGGTGTAAGTCACAATCAAGTCCAGGTAACTCCGAGTAAAGTCAAAGTTGAGATTCTGCAAGGAAAGCACATAGGAACCCAAGAACAACAAGGCCAATTAATCCATATCTCACCAACCATTCCATTCCAGACAGTACCAAATAGACTCTGAATGGGTCTATTTAGAAGGAGGAACTGATAGGATGGAAAATTCAGAAGGAGAAAATTAGAACAACAGTCAGGTTAAAAGCGAGCTCAAGATACAAAAAGGCCAGGAAATATGGTAACATCTGGAGGTTAGAAGAGATGGAATAAGAACATTTTTGTATAATTTTTATATTAAATAAATCATACTGGTGATCTGCTTCACATGTAAATATACTTTAACATCAGCACTTTGTACAAAAGAATTACAGTCATGGAATGAATAATATAGTATATTATATTAAATATATTATAATATATTATAAGCCTGAAGGAATAGCCATTTCTCCAGTCCCTTTCCTACCCACATTGTCCCAATCAAGACCTTCTCTAGGATAGAAGAGAATTACAAAGAAGCTTACAATATCAAAATGGCACTGGCAGGCATCAATGGTGTTGAGAAGTTCATATACATGATCCTGGGGGTGGAATTGGAAATGAGAATGAATAAAGAATAAAGAGAAGATAACATGTACTACCAGAATTTGAAGGGAAGTGTTCTCTCCCTTATGGGTCCTAGAGAGCCACCAAGTAACATAAGGGAAGCTGAACAGAGGAAGCTCCTCCTCAGGAAGCCATCCGTAGGCCCTTATTAAGCTTACCCTACCAAATGCTCAAGTTTCCGTGACACAAGTCACTACTATATTACACATACTCTCCCTGATTTTATTATCCCAGTGCTCCCTCCCCCCCCCACACACACACGAAAAGGTTACAAAATGCAGATCATCTGATAGGCTGTTTCTAAGATACCAGAAATTAGGCCTATTTTTACTGATGAATCCCAAAAGTTTTTCTTGGATTCCACCTCCTGTTTTTAGGAGACCCAACCTTCTATGTTTCTATTTACTGACTACTTACTATGTGCTAAGTACTTACTAGGTAATTTGCATATACTTCATTTAACCCTCATTCCAGTGTAATAGGGATTCTTTTTCTTTTCATACATAATTTTACCTAAATAAATATGCAGTTTTATTGTGGACACTTCCCTCCCCCCACATCAGCATCCACCCTCCATCCTACCCCAAATCCCAAATAAACCAGTTTAAGGTTTAAGAACCCAGTATGGCCTTTCTTAATTTTCTCCCTATTTATATAATCTTATTCAGATAGAGAGGAGGGAAAAGGAAAGAGCTAAAGAGATGGGTTTTTTCCATCATAATTTGTGTTATAAAATTGAGATAATATTGTACTCTTCTTGCCATTTTGCTTTTCTCATCCAACCTTACTTGCTGAAAGTTCTCCAAGTCATCTGGTAGAACACTAATGTACTTCTTTTTAAACATAATACCCCATGGTATGTCAATTCATTCAACCTTTTTCCCACCAATGGACCTTTTCTTTGTTCCCAATACCTGGCCTATCCTTTGTTCCCTATTCCTAACACAGTAGTATTTTCATTTCTACAAGGTGGAACTGCTAGATCAAAGAGTATATATATTTTATCTTAAAAATATGTTGCCAAGGACTTGAGCAGATACTTTATAATAACAAATATACAAATGGCCAATAAGTAAATGTAAAAAGATTCAACAATATTAGTCACCAGAGAAATGCAAATTAAAACAACACTGAATACCCATGAAAAGGCTAAAACTTAAGTCCGATAATAGTAAGTGCTGATGAGAATGTGGAGCAACGGGAACACTAATATATTACTGAGGGGAGGAGAAAATGCAACAATGACTTTGGAAAAAAGTTTGGCAGTTTCTTATAAAATTAAACATACACATACCATTTGATTTAGCAATTAAATTTCTAAATCATTCTCCCAAGTGAAATGAAAAATATGTCTCACAATGATTTGTACTCAGTGTTTATAACATCTTGAGCATAATGGCCAAAAATATGCATAATGGACATAACCCAAATGTCCATCAACAGGTAAATGGATAAACTGTATCCATACAATGGATCAGTACTCCACAAAAATAGGAAATGAATCCCACTTACATGAAACAGCAGAGATAAATCTCAAAAACATTATATTGAGTGAAAGAAGCCAGACACACACACAAAAAAATGCGTGCTGTATAAATTCTAATTATATGAACCTTTGGAAAAGAGAAGAAAAGAAAAATCTAATCTAGAAAGTAGCTCAGTGGTTTCCTGGGGTCAGGAGTTGAGGAGGTAGGTACTGACTGGGGGAAAAAGGCTCAGAAAACATTTGGAATTATGGAAATTTTCTATACTTTCATTGTGGTGGTTGTTCCATAGATGCATATATTTGTCAAACTTATTAAAACAGGAAAAATGTTTCCACATTCTCTTCCCCAAAAGACCTAATCTAAATTAATACATAGGGGATTGGGGTGCCTGGGTGGTTCAGTCGGTTGAGCATCCAACTCTTGATTTCAGCTCAGGCCATGATCCCAGGGCCGTGGAATCAAGCCCCATGTCTGGCTCAGTGCAGAGCACAGAGCCTGCCTTACATTCTCTCTCTTTCCCTCTGCCTCTCTCCCCTACTCATGCTCATTCTTTCTCTCTCCCTTCTCCCCTTTCTCTCTCTCAAATAAATTAAAAATAAATAAATAAAATTTAAAAATAAATTAACACATGGGGAAACCAAGGCTAAGAGCAGTTAAGATACTTGCCCATGATCACAAACTAATAAGGGATAGTACCAGAATTAGAACACAGAGCCCATGATTTTCCCTCTATACTACATGACTTGTAAATCTCTGTCTACCCCTATGTTGCCTCATTTGCTAGGAGGGCCTTTCTACAACTCCTTCCTGAAACCCAAATCCCACAGGTTATTGCTGAGATTTGCTATCAGCCGCTCATACAATGTCATGACACAAGTCTTAAATTCTAAAGAATCAGAAGAGAATGGAATTAAGGTTTGTTGGCCTATAACCTTACTATATGCTAAATACTGAGCTAGATGTTTTCCGTGCATCATCTCATTTAATTCTCAGAAATAACCCACATAGTAAATCTTATTTCCCCATTTTATAGATAAACTGGAATTCAGAGTTTCTTGTCTAAATTTATACATCTCATAAGTGGTAAAGCCAAGATTTGAAAACAGGTCTGTCTGATTCAGAGCCTACCTACTTTAGAATGCACAATACCTCAGTTTCTCTATTATTCCTCCTCCCCTAAATGAGCCATACCATACACTCTGGGCTCAGAACTTTACCAGTAAAGCTAAAATCCCCTTTGGACCTGAAGGTGTCCGAGTTTATATGCATCCAGCATTCATTCCACCACCTCCACCGGTGCCTGCCTACCTTCTGCCTAACCACTCCCCTCAATTCCAAGAGTAACAACTTCTGATCTGCCCCTCCCCCAGACTTTACAGTTTTCCTTGTCCTCACTACTTCCTTCATTGTGTGATTACTGGCCTGGATTAGCCCCTCAGGGAGATTCAGGACACCCAAAACAGGGTTCCATACTCCTGTTTTCATCTGAAGAAATACTAGTACCATCACAAATTTGGATTGCTCAGATGGCTAAAATTTGTATTCTTTCTTGAATACATAAATAATACATGCTCATTGCTGAAAAATTAGAAAATACAAACAAGCATAATTTTAATTCATTTTTAAAACCACTCAGAATCCCAGCAATCAGAAGTTCACATTTTCTTTATATGCATGCTTATACATGTAAATATACATATTAGGGACATCTTATGTCTTACTGTATTGTAATTTGCTTTGACATTAAAGAATATATGAAGAACATTTTTCCATGCCAATTATCATAAATATTATCATCTTTCACAGCTGTCTACTATTCATGTATAGACATATACTATGAACTTTTAACCAAACCTCTATATATTGTTTACATCAATTATCAACTTGTCACTATCTTATATGATGCAACAGAGTACATTATTTCTTTTAACAGAGTACATACTTTTACATCTCTCTGCACTTCTGTTTCTTTAAGAAAAACCTCTAGAAGTAAAAGTACTGTATTAAAAAGTGTGTGTTTTAAGGAAGCCTGGGGGCTCAGTCCCTTAAGCATCAGACTCCATCTCCACTCAGGTCAAGATCTCACGGTTGGTGAGTTTGAGTTTGAGCAGCGTGTCAGGTTCTGCCACGACAAAGCAGGGCCTGCTTGGGATTCTCTCTACCTCTCTCTACGCCTCCCCCAACTCACTCACTCACTCTCTCGCTCTCACTCTCTTAAAATAAATATACAAACTTTTTTTAAAGCATGTGTTTTTAAGACTTTTGAAACACATCAATTTGCCCTTCAAAAACATCATACCAAATAATTTTTACAGTTTGTTTACACTTACAAAAATAGTACCTGATCATTATTTAAAACACAAATAAAATATCATCTATGTAGTATTGCTACCAAAACTACAATCAGACAGTTAACAAATCAGACAAATCCAAATTGACAGATACTCTGAAAAATAGGTAGTTTGGACTCCAAAGAGTCAGTGTCATGAAAGACAAAAAAATAAAATAAAAGTTTGGGAACTATTCTAAAGGCTATAGAGACATGACAGCTAAATCCAATGTATTATCCATGAGACGACTAGTAGAATGTGAACATGGACTATACACTAAAACTAATAATATTATAGCAATGTGATATTTCCCGAGTGTGATCATTGTATTAGAGTTATGTAAGAAATTAGTCTTGTTCTTAGATGTATGCTTAAGTATTTAAGGAAGGGAAATGTCATGATATCTGCAACATACTCAAATGGTTCAGGAAAAAAATAAAAGATAAACAAACATGGTAAAACAATTAGGAAATCTAAGAGAAGAATAGAATCATATTCATTGTAATATCCTTGAAATTTTTCAGGTTTGTAATAAAATATTGGGGAATCATACTTAAAATACTTGAATAATAATACTTAAAAATATGTAGTTGAATAAATTAATTATAATTTATATATAAATTTTTATGTATAAACTATATAGTTATATTTATAGTTTAATAAATTAAAGCTAATCACTCCCAAAGGTAGTTATTCCTAACAGTTAAATGTATAATGTTCCAAATCTGCCCAAGTGTATACTAATACTATGTATATACAAGCCTACATATCCTTTTTTATTTTTTTAAGTTTTTTTATGTCTTTTATTTATTTTTGAGAGACAGAGAGAGACAGTGTGAGCAGGGGAGGGTCAGAGAGAGAGGGAGACACAGAATCTGAAGCAGGCTCCAGGCTCTGAGCTAGCTGTCAGCACAGAGCCTGACATGGGGCTCGAACCCACAAACCGTGAGATCATGACCTGAGCGGAAGCCAGATGTTTAACCGGCTGAGCCACCCAGGCACCCCTATTCTTTTTATTTTTTAATGTTTATTTATTTTTGAGAGAGAGAGCACAAGTGAGGGAGGGCAGAGAGAGGAACACACAGAATCCAAAGCAGGCTCCAGGCTCTGAGCTGTCAGCACAGAGCCCGAGTGGGGCCTGAACTCACAAACCATGATATTATGACCTGAGCTGAATCAGACATTTAATCAACAGAGCCACCTAGGTGCCCCATAAATGAAATACAATTATATCATATACTATTCTGCAACTTGTTTTTGTTTAACAATATGACTTAGATATCCTTCCACATCAGTATATATCCCTTGTTTTTTTTCAAGAAACAGGTTTAAGAAACATAAATGAAAATCTACTAAAAAAGGAATAGCCTCAGAAGGATAATGCCTATACTAGGGTTATGGTCTAGAAAGAGCTCACCCGAAATTCCATGACATCCACAAATGACTGGTAGTAATTAATGAGGAATCTAATTATCTCAGATTTTTCTCGATGTACCGGTCCTAAATGTTGCTGAGAGAAACACAAAGCAAACATTTTTAAACACAAAATAAGACAATTGATCAAAGTAACCCTAGAAGAATAGGAGTCATTACTGAAACATACTTGAAGAGGCTTGAAATACACTGACAGGCAAAGTTGGAAGATCTCCAATGCTCTGAAGGTCTTAAAGGGAGGAGAGTCTCTAGATGAGATGATGCACGTGATCCTGACTAGATACAGAGTGCTAAATGAGAGGAAAGTTCAAGGTCCCTCTCAGTTGAAGAGGCCTACTATTTATATTAATGTCAAAAGAAGCAGAATGAGAAGATGCTATACGTACAATGGTAAGAAATCTAGGGCTAATATTGAATGGAGAAGAGTAAGGAATATTCCACAAGATATATGATTCTAAGATAATTAGCAAGGAAACGGGGAAACAGGAACAATAATAAAGTAAATGTACCCTGCTGGGTTGATCAAGAACAAAGTGTTTGCATGAATCTTGCAACAGAGAAAGGGGCAATGCTTTGCTCTAGCTTACCCTGGGAGAATCCCATCTTATCTCAGAACTCTCAAGATTACAAGAACCTGAAGCCCTGTGGTTGAGCCCTGGAAAACTAGAAGGCTACTCCACCCAGACCAAGTTCAAAGAAAGGCAGTCAAAAGAGAAGAGGTTAAGCCCGCCAAGCATAGAGTTATTTCAGAGAAAAGAGAAGAGGGGGATCATGTTCTCACCGTGCTGTTTCGGACATCTATGTTGGGAAATTTCTTGTTGATGTACTTGAGAGAAGATTCCATGGACTTTTCCAGTAAGAAAGGTGGCTTGGATTTGGGGTCTGAACAAGTCTGCACCGATAAAGCATACTATAGGTCAACCCTTTCTCCTGCCCCTTCAAACGTACCCCTCCTGCGGCATTCATTTTCACACAGTCTCTTTCATAGAAAGGGAATCTGAGAATTCATTATGAAAGCCTAACAGTAGGTGAGGAACAAGCTCAAGGTCATGAAGCCAGCCAAACAACCTGGGTATCTTGTCTCACCAAGAATTCAGCAGCGTCTGCTGAAGCCCCACTGCAAAGAGGAAGCTCTCTCCCCACCCCTCAGCAGAAGCCGGAAGGAGTGAGAAAAGCAGCCGCTCCTGAATTAGACTTCATAAGCAAGTGTGTCACAATTATGTCCATATCTAAGTATCTCACCCAGAGGGCATTTGTAGGAGTCACAGGGTCACACAAACCATGCTCCTAGTGATTTGTTTTATTACAAAATGCACCAAAGTTCCCTCTCCCTATTTTCTCTTCCAGAAACTCCCCACTCCTCCCCATGTCTTTATATCTTTACTTCCTTAGGCCCAGCTCCTCACCCCCTACCCAGAGCCCTGCCTAGCCTGACTCCCCTCACCAGCCACTCTCAACTCAACACATCCTATCCTAAGCACACACACATAACCGGAGCATGAACACTCAGACTCTAAGTACCTCAGAAGGCACCTACCCATATTTTATTGAATTATCATATCTATTTTTTTCCATTTAGGGAAGCACTTCCATGGAAAAGTTTTTGCCAGAGACCCAACTTGGAGATCTTCAGAGTAGGGGGGTTCAGCAATAAACAATGAGACCCAGAATTCTAGATCCCACACCTTATTCGAGTGACACAGAACAGAATTATCTCCTACCCACATATACCCAGCAGAAAGCAGATACTCTTACTGGGGCGAGAATCATATCTAGAAGGGGGAAACCCTCAAAAAGAGCCTCCCATTCTCCCTTCCTGCACTGGCTGGCCTATGTAATCCAAGTGACTGAAGGACAGTGGAAAGGAAGAGAAGTCTAACCCCTGGAACTGCCATCTGCAGGGTCCCCTGACCTACTATTGCTGGAATAAGTAGTACTGGCCCGGCGGCTCCTGCTTACCTTCTTGATGTTATACATGCGGATGAGAACCCCCTGACCTCGATCATTCAGGATCGTGAGCTTCTCAGCTAATTTATGCTGGTAGGCGGAGGTCAAAGACATGATGGCCACCGAAAGAGAGGAGTGTCGGACAGCAGTGCCGAATCTCCCCAAACACTTTCAGCTTATGTGGTGACACCCCCTGGGCGGAGGGACCCAGCCTGGTTGGTGCACCGGTCTTCCTGTAGCCTCTACAATTGGCTCATGGGAGAAAGCAGTCATTACAGCTCACAGGCCTTCAGAATCTACTTGTGCTTCCTCTTGCACACTCAGCAGGAGACACTTCCTCTTTCTAGCTGTGCAGCATTTTTGGTAAGACTGTGAAGTTGGCAGAGGCAGTGGAGAGGGACAGGCTTTCAAGGCTCCTCACAGTCTGGCACCAACCTTTTCGGCCTTACCCCTTCACTAAAGTCCTATAAGAAGCTCTACACCAAACAAGTTTCAACTACCCCACTTCCATAGACCTTCATGCGTTTTCTCTTTTATATATCCCCATCGAGAACACCTATGTTATTCTCAGCTGAACCTTAGGCCTATCCATCTTTTAGGGCCCAGATTAAATCCCAAATCCTCCACCATATTCTTCACTATATTTTTCACTATATTCTTCACTATATTTCTTTAAATTTTTTTTAATGTTTTATTTATTTTTGAGACAGAGAGATTCAGAGCATGAGCAGGGAAGAGCAAAGAGAGAGGGAGGCACAGAATCGGAAGCAGGGTCCAGGCTCTGAGCTAGCCATCAGCACAGAGCCCGATGCGGGGCTCGAACCCACGAATGTGAGATCAAGACCTGAGCTGAAGTCGGAGGCTTAACCGACTGAGCCACCCAGGCGCCCCCACTGTATTTTTAAGTATATGACTTATCTCCCCCGATATCATAAGCCCCTTAATGACAGGAATTGTGTCTAATACTTCTTCATATCTTTCACAATACTCTAATACAGTAGTTCTCAAAATGTAGTCATGTCAATATCGCCTAGAAACTTGTCAGACATGCAAATACTCAGGACCCACCCCAGACCTCCTGAACCCAGAACTCTGGGATAGGGTCCAGCACTCTATGTTTCAGTAAGCCTTCCAGGGAATTTCAATACACTCTCAAGTGTGAGGACCACTGCTCTAGCACAAGAGTTCTTTTATTTATTTATTTTTAAGTTTATTTATTTATTTTGAGAGAGAGAGAGCAAATACACAAGCAAGGGAGGCACAGAGAGAGAGAGCACAAGAGAGAGAATCCAAATCAGGCTCCACACTGTCAGCACTAGCATCAAAGCCCGATGCGGGGCTTGAACTCACAAACTGTGAGATTATGACCTGAGCTGAAATCAAGAGTTGGATGTTTAACCTACGAAGCCACCCGGGCCTCCATCTAGTACAATAGTTCTTAAAGATCTCAGTTCTTAAAACTGAGATCAATCCCTAACCTCTGAGATTCAGGATTGGTAAATCTGCAGTGGGGCCTAGAAATCTGCATTTGTAAGTATCATGGGAAGATTCAGTGCAAATGTTACATCAGCTACATGTTGAGAAACACTGATCTAGAACACTATCTCTTGAATCCAACCACTTAGTAAAGATGCTGGCTTATTTGTTGAATTATTAAGACTAAATTGGGAACTAGGCCCCACGAAGAACCAAATTAACTAAGGGGCATCTAGGTGGCTCAGTCAGTAAAGCAGCTGACTTTGGCTCAGGTCATGATCTCATGGTTCATGAGTTTGAGCTCTGCATCAGGCTCTGTGCCGACAGCTCAGAGCCCGGAGCCTGCTTCATATTCTGTATCTCCCTCTCTCTCTGCCCCTCCCTTGCTCTTTCTCTGTTTCTCTGTCTTCGAAAAAATAAATGTTAAAAAAAAATTTTAAAGAACCAAATTAACTGAGATGAACAAGGGAAAATTAATAATAGACTTTAAATCTTAGAAGGCTGAATGAATTTTAGCACTAAAAAATTCTTACCATTTCAACCAGGCCTTAGCTCCCTAAACCAAGAAAACAAACTCACTTTCATGTTTCTTTCAAGGTGAAAGGAAGAAGGTCCTCAGAAAAATTCTACATTAAACAGAGTTGTCTTCGTATCTACTTCCTTTCCAATACCTTTTCTCCACTTTTCTTTTAAATTTTTTTTAATGTTTTATTTATTTTTGATACAGAGAGAGACAGAGCATGAGAGGGGAAGGGGCAGAGAGAGAAGGAGACACAGAACTGGAAGCAGGCTGCAGGCTCCAGGCTCTGAGCCAGCTGTCATCACAGAGCCTGACGCGGGGCTCGAACCCACGAACGTGAGATCTGACCTGAGCTGAAGTCGGAGGCTTAACCGACTGAGCCACTCAGGCGCCCCTCCACTTTTCTTTTAAAAAAATTTTATAATGTTGGGGCACGTGGGTGGCTCAGTCAGCTGAGTGTCTGACTTCAGCTCAGGTCATGATCTCACCATTCCCAAGTTCAAGCCCTGCATTGGACTTTGCTGACAGCTTAGAGCCTGGAGCCTGTTTTGGATTCTATGTCTCCCTCTCTCTCTGCCTCTCCTCCACTCATGCTCTGTCTCTCTGTCAAAAAAAAATTATAACGTTTATTTATTTGAGAGAGGGAAAGACAGAGCACAAGTGGGGATGGGGCAGAGAGAGAGGGAGACACAGAATCCAAAGCAGGCTCCAGGTTCCAAGTGGTCAGCACAGAGCCTGGCTTGGGGCCTGAACTCACGAACTGTGAGATCATGACCTGAGCTGAAGTCGGACCATTAACCAACTGATCCACCCATGTACCCCCTCCACTTTCCAATCATTCTCATTTTCTGTATCCAGGGCTCTTACATTACTCTAATAAATCCTGGGATGGAGGGATGAGGAAGCTGATTAGCATTATTACACACAGAACTAATATGTTTGTCCCCAAGATAATGTATTTTTTAAAGAAACAAGATGACAGTGCTTAACACACAAAATTTCAAACATCCCTAAGGGGAACGTTACACTTCTGGAAAACAGAATCTGCCTTCCAGTTTATTTACTAAATAGAATCCCTAGAAAGCTATGGGCCTGGAATACAGTGTTATTGGCCCTGAAGATTTGAATTACCCACTCTTCTCAAAGAAACTCAGGTTCTACTAAAGTCATTGGTGGTATTTCTCTTGGTCTTTCACCTTGATGGAGGAGATTAAGAGCAGTTGTTGGGACACTAACAGATAGGAAGCTTGAGCCGCAATATAACAGCAGACTTTTTACAGGTTAGTAGTTTTATTGGATCTTTTTCACTTGCATTTCTTATCCTCCTGAAAATTTTGTTGAAGACTGTCCATACAAAGCTAATCTTGTTTTCTCCGGTTCCCAGATATATACTCCCCAACCCAGCAGGGACCAGCCTAGTTGTCTACTGTGAATGCGCAACATTCATTTCTGCCTCTCTCATGATGTGTGCTTTCCGTCTTGCTGACCCAAATCCTACTCGATCTTCTGGATCTGGCTCCAAGAGTCCTAAGTCTGGCCCTTGCTGAACTCCTGCAGTATTTGGTCCCTACCACATATTTTTCATCTAAATTGGGTCCCATCTTTAACTGTCTGTTTCATTTCATACTGCCACCTCAGCTGAACTGTAAGATTGCTGGCGCCTGGAAACACTTATTTGCTTGTACTTAGCATCTGTGGAAAGCCTACATTTTGGCATAGGACAGAATTTGGGTCTCAAATGTAGTTGGGTCCCGTGGACTAAGTCTTATAATTTAGAGGCAAAAAGCCCAGGTTCTGGACCCAGAAACCTTGAATCCACATCCCAACTCTATCACTTAGCAGCTCTCATCCAGTTTCCCTGCCTGTGAAATGGAGATGATATTGATAATATCCTACTGCATGCAGATATTGTGTGTATTAAATAAGTTCTACATGTGAAACAATGACCTAGTTATTTACTAAGTACCAGGTACTTTAAGTGTTTTGCACATATTACCTCAAATAATATTGATGTTACTCAATCATGTGCTAGCTTTGTAACTGCAGGATATCTATCACTCACTGAATTAGTTTCCTAATCTATAAAACAGTGGTAATTCCTCATATACCTGTCAAAGTGGTTACTTGATATGGTATTTGTAAACATTCAGCTCAAGGCCTGGTACACTGGATTAAGAATCCCAAAAAGAAAGTAAATTTAGTGTCACCTGGGTGGCTTAGTCAGTTAAGCGTCCAACTTCAGCTCAGGTCATGATCTCATGGTTCATGGGTTCAAGCCCCATGTCAGGCTCTGTGCTGACAGCTCGGAGCCTGGAGGCTGTGTTCGGATTCTGTGTCTCCCCCTCTCTCTGACCCTCCACTGCTCACGCTGTCTCTCTCTCTCTCTCTCTCTCTCTCTCTCTCGAATTAAATAAAAACATTAAAAAAGAAAGTAAATTTGGGGGGGGGGGTTAGTGTGTGGTGAGCTTATGTCACTTCCTGTGAATTTCTACTTGGCATTGCATAAAGAAAAAGGCCAGGTTTAAAGATGGAACTAATCATTCCAACTGGTAGACTTTAGAGAATCTTCATCGGAAAGATTAGCAGTTCCTCCTGGAAACTGGAAGAACCCTTCTGAGCGTGGTTCAGTTACCCCAGGGCAGGGCCTAGTAACCCTGGCTACAAATCAGAATCCCCTGTGGAACTCTTTTAAAGTCACAGTTAGCCAGACCCCATTTGTGAAGATTCTGATCTGATAGTTCTAGAAGATCTGTCACTACTCAGTGATTTTCATGCACAACCAAAATTGAAAACCACTCGTTTAAGACTTCACTATGACATCAAAAACTTCCAAACCTCTTGAGAAGCCATAGACCATATGATGGGAGAAAAGGAATTGAGGAGCTTGAACAAAAAGTTGGTTTACATCACTTGACAAAGGTACTTTGCTCTCTCCCTCTCCCCAAACTTCTGCTAAGTTTGCCTTGTTCTGACGTGCAGAAGGATTGTTTTCCTCTTCAGATTCAGACACACTTCCCTTCAGATCCTTGAGAGATACTGCTTCAAGAATAAGGAAGGAGGTCTCAGGGGCCTCTAGACTCAGTTTGTCAGGGTAGCATTGAGGTTTCAACACTCTTGCCAAGTCTAACACGTATTCAAATCAAATGGCTTCCATTATAGTCTTGGCCTCCCAACACGGGATATTCAGCTATCAGTAATTTGGTGAATGGTCCAAACTTGCCAATTCTTGCTGCCCCATCTGAAGCACTCTTTGTTAAGACCAACCTTATCAGTCTGATCAAACTTTATACTTTTCTAGGGTGCTGGATAAAATAAGGGTTTGAGGTTATCTGATGCCTACATTTTAGTATTAAAGCCTTCTTCTATTATCTTTACGAATCTAAAGATAACTATACAATACTGGATATACTCCAGGTATTATTTTTCAGAAAGCCAAGTCACCTTATAATAAGGGTCCGTGGCTCTAACATTATCATTAATATGCAGTGTAAGCTTTAAAGAGCCAGCCTGGCTTGCGTTCCTGAAAGGCACCTGAGTCGAAATCCCTGGACTTAATCATCTAAATGCCCTCAGGAAAATCTGACATTTAACAGTCTAGCTCTGTGCCCTTTGTCTATGCCCTAGGCATGATCCAAAGCAGAATTGAAATGGGCTATTCTAGGCACTTTTCTGTCCTTTCTGCTTATGCCAGTCTGCCTTGATCTTCCCCCCCCCCCCGCCCCCCCCCCCAACTGCCATCAGACTATGCTGTCCCTGCTTTGCAGAAATCTCAGCTGTAACTGTTGCCTGGAAACTTGGGAGTCCTTGAAGTGAATGTCTGCTATAATAGCTAAAGACAGCTAGCCATAAGGGAAAGTAGGCCTCCTATTGGCAGTCAAATGTGGCAGATTTGAGATGGTATATTCTTAGTTCATTTCTAGGACTCTTCATATGTTGATAACCTACAACTTTAGAGATTTCAGACTGGCATTCTCAGATCATTATAAAGTAGCCTGAACTTGAACATGGTACTGTTCATTCTTCTGGTCCCCTCTCCCCAAAAGGGCTACACTGATCTGACAAGTAGCGTTTTGTCTAGCAAAGAGCTTAATTTAGATAGATTTGGCAAAGAGAAGGAAGGGAGCAATGCTGAACTGTAAAGGAACCAGCTGCCCCAGCCTTGCTTTCTCGAACACTCAAGCCGATGGTGTTAAATTTCATCTTACCCCAGTACTGTAAGCTTTCCAAGGAGCCTTCCCTGTTTAATAGTCTATTTGGGGGCACATAATTCTATCCCAAAGCACCTATAAGACTAAAATATATGTACAAATGTTAATTTTTAGTTTTCCAAGGCATATAAGCAGTGAAGTTCTCCTATCATCTAACTGACTAGGCTATTGCTTTAGTCATGCAAAACTTTCATAGGGAGATATTATATCTTTCACTCTTTTTTTGGAGAACAGAAAGTAAGCTTATGTCAAAACTACCTGATCTTAAATGTCAATATTTTCTTTGTCAACACAAGGTTCCTACTATTTTACGCCTCATGGAGTCAGAAACCCTAGAAATATGTCCTTATGACCCAAACCACAGGATGCCAGCCAGCAGGTTACAGTACCACCTGGCATCACGTAGAAAGGTAATAAAATGTTGGGGCGCCTGGGTGGCCCAGTCAGTTGAGCATCCCACTCTTGGTTTCAGCTCAGGTCATGATCTCACAGTTTGTGAGTTCCAGCCCTGCATCAGGCTCTGTGCCAAAGGTGTGGAGCTTGCTTGGGATAGTCTCTCTCTCCTTCTCTCCCTCTCTCCCTCTCTCTCTCAAAATAAATAAATAAACTTTTCAAAAAAATGTTAAATCACCAGAGGGAGAAATATAAGCTCAGAATAGGAAAAGTCAAAAGATATTTTTTTAAAAAAGAACAAGCCTCTGACCATACATAGCACTTAGCAGTTCTTAATGTTGGAAGTGGTTTGTCTTCAGCATTTCCAGAAAGAATGGAGGGTGGAGGGGTCCCTGGGTGGCTCAGTTGGTTGAGTGACAGACTTTGGCACAGGTCATGATCTCACGGTTCACGGGTTCAGGCCCCATGTCAGGCTCTGTGCTGACAGCTTGCTCAGACCCTGGAGCCTGTCTTCAGATTCTGTGTCTCCTCTCTCTGCCCCTACCCCGTTCACGCTCTGTCTCTCTCTGTCTCTCAATAATAAATAAAATGTAAAAAAAATGGTTAAAAAAAAAGAATGGAGAGTGAAATACAGGCAAAGCCTACCAGCCATTTCACGAAAGCCTTTTTCTTTTAGAAAAATCTGCGGATAGCTCAAAAGATGGCTAATTGCAAATATAATGTTTGCCACACGGTCCCAGTCAAAAGGCTCAAGGAACATGAGGCTAACTGTGTCAATAGAACAGCTGTAGATGATGGTAAGTTTTTTTTATTTGAGGGGGGTAGATAAGTTCTATTGCCCCTTACCCTCCATATTTCATGACTAGGGAAGTCTTAGCCAATTAAGAGGAATGAAAAACAAAAGGAGGTTTCCACTCTGCTTCTATAACTTCTGATCTTCTTTATTCCAGAGCCATTTAATCTTCCAAATGTTATTTCTCTTAAGTTTGGACCCAAATGAAAAACTTTCTAATACTGCCAATCAGATTCTTGACCCTAATGGCTGGAACATAGGTGAGCAAGGGTGAAACAGTGAACACAGTCATAAATGAACACAGTCCTACTTCATAGCTTATAAGTATTGCAATCCTGGATAAATTAAGTCTTAATACTCCTCTCACAAAATCTTAAACACCATCAAATAAATCTGAGAATTTCATCTGTATCTGGAGAGGCAACCCAGTAAAAAGGAGTCTAATTAAAACCAATAATCATTTATAACAGTTTAAAAAAATCTCCCCTTACCAATATCTGGTCACTTTCCATAGGAAAAAGTACTGGTATAAATAGAAACCTGCAGTCTAACAGGTTTGGATTTATCCTATCTCAAGTAACATCCTTTCTCTAAAATGTAGCTTGTCATAATGAATTCACTAGTTTTTCAGTCAGATCTAGGTTCAGCTATATGCTGTGGTCTTAAGTAAAGCTACTTCTCAACCACAGCTTCCTCACCTATAAAGGAATAAGACCGACCTTAAAAGATAAATATTAAATAAAGACATGTGTATATTAGAATAATGCAAGTTCCTTTAATGGAGAAAGTACAAGTTGTGTTGATATCCCAGTTTAACACAACAGAAGTTTCCTTCCACAGGCTCTTTTCGTCTTGGGACCATCACCTTCCATGCTGGGCTTCCCAAACTGTCACAAAAAGACAGTGGAGGCGCAGGTGCCTCTTAAGCACCTTGACCCAGAAAAAAATACTTCCGTTCATATTCCATTGGCAAAAACAAATCATATGGCCATACCTAACACAAAGCTGCTGGGAATACTGTCTCTGGCAGCATAGCCAATTTCCAGCAACAGCTATGGAAGAAAGAGTCAAACCTCTGCTGCCAATTAGTTTTCTCTGCAACAATATAAAAATGCTTAGTACTAGGGCCCCTAGGTGGTCTAGTTGGTTGGCCATATGACTCTTGATTTCCGCTCAGGTCACAGTCTCACAGTTCCTGGGTTTGAGCCCCGCATCAAGCTCCATGCTGATCGTTCAGAGCCTGCTTGGGATTCCTTCTCTCTCCCTCTCTCTGCCCCTTCAGTGAGCACTCCTCTCTCTCATAAACTAAATTAGGAAACTTAAAATTAAAAATTAAAAAAAAATGCTGAGTACTTGTATCACACATCCATCCTCTCTCGTTTTTTTCTAGATAACATGTATCATTCTCCTTTATTTGTTCTTAAGACATTAGTTCCAAAAATGCTGTTTGTGAAAGGTAAGATAAATCGCTTTACAGAAGTTATTGGAATAGTGGGGTGCCTGGTGGCTCGGTCAGTTGAGCGTCTTGATTTTGGCCCAGAGTCATGGGATCAAACCCACATTGGGCTCTGTGCTGAGCATGGAACCTAAGATTCTCCCTCTCTCTTTTTCTCTCTCTCTCCCTCTGCCTCTCTCCTCTGCTTGCATACTCTCTCTAAAAAATTTTTTAAAGTTTTTGGAATAATGAGAAAAATGCCTTTAAGTTCAACTCTTAAAGCAAGATGGCCACTAGGTTGTAGACCTGGTAGATGCCTAAACTTCAATTATAAATTTTAAAAAATCTGTACTCATGGGTTCTAACTACTTCCATTCCCTCCCTAAGCTCCACTTAGGACTTTAATCCATTAAGGACTTGATTACACAAAGTTCTCAATTCTATATTAGTTTTCAAAAAAAAATCTTAAAATTATAAAGGGAAAAGAATTCTTATACTACATATGAACCAACCTAACAAGGATCCCCAATCTAAAAAGCTTGAAGGGCACATCTAAGAGTTAAAGAAGCCAGGGTACCTGGATGGCTCAGTAGGTTAAGCATCTGACTCTTGGTTTTGACTCAGGTCATGTTCTTATACCTTGTGAGTTCGAGTTCCACACTGGGCTCCATGCGGACAGTGCAGAGCCTGCTTAGGATTCTCTCTCTCTCTCCCTCTCTTTCTGTCCCTCCTCTGATCGCTCGCTCTCTCTCTCTCTCCCTCTCTCTCTCTCTCTCTCTCTCTCTCTCTCTTAGAATAAGTAAACTTAAAAAAAAGAGTTAGAGAAGCTATCAATGGAGTTACCTACCACATATATAGGGGTATGGGAAGTACAAAGGAACTATATAAACAAAATCAATAATCCCAACTCTGACAATAATAGCAATCATTTTGGATAAAGTAATTTTAATCACCGGGGCTCCTGGGTGGCTCAGTCATTTAAGCATCTGACTCTTGATCTTGACCCAGGTCATGATCTCTTAGTTTGTGAGATGGAGCCCCATGCCAGGCTCTGAGGTGTCAGCACCTGCTTGGGATTCTTTCTCTCCCTCTGCCCATCCTCTGCTCATGCATGCTCTCTCTTTCTCTTTCTCAAAATAAATAAATAAACTTTTCTTAAAAAGTAATTTTAATCTCCTTGCATTGGCTATCTAAACTAAATCTTCAGTTCTGGTCTCCATCTAATTTTCCTTTTTTGGTCATCTTTTACAGTGACTCAAGGGACATAAAAAGGAGACTATGGATAACAAACATCTTAACGACTATAAGTCCTGCAGAAAAGGTAGAGTATCTTTTCTAAACTAGTGGGCTCCTGGGTGGCTCAGTCAATTAACTATCTGACTCTTGGTTTAGGCTCAGGTCATGATCTTGGCGTCATGAAATCAAACCCCAAGTCAGGCTCCGTGCTGGGTGTGGAGCCTGTTTCAGATTCTCACTCTCCCTTTCCCTCTGCCCCTGCCCCTCTCACACTTATGCTCACACTTGCACTCTCTCAAAACAAAACAATAACAACAATAAAAACCCTAATCTCATAGTTCTATGATATTAACATAGTTGTAACCAATATCTCTAATGTCATATTCTAAATATTCAAAGTTTCTTAGACAAACTTTTACTCTTTAAAAAATAAACCATATTTTGTATCCTAAGTCCTTCTCCCCACCAAATAATAGAATGCAAGCAAAGTCCCAGTGGCTTTAAGTCAGACTGTGGAGAAAGAGCTGTCCAAAACTCTATTTGAAATGCAACTAACGTATATCAAGCTTAGGTCTTCCATAAAAACACTGTAAAAAAATGACACTACTTTAATGTTCTCTTTCTACCCATAGGACAGAAAAACTGATGGAGAAGCTGTGGATTAAAAAGCCAGCAGACAGAAAATGTATTGTCCTTTTTCAAACTTTGGGGAAATCTTAACTGTCAAGTTTTAGAGGAAAAACTCCAGTCACTGTTGGCATCTTAACATGTTTTTATTTATTTAAATAAAAAATATTTTTCCTATGACGAGCTTCATTTGGTTTATTATTCTTCCTTGCTTTCAGACCCTCATTTGTCAACCAAAAGGCTAGAGGGCTTTTTTGCCTATTTCCCTTATTAGTAGAAAAAATACAATTACCTTAATCAGGTTCTTTATCCTCTGATTATTTTTCTCCTACTCCAAGTCAGGTACTACACGACCATCAGGTCAACTCTCTTCAGTTAATTTTGTACAAATCTTCCATGCTTAAAAGATATCATTTTTCGGGGCTCCTGGCTGACTCAGTCAGTAGAGTATGTGACTCTTGATCTCAGGGTTGTGAGTTTAAGCCCCATGTTAGATGTGGAGCCTACTTTAAAAAACAAAACAAACAAAAAAGATACAGTTTTTCTGAGAAGCTGAGTTTGGAGCATGTCTCCAAATCTCCCTTCTTACCTCTATAGAAGTCAGTTTGTTCCAATCTTAAATACAGCCTTATTCTTTTCTGCTCTGTTCATTTTCAATGTCACCCCTTGCCCTTCAACCATTGAAATCCCTTTCTAGCTTTTTTTTTAAAGTCTAATTCTTATTCCTCACACATTTAAACCTTCCAGGTGTCCAACCTCAACCATACCACAAACCTTCACAAGAGAAGTCAGAATCACATCCTCCTTTGTATTTGCTATACCATATGCCACTAGCCTGGTGCTATGCATCTAGGAAATAATCGCATACTTGGTGCTTAAACTGAACCAAGACTCAATTTATAACAGGCCAAAATTTGTTCAAGATGTTTTTCTTTTTCATCTAGTTAATTTTAAAATAATGACTTCAGGGACACCTGGGTGGCTCAGTAGGTTAAGCATCTGACTTCAACCTGGGTCATGATCTCATGGTTCATGGGCTCGAGCCCACATAGGGCTCTGTGCTGACAACTCGGAGCCTGGAGCCTGATTTAGATCCTGTGTCTCCCTCTCTGTCTGTCTCTGTCTCTCTCTCTCTCTCTCCCTCCTTCCCTCTCTCTCTCTCTCTCTCTCTCTCTCTCTCTCTCTCTCTCTGTCTCTCTCTCAAAAAATGAATAAACAGGGGCGCCTGGGTGGCTCAGTTGGTTAAGCCTCCGGCTTCGGCTCAGGTCAGATCTCACGTTTGTGGGTTCGAGCCCCGCGTCGGGCTCTGTGCTGACAGCTAGCTTCAGGTTCTTTATCCTCTGATTATTTTTCTCCTACTCCAAGTCAGGTACTACACGACCATCAGGTCAACCCTCTTCAGTTAATTTTGTACAAATCTTCCATGCTTAAAAGATATCATTTTTCGGGGCTCCTGGCTGACTCAGTCAGTAGAGTATGTGACTCTCGATCTCAGGGTTGTGAGTTTAAGCCCCATGTTAGATGTGGAGCCTACTTTAAAAAACAAAACAAACAAAAAAGATACAGCTAGCTTCCAGTTCTGTGTCTCCTTCTCTCTCTGCCCCTCCTGCTCTCATGCTCTGTCTCTCTCTGTATCAAAAATAAATAAAACATTTTTAAAAAATGAATAAACATTTAAAAAAAACTTTAGAATAATGACTTCAGTGTTTTACTAGTTTACCGATTCGTTCAGGTATAGACTTAAAATAAAAAGTAGAAGTTATAATCAAATGGATATTTTTCTGCCCTTAGAAGTCTTATCCTTACCTAAATACTTTCTAGATCCTTTTCAGATTATTTTTTTCCCCTTAAAGCAGAAAACAGAAGGGAGAATAACTAGATATTTATAGAATCTAGCACATTCTAGTATACTTTGTACAAAGGAGAGCTACTGACTTGCTCCCTTATATTTACATAATATAAACAAGATTTTCATCTCTTGACTAAGGCCTTACACATATTTGAATTTTTTAAATTACACTTTGGTATATTAACACTAAACTATATGAAAATTAAAATGTTTCCTAGGTGGGGTGCCTGGGTAGCTCAGTTGATTAAGCATCCAACTTCAGCTTAGGTCATGATCTCATGGTTTCTGAGTTCAAGCTCTGCATTGGGCTCTGTGCTGACAGCTCAGAGACTGGCGCCTGCTTCAGATTCTGTGTCTCCGTCTCTCTCTGCCCCTCCCTGGCTCACTCTCTCTCTCAAAAATAAATAAGGCCTTTAAAATTTTTTTAAGAAAATGTTTCCTAGGAAAAATGGCCCAGAAAGATAGAGATGTCTTTATCATATTTTAGGTATATAGAATCTTCTCCTAAAAAGCCATGTAGTCTGAATTGATTGGTGTGACCATATAATTTTCCTTCAAACCAGGATCCTCTTGAGCATGAAAGGGGGAATAATAACTATCCTAGGATAACAATAACAAAAACAGGTTGGCCACCCAAGTCTTAAGGGATAAAACATCACATAATTAGGCAGTTGCCATTTGAAATATGGATGTCAGATCTACTCAAATCTCACTTTAAGAAGTTTTGTGTTCATTGAAGGAAGGCACAATTGAAACTAAAATATCACCTTTTTTTTTGGCCTTTGACATAACATTTGGTCAAAGCTTTGAAGATAAATAAATTTATGGAAACATACTTAAAAGAAAAAAAAAGCAAAGTTTCAAAGTTACTGCCTCAAAGCCTGTCTAGATAGAATATTAACTATTCCCCCATACTCCCAAAACAGGTGGTCTATGTCTCCATTTAATGTCCCTTCATTCTGATTTATTATTATTCTCCTATAAGATGCTTTAGGAGAGGCACGATTTTGACTATGTAACAGTCCTGTGCCTACAAAAAAAAAAAAAAATCAAAGTTGCTGAATGTGCAGAATCTATATAGATACCAGGTAAAAAGAGACTCAGTGCCCTGGACTAAATATTTATACTGAATAAATCAATTTTTCAAAAACCTTGGTAACCAGGTTTTTGAAAATAATAAAACTTTCTAGCTATAAAGTTTCTTCCCTACAATCAAGTTCAGGATTTCTACTCTTACATTCACAGCATGAACTATGAGGAAACAATTGCTAAGGCACATTATTCATGTCATAATGTACCAGAATACAGCTCATTGATTCCCCAACTCTATCTTACTGTTGGTCCATATTTCATGATCTTTCTGTGCACGCTTCCCAAGCAACTGTGGTGTAAAGCAAGGAAAGAAAAAAAACCTCCAATATTTTAGTCTCTTCTTCCCCCATATTTACTTACTAGATGATGTCTCACAATTGTCCTAACAGCTCCTGACAAAATATACCTGTGCTCTTAAATTACATAATCAAGTATCTACTGTACTTGGCACAGTGTTAAGAACTACAGTGGCATGGTCCCTTATAAAGGAACAATGTTGACAATAATAGTATAAGGCGATGGTTCTCAAACTTTAATGGGTATTGAAATCACATGAAGACCTTGTCAAAACACAGATGAAAGGACATTTCACCCGAGTTTCTGATTCAGTAGGTCCGTAGAAAGGCCTATGGATTGGCATTTTCTCAAGTTCCCAAGTGATACTGATGCTGTGATTTGGGACTACACTTCAAGAACCACTGGCCTGATAACACAGATTAAGTGCTAGGAGGGAAGGAGGGTGGAAAGAGGTTATAAGAAAACATAAGCACTTAATCGCAGGCAAAGGTTAGAAGGCTTCAGAGAAAAATATGACCTTTGGGTTTAAACATTTGACATTTTTATTTTTGTTTGGTTTTTATTTTATCAATAACTTATTTACTTTTTAATTTACATCCAAGTTAATTAGCATGTGGCTCAACTGATTTCAGGAGTGGACTCCTTAAGCCCTTTACCCACTTAGCCCATCCCCCCCTCACAACCGCTCAGCAACCCTCTGTTTGTTCTCCATATTTAAGAGTCTCTTACATTTTGTCCCTCTCCCTGTTCTTATATTATTTTTGCTTCCTTTCTCTTATGTTCATCTGTTTTGTATCTTAAAGTCCTCATAAAACATTTGACATTTTTTAAAATAACAGATCAGAAGAATGACAGTAGTAAAATTTTAGAACTCTTCAGTGCAAGATTAGTCCTTAATGTAATTTTTAGTGGGTAAAATTTCTTTAGTATAATTCTGCCATTCTACCATCTTTTCTACAAACTTCTATTAATAATTTCCATTTCCTCACCTATTTGTTCATAAGCCTTGCTAAAGTGATACTAACAATGGTTTACAAATTTTGACTTACAATTTACCTCTTAGCTGCCTGCACCAGAAAGGCTGTGAGGAGCTATGTGTTGCTGACTCCTGGAAAAAGGAAACAGCTAGAAATAACAAAAAACAGATTTCTCAAGCCCACTGGTAACTGTTATAGGCAATGTGGATTACATAGGTATATGACATTTACTTAAGACACAGAATTACACAAATGTTTTTATGTTTATTTTTGAGAAACAGAGCAACAGAGCATGAGTGGGGGAGGGGCAGAGAGAAAAGGAGACACAGACTCTGAAGCAGCCTCCAGGCTCTGAGTGTCAGCACAGAGCCAGATGCCGGGCTCGAACTCCCGAACTGTGAGATCATGACCTGAGCTGAAGTTGGCCGCTTAACCAACTGAGCCACCCAGACACCCTAAAGTACAAATTTTTTAAAAATCACTACTCTGTTTCTTTTTCTTTTTTAATGTTTATTTAGTTTTGAGAGACAGAGTACAAGCCAGGATGGGGCAGAGAGAAAGAGAGACACAGAATTCGAAGCAGGCTCCAGGCTCTGAGCTGTCAGCACAGAGCCCAATGCTGGGCTTGAACCCACAAGTTGTGAGATCATGACCAAAGCCAAAGACAGATGCTTAGCCAACTGAGCGCCCAGGCACCCCTAAAAAAAAAAAAAATCACTATTTTCATTCATCCTGTATTATCCTGTGTTTCTAGAGTTTAATGTTGACTACTCAATCCAAACTCCCATTAGGGACTCTTTTTTAAACATAAATTTATTTTCTCTGGCCCCCTGCTGGCAGCACCTCTCCCTGCTACTTTGCCTGAAAAATTGTAACCACCCCAACTTTCACCCTCCCCGACAGCAATACTTTCCAATCTAACCTCTTCAGTAAGAACACCTGTTATGACCCACCAGGTCTCTCATTTTGAAATATTTTGCAACTGAATTTATTGAATAGCTTTCCTATTTTTAATTAGGCACTTAACTACTGATCCGAAACCATAATCAGATGAGAGGATCAGGATTTTGTTGACAGCACTCAAGCCAGAAACAGAGAAATTTAATATTTTAATCTTATGGTGAGGTAAAGTTTAAGTTTTATTGGGCTATCTAAAACACTGAAACTCCTAAAGATCTCAAGAATTACTGGAATTCCTTCCATCCTAAAGGCTGAGAAAACTTATTTTCTAACAAAGATTTTTTTTTAATTTTAAATGTTTATTTATTTTTGAAGGAGAGAAAGACAGAGAGTGAGCAGGGGAGGATCAGAGAGAGAGGGAGACACAAAACCCAAAGCAGGCTCCAGGCTCTGAGCTGCCAGCATAGAGCCTGATGTGGGACTCGAACTCACAAACTGTGAGGTCATGACCTGAGCCAAAGTCTCACACTCAACAGATTGAGCCAGCAAGGCTCAAAGATTTTTTTTTTAATCACAAGGGTACAGATATGTCTTTATATTCATTAGTCCAGATTGCTTGTTTTTGACTGATAATTATTAGTTCAAATATATAATCTATAGGGGCGCCTGAGTGGCTCAGTCAATTAAGCACCAGACTCTTGCTTCCGGCTCAGGTCATGATCTCATGGGCCGTGAGTTGAAGCTCCACGTCCAGCTCCCTCCTGATGGTCCAAAGCCTGCTTAAGATTCCCTCTCTCTCCTGGGGCACCTGGGTGGCTCAGTCGGTTAAGCACTTGAATTCAGCTCAGGTCATGATCTCATTGTTCATGAGTTCAAGCCCTGCGTCAGGGCTCTATGCTGACAGCCTGAAGCCTGCTTTGGACTCTATCTCAGCCAATCTCTCTCTCTCTCTCTCTCTCTCAAAAATAAGTAAACATTTTTTTTTAATTTTAAGGATTCTCTGCCCTCCTTACATCCCCAGTGTGAGTGCACACACATGTTCTCTCTCAAAATAAACTTTAAAAAAATTTAATATACACAATCTATAATTTAAGGATAAATGCTAGCATATCATCAGATACAACCTGCAAGGATCAGATTCCGTTTAGGGTATGAATCTCAGCTAGCTCCTAGACCGACCCTGTGTAAATGCCTTGGGCTCTCATTGTTTTTTTTCCCTTTTCAAATATATTCAACCTGGCTGAAAATCCAGTCTGAAAGACAGCTCAGCAGGGATCTTAGATAAAGCAGGAACTTTCTAGGTTGGAGATGAATGAACAAAACATTTAAGAATATAAAGAATAGATGTGTAGCGCGTTTTTATTTTAAAATCTCCACTGAAAGACACTTGTGGGGGGGGGGGTTTGTTTGAAAGTTGGTGGGCTTGTTCACTCCTGCTAAACCGAATAGCTTTCTCAGAACAGGAGCCTGTCACCCTGACAAGGCATTACTGAACGCAGTGAAGCCTGACTTTGGATTTCGGTTTGGTTCCCACCCCCCTCCATCCTCTCACGCCCCGACGCCGGCTCTTCCTCAGAAATTTCAGTCTGCAGGTATCTGAAAAGTACTTTCGGGTCACAGTAACAGTGTCAACAATTTCACCAGCTTACTGCAATTTAAAGCCTGAAAAATCACATTTCACTTCAAATCACATTGGCCCCACCAATCTGCCTGAATGATGTGAGAAATTAAGAGGTTTAGAATTTCAGAAAGGTTACCTTAAAATATTCCTAACAATCTGAAACCGATTTGCCAGAATATCAGCTTTCTCTAAAATGCTTGGTGCTAAGCTTGCAATGAAGCTTTCATTCTTAGCTATTGTCTTTCAAGAAGCACTTTAACAGCTTGCTCCTCCTTCACAGGAATTCATCCAGGCCACTCAGGTGAAAGACTAGCTTTCCTAAATTCAAAACAGTGCCTAGGTCAGTGGTTCTCAGCCATGACTGCACCTTAGAATCGTCTGGGTTGCTTTTTAAAAATAACTATGCCCAGCCCTTTCTGATTAATTGGTCTGGAAGGGGCACTTGGCATAGTACATCTTAAAAGCTCCCCAGATGATTGGAATGTACAGACAAGATTAAAAACCACTGGCCTATGAGAATGGCTTGGGCAGGGCGCCCAACAATACATTTCTTTTTAGGGTCTTAATATGAGCCAAAGACTGTGAAGCACACTCTCCTCAGCCCAAGGGCTGATAATCTTTAAAAAAACAACAACCAGGTAACAAATTGTTTACTAAGTATCCTCAGAAAAATAAAATGTGCCATCTCTGTGATCCTTTCCACTAAAGCCACACTCAGTTCACGGTAACAGGATAAGCTCTCCTAAGTCACATTTAGGCTCTAGTAATCGCTAAAATGTTCCCAAAAATCCCAATATTTCAGTACTCAGACTGATCTCCCATACTGCCTCCTACACTTCGGACAGTATGAAAATTTTTGTCGTATTATATTTTCACTTCTTGATTGTGAAAACTAGTAGTCCCAGATCTACTGGAACAGATGTCAACATCCTCCTTTTTATCCTAACCTTCAAAGACCACAAGTCTCTTTTTTCCATAAAGTCTTCCCAGGTCACTTTGGGCCTCACTGATTTCTTCCTAATGTAAATTTCCAGTCAGGGCCATATTTTTGACATCTCTTATACCGCCGTTTTACCTTTCATCCACTCTAAGCCTATTTTCCTAAGCACCTCAGGGAAAAGACCTACTACGTATGTGTGTGTGTGTATCACAGCTTCCAGAACAGGTCTCACAATCTATGTTTGGGTTTCCATTATCAAGTTATAGCTTTCTGCCCCCTTTACCTCTTCAACTGTTTTCATTGAGCTCTCTCCTCAGCTCTAAAACTCCCTTTAATCCAACTAGAACATCTTTCCTATGAAGCATTCTTAGCTACTATTACTGACTTTTGAATTTTAAGATTCCACAATGCTTGCTAAACAAAAACTAGATTCCTGTCCTTGTTGTTTTGACTCTTCTGTAGGCTTATCTCCTTTACTATTATCCTGTTCCCTCCCCTCAAAATCCAAATTACACTTCTACCTGAATAACTTAACACGAACAGGACTTCCTTCCAGCCAGCAGCCGGCCCTAACCAACCTCCTCGCTTCTAGTGCTTATTTCTAAACAGCCATTTGCTTTTCTAAGATGGCTGCCACGAAGCCCACGGAAGGCAGCGTGAGTTCTACCCACGCAAGGCCACTATCGTTCTGGAGACGCCGTGAGGATGAGCTGGAAAAGGAGAATGACGCGAGGCGGGGGAACCCGAAGAGTGGAACGGGGCCAAGAGGCACCCAGGGACAGGGATACTGGGGGAGGTCCAGGCAGCCCACGCTCCCGCGGAGCCGAGACTAGCGTCACAGGAAGTGGGGGCCCCACCCACTAACGTCAGAGGCCAGAAGTGAGCGTTGCTGGGGCCCGGATGTGAGGAGAACGCGACTGCGGGGAGAGCGGAGAGCGTGTCTCGACCAGGTGGGAAAGGCGCCGCGGGTCTGGCTTGGGGCCGCCAAACAACTCACTTTTAGTGTGCTGGGGTCCCTTCGCCGTTTAATATCTTCCCTTTTCCTCCCGTGTCCTTGGGCCTTGTGGGTTCCGAGCGCTGCCGTTTTGGCTACCGGTGGTCCGGCCGCTGCTTTTCCCTTCCAGGGCCTCCTACCTCTTTGTCTACATTCTCATAAGTTAACCTAACCACCATCCCGCCTTCTCGGGTTTAGTCCCTTTGCTTAAATCTGTCCTCATTGTTTAAGGGAAGAAAAAAGATTGTTTTACGGGGACCCCAGCTCTGTTAAGAGTTTAAACAGTTGCCTCATACTACATCCAGCCTCCAAACTTGACTGCTTAGCGTAATTTGCCCGTTTCGCCGCGGTCTAGTACTGGGGAAAAGGTAAAGAATCGCCTGTTAACAGTTGGTTGTGTAAGATACTTCAGTGGACACGGCTGAATGATGAAGCTCTGGATTCCAGTGCCCTTAGTCTACTGTAATTAGTGTTCCTGCCCCCCAGAGTTTATGGCAGCTTAAAATCAAGGAACCTAATACTTGGTTCTTCCTTCCAAACCTCTTATTTTTTATTGAAAAGGTGTGAAGTAACTACGTTCACGTCTACCTACCTACCTTTTCAGAAGGAAGGGCAGAATGTCTTAATCCAAATACGAAAAATATTTTTTAGGACACTTTCAACTAACAATTGTCATTAACAAATGGGCTCCACAACAAATTTCTAAACTGGAGTTCCAGCTGATCACTTGTATTTACTAGATTCCAAGGCTGCTTATGTCATAGAAGGGGGGGAATGGGCGTGAAATTGTATGAAGGGCCAAAGGAGAGCTTGACTTTAGAGACAATAGCTGTAAATCTAGCCAATTTTCAGAAGTTTCCTATGAGAATGGTTTCATATAAATTTAGGTTTTTTTCCTATAATGTTGTTTATTGAATCACAGTGCTCAATAGGGGAAGATCTTCAGTAGAAGAAGATCCAAAGGACAGAACTATTTCCTGTCTTTCAATCTTCTATGTTTCTGTTACAGAGTTGTACTTTTGTTAATGTGTTATCCATAAAATGAACAGTTCTTAAATCTTAACATTCAAAGGTTTTCCCTCAGTGCATACAGGGAATGAGTACTAACTGGAGACACTTAACCAATTTGGGAGGAGAGCTTTAAGTTAGTACCCTATTCCTAAAGTTTTCATAATAGTATTCTTGTGGTCTCGACTAGCCCCCTTTAATGTTAAAGAGCATCAAACCCTAATGGACAGTAAACGGTGACAGGTTGTTGTAATGGCACTTAATGTGGACTCTCTTATCACCTGAATACAGTTTAAATTCGTAGTCGTATTTGGTTTTTCTTAACTCTGAACCCTAGAATTTATTCCAAGAGTGTATGTTAGGCAAGCATGTTAAAATACTTCAAAGTAGTAAGGAATGCTTTACAGGAGGGTAAATATTTGGGGGAAGAGGACAGTCAGGGTTTCTTATGTTAAACTTGGGCAGCTTCCATTCTAGTTTGACTCCCCTTTATAGGACTCCCGTTGGTATGTTTTCTTTCTGATTACCTGAACCATGGCTTTTTTTTTTCCCCCTCAGCACTTGGATTCAGCTTCTTCATTTCCAACATGGAAGAAACCTACAGTATGTACTTCTTGTTGCTTTTAGAAAATTAGAAAATAAGTTAAATTCCTTACATATAATTTTATGTCTGACGAGACTTTTAGTGTGTTTTGAAAGATTCACATTTCTCCCCTAAAAACTGCTGAGGATGTCTGTGTGGTAGTAGAGAAATACCCAAATTTGAAATGAGACGGTTAAAATTTATCAAGCTTTGAAAAGGCTACAGTTAGGACATCTGTGTTAAGCTCTATTTTTATTAAATGAAACATTTTACTTTCTCAGGACTTCAGTTTCTCCTATTAATGACAAGGGGATAGTAACCCCTGTTTTCTTTCTATTTTGAGGAATAATACGGTATACATAAGGATATTGACATAAATTGAGTTTTTCAGATTAAAGAAATTCAAGAAAGAATTCTTATTTCTCAAGTGATCCAGGAAACGTCAGTGGCTCAGGAAGTCAAAAGGGAGCAAGCACCTAGAATCATACAAATGTGAATACAGAAGAAGCCTGAAAAATAATTTCATTTAATGTTCGGATTTTACATCTGAGAAAATAGAACCTGGATTAACTGATTTTCCCAGGGCTACATAGTAACAGACAGAGTCCTCTGTTGTTCATACATAGTGCCATGCTTGATACCATAAGGCAATATGGTTTCTAGGCACTGACCAAGTTTAAAGAACATCAGCAGCAATGAATGGATGAAACTTATCAGCAGGGCCTGCTTTTGTTTCTTACTTCGCTGTCTTGTTCAGAATGTCTTTAGAATAAGCTCCAACTAAAGGATATTTTAGTTCCATTTTACCTTCAAGGAAGAGTCCAGTAGAATCTTTATTACCGATCTGTAGAAACTACATGGAAATGGTCTTTATTAAGTATCTCCACCAGAGGTTTTCAGAGTTGAGTATGCAGCAGGACCACCCAGGGAGCTTGTTAAAACTCAGGTTGCTGGGCTCAACCTCACAATTTCTGATTCAGAAGGTCTGGGACCCAAGAATTTGCAGTTCTAACATGATTTCAGGTGAGGCTGCTGATCTGAGGACCACACTTTGAGAATCATTGCTCGGGAAGGCTGATTCTCCTTAGTCTTCCTCAGGGCTCCCTCCCCTACTCCCTGGGTTTTTCTTAAAATTTTTTAATTTAAGCCTGGAGTTCCATGTGAGACAGGTAGATTTATGTTTATTTATTCTTGGAAGCATACTATATTAAATTAGAAAGCAACAACTCCTCTTTATGTCTCTCATTCTTTACTTTTTTTCAGCCATATACTTTTATTTTGCTTAGAAAAATATCACCCGGGAGCGTGTTAGAAATACACAATCTCGGGCCCCACCTCAGGCCTTCTGAATCCGAATCTGCATTTTAACACAATCCCCAAGTGATTTAACGCCTAGGGATTATGTTAAAGTTTTAGAAGCACTGCTTTAGAATATACTTGACCTTCTTCTCAACCTTAAATTCTAACCTTAATCTGATAGATAGTGGGGCACCTGAGTGGCTCAATTGTTTACATCTGACACTTAGTTTCAGCTCAGGTCCTGATCTCATTGTTCGTGGGATCCAGCCCCACGCTGACGCTGAGGGTACAGAACCCCACTTGAGATTCTCTTTCTCTCTCTCCCTCTCTCTCTCTCCCCCTCCCCTACTTGCACATAGGCTCTCTTTCTCTCTCAAAAGATCCCAAGTTTCTTGTTGGGAGCTGTACCTCTTAGCTGATGATACTTTTCTCAGGTCTAATTCCTTATTTCTATGAAGTTTCCTCCATTTCTCACCGTGGGTTTGGGCCCTACCCCTGGGCCCCTACCCAAGTGTAAGTAAAAGGAACATCTGAGTCTATGCTTTTGGAGGAAGCTTGTCTACAGGGCCTACTCAAATTAAGTTATATTCCCAAAAAGCCATACAGAAGTTTTGTTGAGCAGTTTGATAGTATTTATTACAGGTATTTATAACTTTACATACACATATTTCTCAATGCAAGACCCTTAGGTATCTGTCCAAGAGAAATGCTCATATAGTACACAAAGAAGTGTACACCAGATTGGGAGTCACAACATTATATGTAATAACAAAAAACTGGAAACAACCTAAATGTCCATCAGTAAAGGAACTGATTAAAAATCTATGGCACATCCATATGCAACACTGAAATATTCCTGTTACGGTTTGGTTTGTTGTTTTTTTGTTTGCTTTAATATTCCTTATATGTACTGATACAGAAGGAGCTCTGGGCATGGGGGTACGCAGGCAGGGCACCTGGCTGGCTCAGTTGGAAGAGCATGCATCTCTTGATCTCAGAGTCATGAGTTCAAGCCCCACATTGGGAGTAGAGATTACTAAAAAATATAAATAAAAACTTAAAAAAAAAAAAAGCAAATAGCAAAATAGATACAGGAAATCCTGTCACATACCACAATATGGATGAGCCTTGAGGACATTAAGCCAAATGAAATAAGTCCATGTAAAAGGACTACCCTATGCTTTTACTTATATAAAGTATCTAGAATAGTCAAACTCACAGAAACAAAAACAGAATTATGGTTGCTAGGGATTGCGGAGAGGAGAGAATGAGGAATTGTTGCTTAGGGGATAGAGTTTCAGTTCTTCAAGATGAAAAATTCTGGAAATTGGTGGCACAACAGTGTGAATATACTTAACACTACCAGACTATAGACTTAAAATTGGTTAAGATGGTAACTTTTATGTTCTGTATTTATCACCATTAAAATTTTTTTTAGTTAATAGTAAAATAAATGGTGCCTGGGTGGCTTAGTCAGTTAAGTGTTCAACTTCAGCTCAGTTCATGATCTCACAGTTCGTGGGTTCAAGCCCAACGTCAGGCTCTGTGCTGACAGCTCAGAGCCTGGACCCTGTTTCAGATTCTGTGTCTGCCTCTCCTCTGCTCATGCTCTCTCTCTGTCTCATTCTCAAAAATAAATAACGATTTAAAAAAAATTTTTTTAAGTAAAATGAAATTTTTGAAATCTAGAAACCCAGTTTAGAGCTGACCAAGTCACCAGAGGCCGGGAAATAAAGCATTATGGTAGGAAGCCATCATTATCAGCTCTGATACATGTCACTGTATGGGCAGTATAATGTGTATGAGTCATAAGGTATGTCCAGGCAGTTGACATCTGACATGGTCTAAAATTTGCTCTTGATGGAATGGAATAAATGAAGAAAAACTAATAAGAATTTTATCTGTAAACTCTCCCTGGGTGTCCTGAAGCTTCAAGAATATGAAAAGATTGCTGGCCCAGGATGAGTCTGGTTGGCATAATAAGCCTGCCTGTCCTCTAAGATTTTTCCTTCCTATTCATCTGTCCTTCAAGTCACCTTTCTGGCTCATTTGCATCGCAATCATGGTTAGCAATTTATTCCATGTTTACCACTCTTCCAGTGAAACTGTCTGTTTCAATTCCCCACCGACTTCTGATTTTCATAGCAGTCTCCTGGTTTATAAGCTTCTTATCAAATGTGAATTGTTTATCTTATTTCACTTTTATCATTGCCTTCAGTGATGGCAACAGCATTTTATTAGGTTGCCTCTTGTCCTCATAATATACTCAGAATGTGCTTAACCATTTAATTTCCCTTCCCTAACCAAGCTTGTTAATATTTGGGGCCCAGCCTGGGCATCTTGTAAAGTCTACAGGTAGCATTACACATTTAGGGAAATTTCTTGCATAACTATAGAGGTGATTCCTGAAAGTATAGTCTTCTTTTATTTTTTTTTTTAATATTTATTTATTTTAGGGAGAAAGAGTGTGAGCTGGCAAGGGGTAGAGAGAGAGAATCCAAAGCAGGCTCCAGGCTCTGAGCTGTCAGAACAGAGCCCAGTGTGGGGCTTGAACTCACAAACCGCAACGTCATGACCTGAGCTGAAGTCAGATGTTTAAGCGACTGAGCCACCCAGGTGCCCCCAAGATATAGTGTTCTAAAGGTAGTTTTAAATAGCATGATCTAGGTTAGAGGCTTTCTTTCACATATGTCTGCAGTTGTCTTAAACTTAGAAGGTTATGTTTTTGTAACTTTTTTTTTTATCTAACTTGATAATCACTAGGTTGAAGAATTCTGGTTTTTTCTCATCTGTGTTCCAAACTATGAAAAGTAAAACCACCGGGGCACTTGGGTGGCTCAGTTGGTTGAATCTCCGACCCTTGGTTCCTCACTAACAGCACAGAGCCTGCTTAGGGTTCTCCCTCTCCCTCTCTCTCTTCTCCCACACACGAGTGCTCGCACACAGGCATTCTCTGTCTCTATCTCAAAATTAAAAAAAAAAAAAAAAAGGAAAACCACCTGATAAAGGTATGGGTTTCATTTGAGAGGTCCCTGCAGCAACCAAGAATAGGAATTCCTTATAGTAGCAAGTCGAAACAGACAAGCGAAAAAGAAATTTGCCAAGCTTCCATAGAGCTAATAACTGATCTAGAGCAGTGCTTATGGACTTTTTTCACAACCTGGCATGCTAGTGAATAGACAGAAATGCTGGCAAAGGGCATTACTACCCTCAACTTGCCCTAGAACTGACTGTCAGGGGATGGGGGCACATCCCGAGGAATCCCCCATGGATATTTTGGCACACCATCCGCTCTGACCTTTAGCATACTGGTTGGGAGGCTTTGGTTTGGCTAGCTAGAGATAAGAATGACCCTGAGTGAGCACATCTAGAAGGGAAAAGAGGCTTTCATTTAACTTTGTTGTTGTTTTCATTGTTGGCTATTCTTAGTATAAAACAAATTTAGGTACCAACAAATATGAACTAAGGTCCTATCCCATGACTGCTTGTTTTGCTGGACTTCCTAAGATTTGGTGGTAATGCAGTTTCATCTTCTCAGAGTTACATTTTCATGTCTAAACATTTAATCACCCTTTTTTTTTAAATTCCAAGTTGTCATGAGACTGTCTTGTTCTATTGTTAAAGATGCTGTTAAAAAACACAGTGTGTCTGAAATGCTATCGCTGTACAAAGGCCGGTTCAGTTTACGTTTATCCTGCCTTTCTCTCTTTCAGTCGATTCTCTGGACCCTGAAAAACTATTACAATGCCCCTATGATAAAAACCACCAGATCAGGGCCTGCAGGTTTCCTTATCATCTTATCAAGTGCAGAAAGGTAAGGTATTGTTTGCAAAATTTGCCCTGTAATGACCTCCTGAGTTCGTTTAAGAGGCTAGATTTTGTAAATATCATATAATTTTAGCAAAAGTGCTTTAATTTAATGCCAGAATTGTTTTAGAAATCTAAATATCAACATTTAATAGAAAGGAATTTATTTCTTAAGTACATAAATTTTTTCTTTTTTTTTCATTTTTTCCCCTTAACTAGTGACAAAACACCCTTTATATACTCTTTTCACTCTTTGTAAAACAGAGGAAACACTCATTTTTGCAAGCAATGAGAAATCCCTTGGCCTTTTGAATTTGATGTGTTCATTGTCCTGATAAGGATTGAGTGCCATATACACTTTTTATTTTTATTTCTTTTGCTTGTTTAGAAATGTAAGTTTAACAGCTAGAGGTTAACCTAAGAAAAGATTCCTAAAGGTCACCATTTCTCCAAGTTTTGACAGTAAGCATCTTTGGTGGAGGAGGAGACCAATTCATCGGAGTATTTTTCTCTGGTCACTCTCTCATACTCTTAGCTGATGTAAACTACGTTAATGCTGGTATACTAACTGGGGCACTTTGAAAGGATTGTTAGAATACAGATGTCGATACAGAAGGCAAAGGTCTGCCAAGATTTTTGCTTGGACATTTTTGGTATTTAGTCCAAACTACATATAATTCATGCATGCATTAACATCCTTTAAGGGTGTTTCTCTTGCAGTCTTGGAGAATGGTTATAATGCTGTTGTTGATCATTTCTCTGGCCCTTTTTAATCTCTAGAGCAAGGATTCCTTAAAATTGTACCTGGATGATCTGGACCAGCAGATACCACAATGACTTCCTTCCCTAAGCTCTCAAACATGCCCCAGGGGTAAAGGTTGGGAAAGGAAGCCAAGCAATAAAAAGACATTGTCTTTAACTTTCTTCTGATGCGTTTAATCATTCAGCACAAAAATCTTTGCATTGGAATGCTCCATAACTCCTCACAATTTTCTTCATCCTCTGTTTTTCTCTAGTGTCCTCCCACTTCACATCATTTTTACTTTTTTGAGTATCATTTGTGATCTGTGTTTTGTTTCTCCTAATCAATTTATTATTTGCTGAAATACTTACTCTAGGATTGGGTGATTAATTAAACACTTTGTGGTTTTGTTTTGTTTTTTAAAATAAGAAACTTAGGGGCGCCTGGGTGGCTCTGTTGGATAAGCTTCGAACTTCAGCTCAGGTCACAATCTGGCAGGTTGGACTTTTCCTGAGTAAAATAACTGAAATAAAGGTCAGATTGGTCACAGCCTCATTTCAGGCATCATGCCTTTAAATAAGCATTCCTGTGTTAATCTGAAAAACCATGGCTTTGCTGCTTTTGTGACTCCCTTCCAGCAGCTGTTTCCCAGACGATTGTAGTGCAGTAACGGGCGCTGCTGCAGTGCAGCCCGAGACCGCTTCCCGAGACATCCAGAGAGCTCCACCGGGGTGGGCCGTGCTGCCAGAGTCTGGTGACCTGAGCAATGTGGCTCAGATACCCAGTCCTCAGTACACTGTTCCCTTCTGTATCTGTGTTGTCAGTCTCTGTGACCCTAACAAAGAAGCTTATGTTTTGATGATTTTGAGGTAACCTGTACAGCTCGTGTGAGTGATAAATAATTCCCTCTCCGTTTTCTACAGTGAGTTTGCCCACCGTAGTTAAGCCACAAGTTTACTGAGAGCTTTTAGTGGACTTGTTTATAGAATAAGTCCCCTTATTTTGACAGACCCCTTAATTTGTGTTCCACAGAATCATCCTGATGTCGCAAACAAATTGGCTACTTGTCCCTTCAATGCTCGCCACCAGGTGCCTCGGGCCGAAATCAGCCACCACATCTCAAGCTGTGATGATAAGAGTTGTATTGAACAGGATGTTGGTAAGGCTAGCATGTGCCCGTGCTAGAGGTTAGCCCCTTCAGATTTGTATTGTGCCATGTTGTCCCCTTGATCTTTGGCTTTCATCATTTCAGAAGAATAATACCTTTCTGCCTTTGAGTTTCTTATCAGTAACAGGCTGTCAGGTTGTGTTGGTCAGACTGCTTTCTCTTCTGAACAGCCTGATTCATTTCACCGGTAATTCATCTAAAAATAAAAATCATTTTATTGCAGTAAATATGGTCAGCATCTTTGTTTCTGCTTCTCTTCTGTCGGCAGAGGGATAAGACCTCTCTGTTTGGTTTTCTTAGCATTAACTTTTCAGAAACAAAGAACTGTTAGGCTACCCTGCAATCTTTTAAGCCATTCACCCCCTTTTAACATGATAATTGGCGATGTCCCCTTCTTACAGCAGAGTCTTTATTATCTTGCAGTCAACCAAACCAGGAACCTTGGACAAGAGACTCTGGCCGAGAGCACCTGGCAGTGCCCTCCTTGTGATGAAGACTGGGATAAAGGTGAAGGGTTTCTAGGTCTTTCTCTTCACATTGTCTAAATCCTCAAGTCATTTGCTTTAGACAGAAGGAAGATTTTCCTCTTTTATGAACACACCATGTTGTTCAGAATGCCTTATTTTTATTGGGCCCCAGAACGAGCACATTTGTATCACTGTGCAGACAACGTGGAACAGCCTATCCCTCTTGATTGGAAAAAGCACTTCTTTACATCTGTTTTTTTCCATAAATTGTGTTGTACCATCTGTGTTTGGTTGTTACTGGGCACGTTTATTATTATTTATGTTGCTGTGTTTATATCCTTCAATTAAATTCCTGCTACTGTGTCAGTTAGGCAGGGTACTTGATCAATTTTTACTTTCTTCTCTAAACTTAAGTGTATTATTTCCTACCTTACAGATTCAACTAGCATAAACTACAGTACCACAAACTATGTTTTGCTTTCTTTGGCAGATCTGTGGGAACAGACCAGCACCCCATTTGTCTGGGGCACAGCCAACTACTGTGGCAACAACAGGTAAATGAAATAGTCTCATTCCCAGCACTGCCTCCCCAAATCCGAGTGCTCTGTTACCAAAAGAAGCCACCAAAGCCTGATTTGATCGCTTTCCTTAATGATGTTACTTGGTGGTAACTTAGTCAAGATACAGTTTTGATGAGTTATTTTCCTTTTTTATTCCTCGATTCATAAAAAGGTCACATCTTTATGTTAATAATCACTATGGGAACACAAAAATACTCGCTTATAGCCTAGCAAGGGAGTCAGTGGTACCAAATATGCTTATGTCTAAGTTTGGAGGGTTTTTTTTGCTAGGTTCACAATGTTTAAATACTTTGAAAAAGATTCTCCAGCTACACTACATGAATCATTTTTATTCTGGGTAGCTAATGTCTAAGGAAAAATAATCTTAAAAGTTTGTGAGTTGAAACTGAACGAGCCAGAGTACCTATTGAGTAGGGAAGAAAATGCATCTCTTTTTTCCACTGATTTTTGTCATTTAAATCTATAAGATTTCTGGGGCGCCTGGGTGGCTCAGTCGGTTAAGCCTCCGGCTTCGGCTCAGGTCAGATCTCACGTTTGTGGGTTCGAGCCCCGCGTCAGGCTCTGTGCTGACAGCCAGCTCAGAGCCTGGAGCCTGCTTCCGGTTCTGTGTCTCCTTCTCTCTCTGCCCCTCCCTCCCTCATTCTCTGTCTCTCTCTGTATCAAAAATAAATAAAACATTAAAAAAAAAAAAAGGTTAAATCTATAAGATTTCTTACTTTTAGGGAGCCTGGGTGGTTCAGTCAGTTGAGCATCCAACTCTAGATTTCAGATCAATCTGAATCGTGATTTCATGGTTCATGAGATCGGGGAGCCGAGCCTGCAAAGATTTCTCATTAGTACTTCATCTTCAAACCTTACAGCATCAAATTGAAAATATTCAGAAATGAGAATATTTATGGATTAGAAAATGAAGGAACGAGACGCTAGACTTTCTTTTTGCCCAAACAGAATGCTTATCAATTTTTATATCTTAGCTCTTAAGGATAACAGTTGTATTATTGGATAAGTTGATAATAGTGTACCTTATTTTGTGTGTGCAGTAAAATAGAAGAACTTAAAGATGAATTTTAAAAGTACAATTTTAATTTTACCTCCATCCTGGGAGATTTGTTGCCTTTGGTTTGGTTGGCTTGGCATTTTATTTCATCTCTTGGATTCGTTGCATGAATTGATGAGCCTGTCATACAACTGAACAGTAGGTGGCATTGCTGTTTATCTCAATTTCTGGAAAATGAAAATGGTCAGACCCATCTTAGTGCTTTTACAGAACAGTGAGCTTTTCAGAGAAGTAGTAATCATTCTAATTGCAAGAATGTTTTGATGGAAAAGTGTTTATATCTCGGAATGTATTTGCTGTTTTCCCCCAAATTACAAAAAACACATTTTGATTGGCGTGGTGTGCGCCTGCCTGGAGAATACAGATATGCGGGCATAGGCAGATTGGTCTTTCTTTTTGCAGCTCTGCAAGCAATGTAGTTATGGAACATAAGAGTAACCTGGCTTCAGGCATGCGTGTTCCCAAGTCTCTGCCATATGTTCTGCCATGGAAAAACAGTAAGTGAAATAAAGGCAAAATGCTTTTGCTCTTTTCGTTGTGCTAAATACAGTTGGTCTTGACTATCCAAAGACAGGTGCAGTGTGAACACCTCACACTCGCGTGACCCTGAGAGAGAGTGCCTCCTTGAATTTTGCATTCTGAGCACCTCGCTTTCTTCTCCCTGGCCCTGGTTAATAACAGGAAATTATGAACAGGAAGGTACAGGATCACAGAAATCAAAAGAATATTCTCAAGTTTGAGTGACCACTGACATCAAATACCATCAGTAAATTTGGGGACCAATAAAAAGGCTATTAATTTTGGCTAGGAGGAAGTCATCCCTGACATTCGAGGCATAATATCAATAGGAAATTGGGATTCGAAATTAGATTGCGGAGACCTAAAAGGAAATGAGTAGAGAGAAAATGAAAGTAATAAGTCATAAGAACTAGCATTAAGAATAGTATTCCGATGTCTTCCCTAGACATCAGAGGCCATGCTGGGTAAAATAGGTACTGAATTCATATCCTGTCACCCTGATAAAGAAATTTCCACATATGCAACACCCGAGATACTGTCATTTTTATTTAATACAAACTTTCCTAATGGAGCTCCCAAATGCAAATTCCCTTGATTTCAGTCTCTGCTGCTGTTTGAGCTAATTTTTTAGGTGGCTAAAAGATTCCCTTTAAAACATTTCCCTTTGGATACTTCCATTTCCCAAAAAAAATGAGATCACCAAATCATATGCCTAAAGGCTTGATAGGTAATGAATGGACTGTTTTTTCCCATGCACTTGAGTAGAATCCAATCACTAATTTTAAATTCTTCTGCTTTTATGTTGTAATTCAGTATACCCCAGGAATAAGCCATTTGTGTTTAGTAAGAATAGGGAATGGAGTGAATTTCAATTGTCATGGTGTATTTATTTTGAAATATTTCTACTCCATAGATGGAAATGCACAGTAACTGAATATCTATCTCATCAAGTAAGTGTTTCAGTTTTATTTCACTGTCTTTTCAGATGGTAGCAAGATTTAACTGGACGTAAAGCAATTTGGGTCCAATTTTCTTTCAGATTATGGTACCAAATTAAAACTTTGTGTGTGCCTGTGTTTTTTAAGTATATAGCTTCTGTTATGGCTTTACACGCTAATGAATAGGCATTTACTGGTTAAATTAGAATTCTGTTAACGTGCCAAGTTGCTTTCCATACCGTTAGTACACATTGTCTTTTTCTTTTTCTTTTCCTTTTTTTTGTTATCAAAGTGGCATTCTAGATCTATCACGCCTTTTTAATGGACTGAGATTAATCAGACAGCTGTGCTTCACTGCTCTGCAATTTTTCCCTGTGCTGTACAGTTTAACACTCATCAAAAAATTCATACTCCTTTTAATGAGCACTTAAAATTTGGGGTCTCTAAGAGTCCTGCACTGTTCATCTTCTCTGAGTGTCTGATTTAGCAGAATCTCACAAAATCTCTGTGAAGGGAAAAAACCTTTTACTTTTTCCAGCTGAAACCTTTCCTTGAGGTAACCCTATATACCTAGAGCAGAGCCAGATTAGATGCTGTTTTGGTTGAGGTTGCCCCACCATGTTGCTCCTAGAAAAGGGAATATTATTAGGCAAGGAATGAGACGCTATCCCCATGTCTTGCAGATAGTAGGCCCTCTGGGAATATTTATTTAATGAGTAATTGGTCTTTTGCCTTCCAGTCCGTTCACTTCCTCTGGACAGCGAGGCAGATGGATCTCCTGGGAGTTAGGACTCATTTTGTACCAGAACAGATGTTTCTTCTAGGGAGAAGCAGAAAAGAGATTCTAAAAGCAAATACCCTTTAGCCACGGACCATAATATTTATGAGTTGCTTCTAGGTACTATCCATTTTTCGTGGTATGTTTGTTGTCAAATTGTTAAATACATCTGGAAACCAGAAAATTCGATTTGGCCCCCCAGAGGGAAAGAGCTACAGCAGCACTGGGGTGTGTCATGAAAGCACACACTGACCCGGATAGACGGTGAACTCTGAATCCTCCTCTCACATGCTTCACAAGATGCTTGGTGCTCCTGTCATATGGATAGCTACCTAATAAGAATGGGCTGGGGCGACTGGCTGACTCAGAAGAGCTTGCAACTCTTGATCTCGGAGTTATAAGTGAGTTCGAGCCCCACACTGGGTGTAGAGATTACAAAAAAAAAAAAAAAAGTTACTCTAAGGTGAAAGCCTAGGAGAAGTTTCTGTCTCTAACACTGAATACTAAACGTTTCTCTCTTTTGGAACTTAACTCTTTGCCGTTAAACCCCTTATGTATTTTTCTATATAATCTCTGAGGAACTAAGGGAAATGAATTATCCTAGTTTAGGTAAGAATCCTTAAACAGCTACAGACCTTTTTATCTTCTCATTAAATTAAAGCATCATCTTTTTGAATGCCTGTTGTCGAATGCTATGGCTTCTTTGGAAAGATACAAAAGAAATAGAAGATATGACTTACTCCCTTAAGGAACTTAAGTATGGGTGGAGATTTTTTTTAATGCATATACATAAAAAGGGTCTGTTCACCTTGTTCTTACTATGCTTTATCTCATTGTGTTTTTATGAACAAATCTTTTTACTAGGTAAGCATCTCAAAGCAGGTGATACCATTATTAATTTTGATTCCCCTAATGTGCATTGTAAACAGCTCAAAAATATTACTGAATTAATGAGTAGAGTATGTGAGAAGAGAACAAGATCAACATAAGTTACTTGAAATTAACCCAGAATCGTCTGGAGGAGTCCATTGTATGGATAGTTCTGATTTTCTTCTCACTCCTGAAACTGTTGACACAAGGAGTGTACATCGATCTCTGTAGAATGTTTTTAATTCAATTAACAGGTTTCTGTGTGCTCATGGTACTGAAAAGCTAAGGGTCAGAAGGTACTTGGTGTTCTGCCATTAACAGTGGCAGATTCTTCCCACTAACGAAGAGGTTTTAATCAGGTTGTAGTTGTGTGGCCTGTTGTCAGACGCAGTTGGTGTTTTTATCACTGACGGGAACTAAGAACTTTTCTTCTCTCATTTCCTTGCAGATGCCAGACCCTAGAAGACTCTTGATTCTTCTTGCTACCAAAGGGTTCTTCGTTTTTTTTTTCTCCTAATCTAATTATAGAAAGATAAACTGTGACTTTCAAACTGACAAGGTCTTTTTTTTTTCCCTCCCTGCTTTGAGTCTCATTCATTTGATGCAGGAAAGAACCCTCAAACTCAGAAGAACTGTTTCAAATAAAGCATCAACATAGATATCTTGATAGTTCTGTTAAGTACCTGCAGCCCCAAGATCAGAAATCACATCCCATTTCACGTTAATGAAACATAATTATTTAAAGTTATCTTAAAGGACCTTAAGCTAAAGCAGGCAAGACACTTGGGTTGGAAAAAAAAAAATAACTATTTATGTTCCCTGACTCACATCAACTGTATTTATTTAATTTTTATGTTTATTTATTGAGACAGAAACAGAGCATGAAACAGAGCAGAGAGAGAGGGAGTCACAGAATCTGAAACAGGCTCCAGGCCCTGAGCTGTCAGCACAGAGCTCGATGCAGGGCTCAAAACCCACAAACCGTGAGATCATGGCCTGAGCTGAAGTCAGATGCTTAACCGACTGAGCCACCCAGGCACCCGACCAGATTCTTCTTAGAATTTATAGGAATGGGCCTTTTTTGATTAGTGCGTCTTTTTATCCAGAGTCCTCAAGATGTTGATAGCATGTATATAACAAAATACCCCATTCTTGTTTAAAAATCTTTAGACCATCTTGCTCTCTGAATATTTCCAAGCTAGGGGAGGTTTCTTTGATGTCTCCCACATTCCAGCTGGAAATTGTACTAGGTGTCTCACCAGATGTAGATAATGTAGGAGTGAAGATTGGGATGGAGAGGAACGATGTACGTGTGGGGAAGAGAGAGACTTGCCACCTGTATGTGAAATTTGATTAAGCTTCAAAGCTTGAATGTGTGACGGCCCTCCGGAGGACCCTGGGATGTGTATAGAGTCAGTTTGGTTTCTAAAACACCCAAAGCTCAGGCTGTCCTAGGATCTTGTTGGCCCTCAAGAGGAAACTTCACCCCAGACCAATTTTTTTGTTTATTTGGATTATCTGTGCATTTTTTGTTGTTGATTTGTTGGGTTTTTTTTTTCCTTCAGATTTGGTTTGGTTTGAAGTCTTCATGGAGAGGGATAGAGCAGGGGCACCTGGGTGGCTTAGTCAGTTGCGCATCCAACTTCAGCCCAGGTCATGATCTCATGGTTTGTGGGTTCGAGCCCTGCATTGGGCTCTGTGCTGACAGCTAGCTCAGAGCCTGGAGCCTGCTTCAAATTCTGTGTCTCCCTCTCTCTGTCCCTCCCCTGTTCATGCTCTGTCTCTCTAAGTTTTAAAATTTTTTTTTAATTAAAAAGAGAGGGATAGAGGATCTGGTATAGATAAGGACTTGAATGACGCATACTTGAAAACAATTTCAAAAATGATCTAGCATTGTTTGTGGGTAACCGATAAGGGAGAGTGGGCTTTTATGGAATACCTCCTTTTGGGAGTTTTCCATTGGATTCTCCTAATGAAGCAGAGCTGTTTATTCAGTTGCAGTCTCTAAAAACAGGTTCAAGAAAAGCCCCAGCACAATAGCATTTCTGCTTCTAGCTGTGTGACCTTAAGTGAATAGCTAGACCTTTTCCTCTAGACAGGCTGATAATGTATGGAGGGGGGGACCCCATTTATGCCACTAATTCTGGTTAATTTGTGTATCAGCCAATACCTCACCACTGAACGTTGTTTTAAAAATACTTTTCTTACTGGGAAAATTACAAAACCCAGTTGATTTCATTTGTTTGGGCGATGGCAACAAAACTGTCTTTTCTATATTTGTAACCCAGAACTCCAAACAGTTTAAGAAAAACAAGCAGGGGTGTGAGTCTCATTGCAAAGAATTCGCTGCTTGAATACAACTCAACAAAAGAATCAAATAGAAATCACAAAACCACAAAACATCTGACCTTTTCCAGCGTGAGTACCGCTCACTATAGGAGAATGCCTACCTGTGTTAATTTCATTAGCTCACAAAATAAACAAGCCTGCTGTTTCTTTAGTAAACTAATGATTACAACAGCCAGTTTGGTCCAAGAGCTTTCAGAGACTACTTGGAATGTTTATTATGCCAGAATTCCCTAATCTGGATTTAGTTTATTAGAGATTTTTGGAAATTCCCAAAAACTAGAATAGAGAAGTAACTAACTCTATACATCTGCCTCAGCAAGGGAGGAGAAGCTTGCTTCTCTGTGAGATCCTCTTTTTCAGACGATGACTTCCTTTTGGAATGTGGACAGCTGAATATTCTGCCTTCATTTCCGTTAAAAGTCAAGTGTCATGGTTATAGGCTAAATGCAGAGGTGTTCCACAAGCTTAGCCCAGAGAACCTTTGAGGCCTGCATTTCAATCTTATCCACGGCTTCCATCCTCTACCCCAAGGAAAGGATCTGCTTTATGGAGGATTGCCTTTCGCTGTAGGGGTTCTAGAAGTGCCACTGTGATTTGCATATGTTCTTACCAGGAATGAACACATGGAGGTAAAAATGATTCTGAGCTCTCCTGGTAGTTGTACCTGTGCTAAACAAGGAGAGTATCTGGATTTAATTTCAAATAATGCACGGTAGTATCTTACCTTGTTAATCTCTTAGGCAACATGTATATGCCTATACTGACATTCTGAGTCCTTTAGTGTTACTTTTCCCAGTTCGTTTTAAGCTCCAAAGTAGGCAGAAACTTAGAAGATAACATTATGTTTATTATTAGCATTTTTAAAGAGACAGGTTATAAAAAGGTGATTTGTATACTACATTTTATTTTATTAACATTTATTTATTTTTGAGAGACAGGGATCATGAGCAGAGGAGGGGCAGAGAGAGAGGGACACACAGAATCAGAAGCAGGCTCCAGGCTCTGAGCTGTCAGCACAGAGCCCGACGTGGGGCTAGAACCCACGAACTGTGAAATCATGACCTAAGCTGAAGTTGAACGCTCAACTGACTGAGCCACCCAGTGGGCCCTGTATACTACATTGTAAATGGTTGAAGCAGGACTGGCCTTGGAAAGGAGACCTTTAGGAAATACTCATTTTCTGGGGCACCTGGGTGGCTCAATTGGTTAATCACCCAACTCCGGCTCAGGGCATGATCTCACAGTTCAGGAGTTCGAGCCCCACTTTGGGCTCTGTGCTGACAACTCAGAGCCTGGAGCCAGCTTCAGATTTTGCGTTTCCCTCTCTCTCTGCCCTTCTCCCACTCACAGTCTGTTTGTCTCTCTCAAAAATAAAAAATAAACATTTAAAAAAATACGGGTTTTTTTGTGACAACTCAGTGGGTAGCATAAGGAAAACTACCAAAATTCCATGAGAAAAATACAACAGTGACCAATCATTCTTTTTATCACTGTCTTTCTGGTACCATTAAGGTTCTTAACATATTCACAGCCTACTTTACAGCCCTGGCTTCTTCAGAGGCCACTGAAGACTCAGTTAACCTGTTACCCAATAGCAGCACTCTCAGGTGACTTTCCATAACAGCCATGCTGAGGACTGACAAATGCAGACCTATGTGCCAACAGGGCATTTGCCCTTTGCAATTCCACTGCCTGGTCCAACTCCCTAAACTCATAAACTTGATGAGTTCTGGTGAGACACGTAGAAAAGTAAAAATTGTTTATAGCTAGGAACAATAGCATCCCAGGACCTGACCGTACTCCTGGAGAACCACCATATGGTCAGCAGATTTGCATTTGTGTTTACCTTAAAGACTTTTATATAAAAGTGAAAATAGTGTAAGAGCCTTTAAGAAAACATTAAGAAGACAAGAAGAGACAACAGTTAATAGAAGATGTAAATGTAATATTAACCCAACCAGGCTTCTTCATTTTTTTTATTAAAATGCTTGTCATTGAAGTAAAGTCTGCTTTCTAGTTCATTCTTGGGCTTGGGTTCCAGGTTTTCATTGGACAAGGTCAGAGACTTAGATTATTTAGCTCCTTGTGTTGGTTTCTCTAGAGTAGAACTTTCTAGCAGAGGTACAAGTTGAAAGGGAAAGTTTTGATCTTGAGACTAGAAGCTGCACCTAGATACCCCTTTGTCGAATTCGATATGCCAACACAAGAGTCGTGTTTTAGCTTTATAAAACCCTTGAAAATAAACATGATTCCACTAGGTGTGTAACTCTGATGCCCACCCATCATATATGCCCTTCAAGCTGGAAGGGAGCTTAAAGAGCCCTGAATCCAAAGCTTTATCTTATATATGAAGAAACAAGTGCTGTACAAATGTGGAACATAACATTTAAAAAAAAGGAAAGAGGGGTGCGTGGGTGGGGGCTCAGTAGGCTGGGAGTCTGACTCTTGATTTCAACACTGGTCCAGGGTTGTGGGATCAAGCCCCATGTCAGGTTCTGCACTGAGCGTGGAGCCTACTTAAGATTCTCTCTGCCCCTATGCCACTCTCCTCCACTCATGCTCTCTCTTTAGTTAGGTACATGGATGGATGGAAGGAAGGATGGATGGATGGATGATGGATAGGGAATGATAAATACAAAGTTCAAGACAGTGGTTCTCTCCAGGGAAGAAGCTGGGGGGGATGGGATTAAGAAAAAACACAGTATATTATTCTGTTCAATAAGTTGGGTGGTAGGTTTCCTGGTTTTTATCTTATGCTTCGTATGTGTGTATTAAATACTGTGTAACTGGGCGCCTGGGTGGCTCAGTCGGTTAAGCGTCCAACTTTGGCTCAGGTTATGATCTCACACTTCTTGGGTTCGAGCCCCACCTCGGGCTCTGGGCTGACAGCTCAGAGCCTGGAGCCTGCTTCAGATTCTGTGTCTCCTTCGCTCTCGGCCCCTCCCCCACTTCCACTCTGTCTCTCTTTCAAAAAATAAACATTTAAAAATGAATAAATACTATAAAACTTTAAAACATCAGGAACAAGTTATTACATAGTTGCTGAGCGCTCACTTAAGGCAAACCTCTATTCTTACTTGATATTTTACATACTCTAACTCAGGGTGGAGGAAAAAGGGGCCCAGAAAACTTTATCTTTGTGGAAGATCTATGGCTTATTAGTACTTAGCTCTCAGCATAACCAGGGATTTCTGATTTCTAATTTACTGCTTTTGGCTTCTGGACCCATCCTGTTTCCCTAAATCGTAATTTGCACTTAACCTCTCATTCTCCCAGGCTGTGAGTTTCCTTTTGTACTCATTTCCATGTCTGTCACCTTTGACTTCATAGTCACTCCAGTGGGTGGCCTAAATCAGCACCCTGAATTCTCTTGACCCCATTGTTTTTTTTACTGTCTCTGCTTCACCAATTCCCAGGTCAAGTGAAACCCACTATCTCTTACACTCTATTTCTTCTAGAGCATTGTGGTAGAAAATCACAGAAATATGCCAACTGACTGACTCCACTGCAGTTGTATGACTTCTTAACTCAGCTGCTCATTCCTGTTTGGCTTTTTCAAATTTACCTGCTGACCACTGCACCTTCTTATACTCCCTACTTCCCATCCTTACTTTCAGCAGATGGCTTTGCCTCTACTCTCTAGAGAAAATAGTGGTCATCAAACTTCCTCTTTTTCCCATTCCCAGACTAAACCCTTAGAGCATCCACATTTCCTTTATCTCAGCGGTACCCTTTTCTCTAAAGCTAACCTCACCCTTGCTACCTGTACTATATCCTAGTGTATTAGTTACCAGTTGATGCATAATATATTTCCCCAAAGCATAGTGGATTAAACCAATAACAAACATCTGTTTCTTATTTATTAATAAACACGGTTTCTATGGGTAAGGAGTGACTTAGGTGGGTGATCCCGGTCTGGAGTCTTTCATGTGATTGCTGTCAAAACGTCAGCCGGTGCTGCAGTTTCCTGTACAGTTGACTGAGGTTAGAGTATTTGCTTCTAAGGTGGCTCATTCACTTGCTTGGCAGATCAGTGCTGCCCATTGGCAAAAATCTGAGTGTCTTCATATGTCAGCCGCCTTCCTTCAGAGAAAGTTAAGAGCAAGATGGACCTGTAAATTCTTTTATGACCTAACAAGAGTTACACAACAGTACTTCCACAACATGCTTTTGGTTACACAGCTGAACCCTTTACACGGTGGGAGGGGGTTTTGGAGTACGAATACCAGGAGCCACAAGGATCACTGGGCTATCTTGGAGGCTGGCTGTTACTCCCACTTCTGTCCTCCAGTACCTTCTAGAAGTTATTTGCACTTTTCTCTTTACCTTAATTTTGTTTCTCTTTAACTCTTTTCTTTTTATGTTATACTTTTCATTAACAGTCTTTTTAATTTTTTTTCATTTTTTTAATGTCTGTTTATTTTTGAGAGAAAGTGTGAGCAGAGGAGGGGCAGAAAGAGAGGGAGACACAGAATCAGAATCTGAAACAAGCTCCAGGCTCTGGGCTATTAGCACAGAGCCCAATGCAGAGCTCAAACCCACAGACCATGAGATCATGACCTGAACCAGTCAGATGCTTAACCAACTGAGCCACCCAGGCGTCCCAGTAAATAGTCTTTAAGCTACAAAAATGCTAAGGTTACATTCATTCTTTAAAAAACACACACACCTGGGACACCTGAGTGGCTCAGTTGGTTAAGCCTCCGACTTCGGCTCAGGTCAGATCTCACGTTCGTGGGTTCGAGCCCCGCATCAGGCTCTGTGCTGACCGCTAGCTCAGAGCCTGGAGCCTGCTTCTGGTTCTGTGTCTCCTTCTCTCTCTGCCCCTCCCCCTCTCATGCTCTGTCTCTGTATCAAAAATAAATAAATAAAACATTAAAAAAAAACACACACACACCTGAGGGCACCTGGGTGGCTCAGTTGAAAGCTCAGGTCATGCTCTCACAGCTCATGAGTTCAAGCGCCACATGGGGCTTGCTGCTGTCAATGCAGAACCCACTTCAGACCCTCTGTCCCTATCTCTGCCCCTACCCTTCTTGCCTTTCTCAAACATAAACATTAAAAGACACACACACACACACACACACACACACACACACACACACACACTTTTTCCCAGCCCCAAGTACCAAATACATGAATAAATTTAAAATTACAGGCATCCTGGGCCTCCTGGGGGGTGAGTGGGTTAAGCTTCCGACTCTTGGTTTTGGCTCAGTTCCTGATCTCTCAGTTGATGATTCAAGCCCTGAGTTGGGCCCCGAGCTGACTGCGAAGCCAGACTGGGATTCTTTCTCCCTCTCTCTGCCCCTCCCACAATTAAGTTCACACACTCTCTCAAAATACATTAAAAAACATTAAAATTTTTTTTTAATTTAGCAATTCTTTCCCAATTTACCTGATGGTTCAGTCAGTTGAGCATCGAACTTTGGCTCAGGTCATAATCTCACAATTTAAGAGTTCAAGTGCCAAGTTGTACTCTCTGCTGACAGCTCAGAGCCTGACACTTGCTTCGGATTCTGTGTCTCCCTCTCTCTCTGCGCCTCCCCTGATCAAGAGCTGTGTGTGTCTCTCTCTCTCAAAAGTAAATTAACATTTTTAAAAATTAACTTTTTAAATTAGTTCCAATTAACTCCACATAACCCCATGAAGTAGGTATTATTAGGTCCCCATCTGGTAGATAAGGAAACTGTGGATCATAGAATATACAAGATTTGACCAGAGTTACTTAATTACTATATGGAGGAACAAGAATTGGAGTTAGGTCTGCTACCCCTAAAGGCAGTATTCATTTTTTAAGAATTTTTTTTAAAGTTTATTCATTTCTGAGAGAGAGCACAAGCAGGGGAGGAGCAGAGAGAGAGGGAGACACAGAATCTGAAGTGGGCTCCAGGCTCTGAGCTGTCAGCACAGAGCCAGACACAGGGCTCAAACTCACAAACTGTGAGATCTTGACCTGAGCCAAAGTCAGAGCTTAACCAGCTGAGCCACCCAGGTGCCCCTAAAGGCGGTACTCTGCCCTGCTCCCTCCCCACCCTGCTCAGAATCAAACCATAGTGAATTCACCATCTCTCCAACATTGTGCTGTTAAGTGACTGTACCTTGGCACATCTTGTTTCCTAAAATGTATTTGTTTCCTCTCTGTGCCAACACTTTTCTGCCTAGCATGTTCCACCTTCAGGTTTCAACTTAAATGTTATCTCCTTGGATTCTATGCCTCTCTGATCTAGGCACTATATTTTTTTAATGTCTATTTACTTTTTGAGAGGGAGAGACAGAAAGACAGGCTGTGAGTGCACAAGGGGCAGAGAGAGGGAGACACAGAATCAAGCGGGCTCCAGGCTCCGAGCTGTCAGCATAGAGCCCAATGTGGGGTTCAAACCCACGAATCGCAAGATCATGACCTGAGCCAAACTCAGACACTTAACTGAGCCACCCAGGCGCCCCGGGTTGTAATTATCTCTAAATGCCTGTATCAGTCAAGGTTTAGAATAGGAAAAAGAAACTCTCAGTATCTCAATATTTTTAAGCAAAAGGAAACTTAATGCAGAGCATTATTAAGTGCTTACAAAATCACCTATCTGGAGAAGCAGACTACGGCGGGGCCTCAAAAAGTGATTCCCAGAACTCTAATGAACTAACCCACCAAGGGAGCTGCAGTCTCTGACAGCCACTAGAATACTGAGTTTGAGATCATAGCACCATAGCTACAATCCAGGGATCAGGAAGCTGCCACAAACAATCCTACAACTTTTATAGTATCGGAGTTTTGCAGAGCTACTGACCTCCGTAAACATCCAAATGCATGGTTAGCAGAGGAAGGAAAAAGGAAACTAGATAATCAGCACCTGAAGCATTGCGAGTTTGCTCTAGGGCCTGTTGAGGTTTTTGAGTATTTGCTTTATAATATGATTAGGTCTGTCTTTTTTTTTTTTTTTTTTTTTTTTTTTGCTTAAGGAAATCAGTTACTTTTAAAGTTGAAAGAAAAAAGTACCATATGCCAATCTACTCCCCCTCCTAAAAAAAACAATGTCAAAAGTGTGTGGCTACAGTACATGAGTACTAAGTGGACAGGGGCAGGCAAAACCTACTTGAGAGAAGTGGTTATGAAAGCAGTTGACAGAAGTAACATTGTACTGAGAGTCCTTCCAAACTTAGCCTCAGTCTAAAACCACCCGGCAACCTTGGTAACCTTCAACTTTCCGTGCCTCATTCTTGTCTTCATAAAGTGAGGCTGAACTTAGGTAACCTCTGAGGTTCAATCCAACCCTACCATTGTGTTTTCTTAGTTATTCAACTGAAAAACATTTCTTATTTATTCTAGAGAAAGATAGTGGGGGGGAGGGGTCGAAGGAGAGAGAGAATCTTAACAGGCTCCACACAGCCCAGTGCGGGGCTCCATCCCACAGCCCTGGGATCATGACCTGAACCAAAATCAAGAGTCGAACATTCGACTGACTGAGCCATCCAGGTGCCCCCAAAACACATGAGCGTTGTTGTTGTTGTTTTAAGAAGGTTGTACAAGCACTTCTAGGGCTTTCTTTGCTTTTGATCATTCTGTAAAATATTTCTGTCAACCTTAAAATTGTCTCTGATGCCATCTAGACGAGGTGGGAGAAGCAGAAAGTACCATAGAAAGTGATGGGGTTTTGCCTTCCCTGTACTGAATCCCCTACAGTGTTTTAAAACCATACCAGAGAGCGGCACCTGGGTGACTCAGTCAGTTAAGTGTCAGACTTCAACTCAGGTCATGATCTCACGGTTTGTGGGTTCGAGCTCAGAGTCAGGCTCTCTGCTGACAGCTAATTCAGAGCCTGGAGCCTGTATTTGGGTTCTGTGTCTCCCTCTCTCTCTGACCCTCCCCTGTTCACTCTGTCTGTCTGTCTGTCTCTCTCTCTCTCTCTCTCTCTCTCCCCTTCTCAAAAATAAATAAGACATTTTTGTTTTAATGTTGTGGGTTTTTTTCAAGCCACACCAGAGCAACTTCAGAGTTCCCTACTTTCCCAGGTGTGGAGTTTTGGTTAATCTGTTCCCAGGTGTCAAGGGGAAAAGAAATTCTTTAAAGAACAGTCACTGATTCTGGGAGCTAGAAAGGCTCATCACAACCTCAAATACCAGGCTTGTTATAAAAAGTGCATTAAAAGCTGCCTCCAGGCTGTGTTAGCTAGGCGAGAGATTAAATAGAACTTTCCCTGTGTCCCTGCAACCTCCTCTGGGCTATTTGAGGTGCTTGCTGAGTTTTTCTGGCCTAATTTTTTTTTTTCTCCAAGACTTGCCCTTTCTTCCCTTGCTTCTCTGATGTAAACTTCTTTTCAGGATACAATTTCCAGACAAACCTTCAGATGTTAGCCAAGGGTTGGTTTGCCAGTACTGTTTTTAGTTGTTATTTCCTTCAAAATAGGAGACACCGGCAGCACCGGGGGCTGTGTTTCTTCAGAGAAGGCTGTGTCGTTGTTACAGGCTCCGCGTGCGGCCCAGGTCATTTCTCCCCTGCCAATAGCTTTCTTAGTTTGCTTCAGAGCATGTTTACCAACTCCGGCTTAGTCCCCTGGGCTCCCCACCCTTCAACCCAGCCCCCTGAGCTGTGCATTTCAAACTGTAGAGAAAAATGACAGCTTCTGCTCAGCCCCCTCCAGCGAGGACTGCAGAATCACCAGGGCCAGTACATCACAGTGTACAGCCTTTACTGAAACTTTGCACAGACATATTTCAGAGAAGTCAAAGAGAAAGCCACTCAATGTTATAACACGCAACCTCTCTTCCAAGGGCCTCGAACAGACAGGGAGGCCCCCGGGCTGCCTCTCCTCGGGTGCAGAAGATAAATGAGATGAGAGTGAATGAGTCGGGTTTAGTCCTTAGCCAAGGATGATCCAAACCCTAATGCCATATCTATTGCTACACGCAGCAAATTAAATGGGATGTATACATGAAGATTTGTTATAGTTACAGCCCTGTCCTCGGGCCATTTATAGTCAAAGGCACTGTTTCCCAAAGCGTAATCCAAATATCACCTACATCATAATTACTTGGGTGCTTATTTTAAAATGCAGATGCCTGGGCTTTGGTCCAGACTTACTAAATCAGAATATCTAGAAGCAGCACACAGGAATCTGTTTTTCACAGTACACCTCATATCATTCTTCTGTACAGTAGTTTCTAAAACCCCATGTTACTTTGAATAAAGGCTTTTTAGGAATTCACAAGGGGGCACCTGGGTGGCTCAGTCAGTTAAGCGTCCCACTTTGCCTCAGGTCATGATCTCACCACTTGTGGGTTCGAGCCCCACTGACAGCTCAGAGCCTGGAGCCTGCTTCGAATTCTGTATCTCCCTCTCTCTCTCTGTCCCTCCCCCACTCATACCCTGTCTCTCTCTCAAAAATAAGCAAATATAAAAAAAAAAAAAAGGAGTTCACAAGGAAGATGATTACACTATTCGAGTTTTTAAGGACCAAAGTCCTTAATGGATCCTTAAAACTATCCACACTAATCACATAACAGAGTAATGATTAAGAATATGAAAATAATAAAGGAACGGTACCTGAATCATAAAATCATTTAAAGGTATAAATGGGAGGGCCACTTGGGTGGTTCAGTCAGTTAAGCGTTGGATTCTCAATCTCAGCTCAGGTCCCGATCTCTCTGTTCTTGAGATCAAGCCCCACGTCAGGCTCTGCGCTGTCAGGTTGGGACTCTTCTCTCTCCCCCTCCCCTAAGCTCACTCTCTTTCTCTCTCAAAATAAATAAATAAACATTTTTAAAAGGTACGAATGGGGAGAAATGCACCAAAGTGTTTAATAGTGTTGACTGTAGGCACTATAGTGAATAAACTGAGGATACTTAATACACAGATGACATGAAGTACACACAACACAAGATTATCCCCATACATTGTCTTTACTCCTTGATTTCTAATTTTTAAAACAAAAACTTGAGAGGCACCTGGGTGGCTCAGTCAGTTGAAAGTCCAACTTTGCCTCAGGTCGTGAACTCACAATCTATGGGTTCAAGCCCTGCAGTGGCTCTGTGCTGACAGCTCAGAGCCTGGAGCCTGCTTTGGATTCTGTGTCTCCCTCTCTCTCTGCTCTTCCCCTGCTCATGGTTTGTATCTCTCTCTCTCTCTCTCTCAAAAATAAATAAGCATTAAAAAAAATTTTTTAACAAAAATTTGAAAGACAAAGGGCATCCTTTCAGTCAAGATCAGGCACAAAAAAAAAAAAAGAACTGACTGCTTTTTACTTAAGCTTGGTTGATCACAATATAATCTGAGAAAAGAGCAGATTTCTGGATCTGGTGTCATTTGTTTTCCTAGCCCTATACCCTCCCTGGATTAACATTATTGTATGTCCTAATCAATTTTAAAGGTACTTACTGACACTGTCGCATTTTACCAATAAAAGACTCATTTGAAAGCCATCACTACTTATAAATGACCTTCACTTCTGAAATGACCTTCATGGTTTCAACATGGACTGAATGATCTCTAGTGGGTCTAAAGGAGTTGTCTTCGCTAGTGGGCATGGGAAGAGAATAGCAATGAGTATGAGCATGCGCCATGAGTACCCACCCTCCCACCCCCGCCCCGGATCTCCCATGTCCCTCTATCAGGTAGGAGACATACGAGGCAAGGGCAATTCTTTATCTTTTCTTCTCCCTGCCCCTAAGGTGAACAGGGACTCTGTGATCTATGCCTAAGTATAACCTCACCTACCTGTCCTTTTCTGTTTGTGGACACAGTTAACAGGTGTGAAGAAGGGCACAGATTTCAACCCCACACCTACGCCAACTGAAGCAAGGAGGTGAGACTCTTTATCCAGCCTCTTAGAGACACATTTGGATAGGGAAATTGTACCCAGCTCTCCCTAGAGTCCAGTTTTTTGAAAAGGCAGTTTCTAAGAGATAAAAATGTGGCCTCAACAGATTCTGAAAAGGAAGAATTTAACCTTGGAATAAAGCTGGAGTATTAGTGAAGTTTTTGTCTCTGTGTTCCAAAGCAAAAGCTAAAGCAGGGTTGTCGATCTCCTTGGTGTCCAGCAGGTGGAGCTACAGTCTGTCTGTCTGGGGCTGCAGTGGAAAATACTGGGCAATAGGTAGCTTCCAGAGCCTTCTGAAGCTGAGAGAGAAAATAAGCAAGGCTCCTTTCCCACTTCCCAGTCCCTGCTTACCTAAACCTATTTACACCCCATTTCTTTTCCTTCCCTTTCTTGGAGACTCTGACATCACACTAAGGCCCCTCAGCTTCTGATATCAGGCTGGGAAGGAGGGATACAAAGAACTCTATGGTGGCGGAAAGATGGGAAGAGGGGGATCACAGAGACATTTGAAGGAGTTTCCTGATGTCCAGGTCTGTTCTGTGTAGCATGGATCCTAGGTTGGCAGTGAGGTGTTCTGCCCGCCGGTCTGGAAATGCCAGCATCTTACACCCATGGAGAGACCACCCTTCTAAAATTCCCACATATATACAAATCTAAAAGTGACACAAACTAGGACAAGCAGACCAGGCAAGGTGCAGCATATGTATCCAGCCAGCCATCTGGCATCTATAGATCCCAGGCACCAAGTAAAGACATGGGTGGGCACCCTCCTTACCAGTGGGTGCCAGGCCATGACCATCCGTTGGATACAATCACCCTGCTAAAGTGGAGGGCATCCCAGGGCACTGTGCCCATCAGCTTCCCCGGCCACAAACTGAATGGAACCCAGAACTTCTGAGGGCACCTCCTGCAAATGAAGAAGAAGATCCAGTTCCTCACTGAGAGCAACAGGAGAAAGGGAGGCAGGCAAAGGAGGCAACATCTGAAAACAATAGCAGAAATTCTTCATCTTCGCCCACCCATTGGAAAAGTCTAGAAATGGACCTTCTGAATATAACCCAGAACTTGAGGTTGGGAGTCCAGATAAATGGGAGTAGGACAAATGGGAATGAGTAGTGAAGGCAAATGTGGCGTGGTGGAAAGAACTAACTTGGAATAAAGATACTTGGATTCCATCTCACATTAGCTGTTTGACCTTGGGCAAGCTATTTCATTTCTCTGGGTCTTGGTTTCCTTATCTGTAAAATGAGGACATTGGACTAGATAGTGTCTAGAATATCTTCCTCCTCTAATATCTGCTACTTAGTTTTGAGAAGTGATTGACTTTCCCTTGTTGAGGGTGACCCATAGAGCATCCACGGAACCCTGTGTGACCCCAGGCACAAGCTATGTCTAAACGAAGGGAACCATTTATTAGAAGAGGAGGGGGAAGTGAAAGCTCTGAGTTCCTAGTGTCCCTACTCACACTACCTCTGTTCCCACACTGGCGTCCACCACTGCAGGGATTTGAAGTCCACAGGTCCAGACCTCCTGATCTGTGTACTGAAAAGGCTGGAGGCCCTAGTCAACCTTGTAACTCAAAGAATCTAAAACTATTGTGTCAAAAATAAAGTGATGCTTATCTAGGTAACATCCATCGCGAGCATCCCTCCGCCACCGTCTGCAGTTTTATTTTCTACAGTTTGAGTTACTCGTGGTCAGCTGCGGTCCAGAAGCAGATGAGCCTCAGACAGGATGTCAGAAGGTCAGGAGTAACCTATGTCATTCACCTCCCTTGATCTCATCATGGAGGCATTATCTCACATCACCATCATCAGAAGGGGGAGTACAGTCCAGATATTTTGAGAAAGAGATCACATGTCTAACTTTCATTACAGCATATTGTTACAATTGTCTTATTTTATTGTTGTTAATCTCTTACTGCGCTTAATTTATTTAAAAAAAATTTTTTAATGTTTTATTTATTTTTGATACAGAGAGAGACAGAGCATGAGAGGGGGAGGGGCAGAGAGAGAAGGAGACACAGAACCGGAAGCAGGCTCCAGGCTCTGAGCTAGCTGTTAGCACAGAGCCCGACGCGGGGCTCGAACCCACGAATGTGAGATCTGACCTGAGCCGAAGCCGGAGACTTAACCGACTGAGCCACCCAGGCGCCCCCTAATTTATTTTTTAATTTTTAATGCTCTATTTTTGAGAGAAAGAGAGAGAGAATGAGAGGGGGAGGGGCAGAGAGAGAGAGACAGAATCTGAAGTAGGCTCCAGGCTCCAAACTGTCAGCACAGAGCCTGATGCAGGGCCTAAACCCATGAACCACGAGATCATGACCTGAGCCAAAGTTGGATACTCAACAAACTGAGCCACCCAGGTGCCCCTAAGTATGCCTAATTTATAAATTAAATGTTAGCAGAGGTATGTATGTACAGGAGAAAACAAGTATGTAGAGGGTTCAGTACCATCTAAGTTTCAGGTATCCAGATAGACATCCCCTGCAGATAAGAAGGGACGGCCGTGTTACCACACACTGAGTCTGGGTCCGGTGCAAGTCTCTTTCTGATCTCTGCGCCATTGCCTGCAGAGCTCCCTCTCCTCACTCAAGTCCCTTCCTGCTGTTTCAGATTTGCAGGGGGCGGACTACCTGTGCAATGTTCTGGCTACCTGTGCGATGTTCACCTGGTCCCTGGGAAAGGACTTGTGCCTGAATTTATCATGTGAAGAGAGCCAACCCTTTACCTTCCCTCCAGGCACTGTCTCACTTCCTTTGTCCAGGTGAGTTTCCATAGGATACTGGAAACTCCCCATTTACCAAAGCTTCCCTATATAGCCAGGCATAAGAACATATTCCACTCAAGAACTGAGAATGGAGAATTTGGGGAGATTCCAGAATGACAAATAAAAATACTCACCCTGAGACCTGAGTTCTACTGCTTTATCCCCATCTCCATCCTGGAGACTCATAAATACCCTCAGAAAATAAAAAATGGTCAGCATAGACAGACTGACATCTTGTTTTTCCTCATTCAGATGCGTCATACTGAATTTCAAAGGGAAATGCCATTTCACCTCTCATATTTCACCAGGTATTTCAGTATGCTCTAATCTCCAAGGCGGAAGTAGGAAGGGAGGTGATGCAGTAACTTGAAGTAAAATAGGTAGAACTCATGAATCCTACTTTCAAGAAATTTATAATGATCCATACTGGGTAGATCTGTTGATACATAATGAATTGCCCCCAAATGCAGTGACTTAAAACAATAAACATTTATTCTGTCACACAGTTGCTGTGGGTCAAGAACTCAGAAGCAACTTAGCTAGTTGGTCCTGACCCGAAGGTCTCTCATGAGGTTGCAGACAAGATGTCAACCGGTGCTGTGGTTTTCTGAAAGCTTGACTAGGGTTGGCCACTGGACTGCAAGGTGACTCCATGAATGAACTCAAATTCTGGCAAGTTGGTGCTGGCTCTTGGTGGAGGGCCCTGGCTGCTCTCCACATGGGCCTCCCCGAAGAGCATCTTAAGTGTCACCATCACACGGCAGCTGCCTTCCCTCAAAGCAAGTGATCCTCCAAGAGGCACACTAAGTAGAAACTGCCATGTCTTTGTATGACTTGGCCTTGGAAGTTACATAGGTCACTTCCACAGTATTGTGTTGATCACGTAGGCCAGACATGATTCACTGTAGGAAGGGAACACAGGAAGGGCATGCATACCATGAGATGAGGATCACTGAGCCATCTTGGAGACTAGCTACCCCACAATCCATCTAGGATTCCAAGGTTATCGTGAATAACATATTATGCTAAAGAGAAGAGGTCGGATGTTTATCCACCTGCAAGAAATTGGAGTATGCTCACGATAGAGCAAGTCCCATAGTTTTTCACAAAGTGCCATCAAAATAAACTAGACCTCAGCAGATTCTATTTTCATTGAACCTTGTTCAATTTGATTTTTGAACTCCTTAAAAATATTCTTCAAAGTAGGCTGGGATTTCATGGTGCTCTTAATCTTTTTTCAGAAAATGTAGGCCATGCTGCTGCAACAAAGAGGCCCACACGCTGTGGTTCAAATAAAGGGATCCACCAGAAGGAGACAGGGAGGTAGTCCTTGACTGGTGGCTCCTATGGCTGGGCCGAAGGTGGCTGCTTAGTTTGTCACCATGTCCCAGCAAGCAGAAGAGAGAAAGAGGAAGCTGAGGGCAATCAGCTTTCTTTTTTAAGAACATGACCCAGAAATTACACACATTGGTTCATTCACATTCCATTTACCAGACTTGCTTATGTGGCCACATTACTATAAGAAAGGCTGTGGGGGAGGGGAGTGGTGCCTGGATGACTCAGTTGGTTAAGTGTCTGACTCTTGATTTCAGTTCAGATCATGGTCTCATGGTTCATGGGCTCAAGCCCCAAGTCTGGCTCTGCACTGACAGTGCAGATCCTGCTTGGGATGGATTCTCTCTCTCCCTCCCTCTCTCAAAATAAATAAATAAACTTTTTAAAGGAAAGAAAGAAAGGCTGGGCAGAGTAGTTAGCATCCAGCCAACAGCCATTGGACCCTGCTAAAATTCAGTGTGCGGTAGCAGGGGGGAAGGGTCATATTATTGGAGAAAAAGAAGGAGAAGAAGAAGAAACTGGATCCTGGGAGACAGTGGTCTCTGCCGCACCTACAAATCTAGTTCTGGGGGACAGCTCAGGTGAACAAGGTTAACAAGCAGTTAGATCACATCTCCAGGTACATTTCAAGAATTGGATGTTTATCAAAAGCATGATAGCAAGAAGGGCCATCTTGCTAGAAGATTATCTTGATAAAAACAATTATTAGTCAGGGCCCCTGGGTGGCTCAGTCAGTTAAGCATCCAACTTCCATTCAGGTCATGATCTCACAGTTTGTGAGTTCAAGCCCCACATGGCGCTCTGTGCTGACAGCTCAGAGCCTGGAGCCTGCTTCAGATTCTGTGTCTCCCTCTCTCTCTGCCCCTCCCCCATTCATGCTTTGTCTCTCTCTCTCTCTCTCTCTCTCTCTCTCTCTCTCTCTCTCTCTCTCTATCTCTATCTCTCAAAAACAAATAAACATTAAAAATATTTTGGCGGGGGTGCCTGGGTGGCTCAGTCAGCTGAGCAACCGACTTCAACTCAGGTCATAATGTCACGGTCCATGAGTTTGAGCCCCTTGTGGGGCTCTGTGCTGACAGCTCAGAGCCTGGAGCCTGCTTCAGATTCTGTATCTCCCTCTTTCTCTGCTCCTCCCCCTGCTCATGCTCTGTCTCTCTCTTTCTCTCTCTCTCAAAAATGAATAAACAAAAAAAATTTTTTTTAATTTTAAGTAAAAAATTGTCATACAGTTCAGAAATTAATTTTGTAATATCACTGTTATGTTTATCATTGGGTTCTTTTGTTATTTTTTTACTTCTTTTTATGTTTATTGATTTCCTGAGAGAGAGAGAGAGTTAGTATCTCTAACCTGAGATCAAGAGTCACATGCTCTGCTGACTAAACCAACCACGCACCCCACCACTGCTTTTTCAAAAAGGTTTAACTTATTCCAATAATATTGAGTAAACTAGGCAATGTCCCAGACAATGGAAACACGGAAGTAAACAAGACGCTCACCTCACAGAACTGAGTCTGGTGGGTATGAGAAGTAAGGGAGAGGATTCATTTTCAGAAATATCAAATAAAAGCTGTGCTATCTATCTACCAGTGGGTTTACAACCTATTGGAAATATATGTGAACCCCCCCCCAAAACGGAGTCCCAAACCCTTGGATACTTCACTTCTTGGTTCTTCTTACACTCTCAGTTTCACAGACTTCTTTTCGTGGGCTTTGCAAAGAGCATGCGCCAAAGAACAGAGGGAGGAGAGACTGACTCTGTCATCTCAGGAAATGTACATTTGCTCCCATCAGACTACTTTTTGCCTTTTCTCTGGGCATAGGCGACATCCGGGTAAGGTTGTAACCTCGGTAGTACTCAGCCAATGAGGAACCATGGGAGGGACTTGCACGCTAGGAGATAAATTGTCTGCTGTGACCCCCGGAGTGTGCCTGTCCATCAGACACTCGCTCTTGCAAGGACGTTGATTAAAGTCTGGCTTCACTGTGCTCCGAGTGTCGGTGTCCCTCCTTTGATTGGGTCAGTGGGCTTATTTCTCACAGTGGGCAAGACAAACAAGAAGATACGGTGCAGTGACTAGAAATCTGGGGAACTGGGTGGGGATTAAGGAAGGCTTGGAGGAAGTAATGTCTGTGCTGAGAACTGGCCAATAAAATACATCTCATTTTATTCAAAGAGCTTATCAGACTTGGAATAGATTTCAGATGCATCAGCCAGATTGAATGAGGTTTTAATATTTGCAGTAAAGCAGTGTTGCAGGCGATCGGACGAGCACTGTATTCATTCCCCCAACACATCAAGGAAGGTATGACCTCCGCTTCACAGGTGAAAGTACTGAGACCCAGGAGTGTTAAGTAACTTGCCGAGGTCACTTATCCGTTAAGTGACAGAGGGAGCATTTGAACCCAGGTCATCTTTCCAGTATAACATATACCTCCCTTACGGATTTAAAGCGTATTAACAAAAAGCAAACATTGGTATTAAAAGTGATATGGAATCTCTCTCTCTCTCAAAAATAAACATTAAAAAGTTAAAAAAAAAAAAGGTCGGGGGGCATCTGGGTGGCTCAGTCGGTTAAGGGTCTGACTTCAGCTCAGGTCATGATCTCAAGGTTCCTGGGTTGGAGCCCCATGTCAGGCTCTGTGCTGACAACTGAGTGCCTGGAGCCTGCTTCAGATTCTGTGTCTCCCTCGCCCTCTCTCTGCCCCTCCCCTGCTCACACTCTGTCTCTCTCTCAAAAATAAATAAACATTAAAAAAATTTTAATGATACGGAATATGCTTTCATAAAATATTTACAGTTGCTTCTATCATATGTACTTCCAAATGTACTCACTTTGTAAATGTATTCCCAAGGACTTTATAAATACCCTGCTTAATTAAATGCTAGACTGCATAGTCCAGACTGTGAGGCCAAGAATTCAGAAGACTGGAGCATGACTGAGAGTTAGAAGGAGCTGGGGAAGCTTGTACAGGCCTTGATGAATGATACAGAGGACAGTGCCTACCAGACACTAGAATCACAGGAGAAAACTAAAGATAAATTCGTCACATTAGTGAAACAATACTGAATCACTGAGACTCAAGGGACTGACTTAGAGGTTGTATTGCGAGAGGCTTTTTCTGGTCCTCACAGGTAGGGGCGGAGGGAGGCTTCAATATCAGTTTATCCCCATTTAAGTGGTCCTGGGAGCTGTGGCCGAACTCCCTCCCCTTTTCTAGAAAAACCTATATTCCAGCATTCCCAAGATCTCCCTCTCCTCCTCCTAGATTATCATGGTATCACTTTGCATATCAAGAAATAAAAATTGGGGCACCTGGGTGGCTCAGTTAAGTGTCCGACTTTGGCTCAGGTCATGAGCTCACGGCTGGTGGGTTCAAGCCCTGCATTGGGCTCTGTGCTGACAGCTCAGAGCCTGGAGCCTCCTTCAGATTCTATGTCTCCCTCTCTCTGCCCCTCCCCCGTTCGTGCTCTGTCTCTCTCTATCTCAAAAATAAGAAATATATATATGTGTGTGTATGTATTATTTTCCTAATGTTAGTCTGAGGGCCAAATCAACAGACAGACACACAGTCCTTGTTCCATTAAAGCTTCCCGTCTAATGGGGATGCAAACAGACCACTCAGAGAACAGAGCAGGGCAAACTCAGCCCAAAATACAACCATAATTGTTCCCCTTAGGTGTACTTAATAGCTATACCATAGAGAGGTCATGGCAAACTCCATTACATGAAAGGTAACACCAGGCACGGACAGGATGGTCCCACGCTGGACCAGGTTACTTGTGCCCCCAAATCTCTAGTCAATCCAGAACCTGGAAAAAGGACTGACTGACAGAGGCAAAAGGCCTTCCCTCCACTGGAACGCTGCCTCTCCTACCTCTCCCCACCAGTGAGCCCTGAGTGGGAAGCTGACCAAAGGAAGAGGTAGGAGGTGCTGCTGGGGTCAGACGGGACCCAGTGACCTGGACCCCAGCCAGTGGAAAAACGCCATTGTCTTCGTTGCTTTCTCAACTTCCTGCCCTCAAATATCTACCTCACCCAACAGGCAAACTGAGTGGAAGCCTCCTGCTCTCTCTCCAGCCTAGTGAGGAGGTCCTGCACCCCAAGAGGACAGCCAACGCCAAGGTTCTCCTAAAGTGAGAGGGAAGAGCAGCCAGGCCTGTCTCCCTGTGGGGAAGGGCACAAGAAAGGGCTGTGGAATTACTAGAGGAGGTTGTTTCTAGACCTTAATGAATATTCGGGATACGCTTACCTCTCTCACGCTCCACCCCTTTCTCTTAGCGCAGGTCACTGGAAGATCTGGGGTTTTCTGGCAAAAGTGAGCAACAGCTGGATGGAAAAAGAGTGGGGGTGTGTCTCCGTAGGTGTCTGTGCCTTGAGGCACGTCACCTTGGTGTGGTTTGTGCGAAGGAGATTTCAGCAGATTGGGTGTGGCTGTGGGTGTGTCCCCTGTAGAATGAGAGCAAGCTCTGCAGCCCAGTTAAGGTCTCCAGGCTCCCTGTTCTACCAGCCCTCACCCTGAGCCCATTTCGTGACTCTGACGGGACCAGATGCTCATTCCCAGCTGATTCCCATTCCCAACCCCTGGCTTCCAACTCCTTGGTCCCTCCCCCAACTCCACACTCACTCCTCTGGCAGGAGAGCTGGGCTTTTGGCTGGGAACTGAGCTCAAAGCGGAAACGGGCAGTTGGGAGGTGTGATTTATGTCTCTGACTTCACCAGAGGCTGGAACCCAACACAGGGACCCTCCCCTCGAAGTGCCCTTTTGGCAAGTGTCCTCCTCCTCCTCCTCCTCAGAAATCTCAGGCTCTTCTAACTGGTCAGAGATCATCCAGGGGAACTGCTCCATCTCCACTACCATCCCCCCTCCTTCCACCTCCACAACCACTCACGCCCCCACCTCCCGCTGACTGGGGATGGAAGAATCTATTAACTTTACAATCACCCACCGGAGGCAAGATTCCCCTATCAACTCAAACAATAGGGAAGTCCCTCTGTTTATCTAATGCCCTTCTATCCTGCTGTTGAGCCGGTAGTTGGTTAAACAAAGGGTAGTTAGTTCACTCAGAATTCAGACTCTGGCCTCTCAAGCTCCTAGAGAGGACTTAAAGTAATTCCCCAACTCTATGATACCCTCTATCTCTATTTTTTTTTATTTTTTTATGTTTTATTTATTTTTGATACAGAGAGAGACAGAGCATGAGAGGGAGAGGGGTAGAGAGAGAAGGAGACACAGAACTGGAAGCAGGCTCCAGGCTCTGAGCTAGCTGTCAGCACAGAGCCTGACTCGGGACTCAAACCCACGAACATGAGATCTGACCTGAGCCGAAGTCAGAGGCTTAACCAATGAGCCACCCAGATACCCTCTATCTCTAAAGGCAAAGGTATCAGGGTGCCATTGTCTCCTTCTTGACCCGTAACAGTGTCAGGCTGGAAAGGGCTGAAAATCACACCCTTCTGTCCTTCAGCTAAGTCAGTCCTGAAACCCAGAGCAGAACAGATCTTCACAGGAAGTGCCAATCCCCACAATTCCTTCCAGGACCTCCCACCTTTACCACTTAGAAACATCCTAATAGCAATCTAATGTGGGGGGAGGGTGCTGCCCGGGTGGCTCAGGCAGTTGAGTGTCTGATTCTCAACTTGATTTCAGCTCAGGTTATGAAGTCACAGGTCATGAGATCAAGCCCCAGGTGGGACTCTGTGCTGACAGCGTGGAACCTACTTGGAATTCTCTCTCACTTGCTCTCTGCCCCTCCCCTGCTTATTTGCACTCTAATTAATTAATTAAAAATAAATAATTTTTAAAAAGAAATTTAATTTTGCCTCTTCCTGCTTTTTCAGATTCCTCATCAGTCAGATGGCTTTGTTAACTTTAGAGGGTTGTTGGGAAGATTAAATAGGGAAATAATTTGAAAGATATAAACAGCTGCCTCATCAGATTGTTTTGAGGTTAAATGAGGTAATATATGCGTAATGCTTAGATCTGTACCTGGTACTTGGTAACTGTTAGCTAATTGTTCCCATAATACCTCAAAAATTGGGGAGGAACCTGAAAGTTTGCCCCTTCTAGACATCTAGAGCTCCTAGCCTCATTATAGCCTCCTTGGATGGGAAACTCAGATACCCAGGTTGTAATTGCTGAGGGTACATGGTTGAATGAATGAATGGATGGATGAGTGGATGGATGAATGAGTTCATCCTCCATTCAGTTTTCTAGGGTCTGGCCTGGCCTGGCCTGGCTTCCTTCCCATCACCCCCTGCAGAGCCTCTCCCTCAAAGCCCTGAGCTCATCCTAGTTACCAAGTGTTTGTTTAGTCCTTCCCCCTCCACACACACACACACACTCAACGACTCCAGCCCTCACGCTGGTTTTCCCCACTGAATTCTTATACAGGAATCCGAATGTGTTAGAGATGAAACTTCAGGGACCATCTATTTCTTTGGTTTTAAGAAGGAAAAAACTGAGAGCCAGAGAAGAGGGGGTCTTGCTCAAGCTGGAACTTCCATACCTGGATGCATCCCAGGGGGTCCCTGTCTGCTGTCAGGGCTAGAAGAATTCTCATTCTTCTCTTCCTTTCTCCACCTCAGTAGGTAGAATAAATCACTATTTTTAAATGCCTAGAACATAAGCAAAGGCTGGAGAAGGGCTCAAGGAAGCCCTCCACACGCACACATCTGTGGTTTCTTCTCTTTCTTCCATCTTATCCCTAGATCTTATTTGGGGCCCCTCCTAGCCTCCCCACCCCACCTGTGCTCCAATCCCAGCCCACCTGTCACATTTATTCGGCTTTTGGGCTAACCTGCATATCATTTGCATGTCACTCAACAATACATTCTTTGGGGTTTGGATTTTGCTTTTTTTTTTTTCCACAGACCAATGTCTCTCTGGCAGTGTTTAGTCTGAACCCATGCTAATACCCAAGGGTCCATAATGGGTCACATTTAACTGGCAGCCTCTGTGAGCATCACCCTATAAGCCACTTGGGCATTCCTTACAGCTCTGCCAATGAGGCTCAAGTATTCTACAGACAGAGCCAGTGGGTTGGTTTCTCCTAAAGTGAAGCCAGATTGCTTGGGTTGAATCCCAGATCTTCCACTTACCCTGGACTAGTTACTTAAACTCTCTGTGCCTCGGTTCCCTCCTCTTAACAGGTTCAACGGTAGCTCCCTGATACAGTGACAGTGCCAAGTAAATGAGTTAATACGGTAAAGATCTCATAGTATAATATATAGTATGTATTATAATACTATACTCATATATACTATATACAACAGTAGCATACGTTATTATTATAAGAAAAGACAGTAACTCTAGGAAGCTGTGCCTCTACTCCCACCCCTATAGATACCTGGGTCATGTGACCTGATTCTCCAATTTTCTGGAGATCCCATTACACTTCTCCAAACCCATCCATATGGGCCCTGGGCAGTCCTTAACCCTTACCTAGCCCCCTTCCCTCCCCTAGGGCCCAAAACTGGATGTGAAGAAGGGAAGGAGGAAAGGAGGGGAAAACGTGGCCATTTTAGGGCAGAGGAGCTATTAGAGGGGAGAGGGAGTGGGGGCAGCAAGGGAATGAATAGACCCAGAGTTGGGAGGCTCCTTATTGGGAAAAGCCCCTGTCTGATTCTGGAAGACAGAGGCCAGGCCTGGGCACTCAGCCAAGTCCAAAGAGCGGGCCCAGAGCCCTGTCCTGGCCCAGAAGCTAGCACCGGTGAAGAGACTAGATGCCCAGTTGCTTTGGGTCCCTCTCCACACAGTCACAGCACACAGTCCCCTACCCCAATTCTACCCCTTCTGCCTAAACTCCTCGACCAATAAAGTGGTCAGAGCCAGGAGGAGGACCTTCCCGCCTGTGTGTGTTGGAGAGAGGGAGGGGCTCCTGCTTTGGCTGTCTCTAGGACATTGCCCACCACCCACAGCCCCCACTACCTCCCCTCCATGTCCAACACTGTGAGCTCCTCCTACAGGAATTCAGCCAGTTCTGGGGAGACCACTGCCAGTGAGGAGGGGCCCAGGGGTGAGTAACAGTTCCCGTGGGGATCGGGGTGCCCATGACTAATCAATGAGAGAGTGAGAGAGGAAACTTACATTCCTTGACTTGTAGGGCAGTGGATGGAGGTGGGAGGTGGGGCAGGGCCGACTGAGGCAAGGACAGCCAAGTAGGGATACAGAGAAGGAAGCTAGGCTGCACTTGGGGGGAAGGGGGAGGATGCCTCTTCAGCCCTGCTCTCTCCACAACCCAAGCTGGAAAAGGGGCAGGCCCAGGTAACCAAATACCTGGGTCCCTGCTTTGTTCAGAGGCTTCCCATCTTCGGGCCAGTGAGCGCTTCCCACAGTTCATTCAAGTGGGGCTACTGACTTTGAAACGGGTTGTGAGAGGGGACGGACTGGCATGTCATTTGCATTCCTCAGCCCCTGTTCCCACTCATCTAGGGGTCCCCCATTCCCAGAAGACTCAGCTTGGAAAAACTCCACTGTGCCAGGCTGAGAACTACACTAAGGGCATAAAAGCGGAAATGAGCTGGGAGCCAAGGTGCCTTGGGGAGGAAGGAAGCCAGTCTGCCGCCACAAAGGAGTCAGGAAAGAGAGGGAACAAACAGCCAAGTGCTTCCTGCCCATTCTCTTCTCCACCTCCCCACCAACCACCCCCCCGACCTCCTCCAGACAGTCCCAACATCTCAGGGCCTGGGAAAGAGGGAGGAAAGGGGTGCAGAGACCCATGCTGGACACTATCTACCACTTCGAGCTCAGCAGCCTTTGTGGCAGGGGGCCAGGGGCTGCTCTCACAGCAACCCCTCCATCCATTGCTGAGTGATCACCCACACCTCGCCCAGTCCCTGAAGTGCCTTGCCCTGATTTTTTCCACTGGGGAAGAAAGTGACCCATTCTGGGGCACCTGGGTGGCTCAGTTGGTTGAGTGTCCGACTTTGGTTCAGGTCATGAGCTCACGGTTCGTGTGTTCAAGCCCCGCATCAAGCTCTGTGCTGACAGCTTAGAGCCTGAAGCCTGCTTCAGAATCTATGTCTCCCCCTCTCTCACTGCCCCTCCCATGCTCATGCTCTGTTTCTCTCTGTTTCTCAATAATAAATAAATGTTTTAAATTTTTTTTTTAAAGAAAGAGACCCATTACTCTTTCTGTTTTATTGCCTGCTTTCTCTGGCCTTCCTCTGGTTGTAAGAGAAGGTCATTGGCTAGAGAAGGGACGGGGTGGTGGGGAAAGCAGGAAATCCTCATCTCTCAAGCCCCCTGCACTGGCAAGAGACCACACCCCAGCTGTGGCCTGTTGACCACTCAGGACAGAGATGCCCCCCACCAATGGATATGTGAACACCAACACAAGCTTGTTTAGGTGCTCAGACCACACACACACACACACACACACATACACACACACACACACACAGACTCTCACCTCACATAAACACATCACACAGGATGTCTTCCCAGCCCAGCTGGCCCAAATGGTGAGCATTCACACAGGGATACGGAAACCTGGGCCAGCTTGGGCCCCAAACCTATCCCAGCTTTGACTCTTCTCCAGGCCCATTTCTCCTCTGGCCTTGCTTCTCCAGGGCACAGCAGAGGTGAGGTGGAGGCACTTGAGGGTGATCCATCTCCCAGCCTGCTGGTTGTGAGACTCAGTCAGCTCTGTCTGGGTTTCTGGAACCCAGCCCCCATCCCTGAGGTGATCACATGGAAAATGTCCAGCTGTGGTTGCTTGGAGAGATGAGCTCAGCCAGTCTGAGTGGGGCTGGGGGCCTGAACTCCGAGTCAGAGTTTCCACCTCGGACCTTTCCCCTCCTCCCACCCCCAAATACCATCTCAGGGATTCAGGAGGAGGAAAAGGGCCAAAGGGACTTCTGACACAAATGTCTCAGCCTGGGACGGGTTTAGCAGAGGAGGAAACACTGAGTGGAGATCAGACCAGAGCTGGAAGCACCTCCGGGACTGTTTCACCCCTGCCCACACACTTCAGGGAAAGAAACCCACAGAAGAGGGACACAGGAGACTGGCCTGTGGTGTGCTGAGTTCAGAGGAAGTTGACTTTAGAAATTGGTATCCAAGATGTGGGGGTGAGGAAGACAGGGAACCAGAGAAAGTATAGTCAGTTCAAGGACCCCCAAATGGCAAGAAACAGAGAAAGGTGGGTCCTAAATGGGGAGCAGGTGAGGAGCAGACCAAGCAGCCTGCAGGCTTCCTGCCCACCCTGCAGTGGCCTCTTGGTGGCCAGCAGAGTTCCTGCCACAGCAGGAGGAAAGGATGGTCCTCCAGTTCTATCATCTCCCACTTGCCATCCTCCCTCCACATCCTCCCTCTCCCCCCTACTTCTTTCCTTCTGGGTCCTTTCCCATTTCCTCCTATCATCTTTCCAGGACCCTCCTTCCTGATGCCTCCATCCCTTCCCTTTCACTCTCTGGGCTCGGTTGCCCAGTTCCTCTGCCTTTTCTCTCTTCCTGTGGCCCTGCTCTGGCCACCCCTTTGCTCCTATTTCTGTCTCCATCATAGTCTGATTCCCCATCCTCCTCCTTCTCCCTTATTACTCCCCCCAGCATGGCCCACTCAGCTTCGTACATAGTTAGCACTCACAATGTATGCAGACTTGGGTCAACCGCACTTCCTATATGTCTTGCCTGGTTCTCAGCACTTTAGAGTAGACAGATCTTACTGGTTAAAATGTTGGAGCCGCAGAAGGTTTTGAGCTGTAAAGTAATATCATCAGAACTTTGGTTTAAGGAGATTAATTTGCCTGCAAGTGAGTAGGGCAAATTGCAGGGGGAAGGAGACCCTTTTTCCCCTTTCCCCTCTCCCTCTCCAACTGTTTCCTTCCAACTCTTCCTGTCTTCCTCCCCTTGACCACAACTTCTCATTTTCTCCCTTCCATGAATCTCTCCTCCTTCCCTCCCTGCACCCACATCCACCCAACCTCCTTCCAACACCTCCCTTTTGTGGCACATCTGTAAGCAATCGGCTTGTGGGGGGGGGAAGGTAGGTTGTGATCTCTTCCCAGCCAGCTGTGGGGGTGTAGCCAGCCACGGCTGGCTGGGTGTGAGGGTGTGGTCTGATCTCCCCAAGGTGAAAGCTTAGTGCTCCATTCCACCTTTCTCTCCCCCAGTCACTCAGCTCTCTACCAAACCCCATTTCACTTCTTCCCAGGTCAGTCTCTATCTCTCACACACAAACATACACACACACACACACACACACACACACACACTCCTCCTCTATCTTAGAGACCTGAGAATGTAAGCCCTAACCCCAACCCCACAGTTCTGTCAGCTGGGACCCCCTAGCCAAGTCTAGATCAGAGACCTGGGCAGAGAGGTATTCAGGTGCCCCAGCCTCTGAGCTGCTGGATAGCTATTGAAAGGGATCTATGCCAACAGGTCAGGGAACTCCTCCCCTTGGCTTCCTCCCTGGGACTTTGAAATCCAATCAAAGGTTGAGGCCAGAGGTGAGAAGGGATGGAGGCTCAAAGGGCATATGGCCCATTCAACCTTTGCTGTAGGCAAGGCAGGAAGCCTGATATATTTTTGCGCTTGTAAATTGTAGGCAACACCACCTTCTATTATCTCAATTCAGTAAGCCACAACCATGGAGTCCAGAAGTTGTCCTAAGAATCTTTTAAGGTTTCCTTCCCCATCAAGCTATAGTTGTAGGAGAAAGGGAGAAAGCTCTGCTCCCCAGGAGTGCTCCATATCACTGAGTTCCTGAGTCTCAGCCCTAGAAACTCTCTGTTTTACCCTTAGGGGCTGGCTGCTGGCAACTCTGGGACTGCCTTGCAGGGGTCACTATGTGCCCCGTTTACCCCCAGATTCAGCACCCCAAAAGGTTAGATTTCTCTAAAGGGAAGGGCAAGGGGATAGACCTATTCTTAGCCCTGTACATGATCCCTGGAAAACAAATGTGTTCATTACAAGGTGATGATGGACGGAGAATTTGCAGCCAAGGAAGAAGTGTGTGTGTTTGTTTGGGGGTGGAGAGGGGAGGAGTGTGAAAGGTCCAGAAACTCATGACGAGAAGGACTTCTGTCCTTTCATGAGAAGCAAGCAGGGAGGGGGGTAGTACATACTGCTTCCCATCCCCAACCTCATGCTACCACAATTTTATTATTTTGTTAAGGACAAAAGGCATACCTGTCCTGTACACACACACACACACACACACACACACACACACACACTGATACTTGCCTGATCAAAGACATTGTCATCTCTATATAGCCAGAAAGAGCTGAGGTTAATGAAACAGTATGTCTAGGTTTGGGGTGCAAACCCCTGCAGTCTCTTGCCCTGCTCCCAGCCCCTTCCAATGCCCTAACTTCCTGTCTGGGATTGGTAATCCTTCTCAGGAGAGGGCTGGAAGTGGCAGGCGAACTTCTGGAGGTGGGAGGGAACACCTGGCTCATCTTCAGCCCCTCACAGCCCTGATCGGATGTGTATTGGGAATCCTGGTGTTCCAGGTCCCTCCCTGATGGGCTCCAGATGTGCTTACATCTGGGAAGGCCATCCCAGGAAACTGATGCTCCCGCCCACAGCTCCCACCCCGGATGGATCTCTCCTCCAGCCCTCAGGCCCTTTAGCCACAGAAGCTTCAGGCACTCCTTTCCTCTCCAGAGGTAGGTACAGGGCAGCAAGGGGGAGAAAAGGGATGGAAAAGTAATGGGGGTGGGGTGGGTGAGCAAATAAAATGAGGTCAACGTTTAGGACACCCCAGAGAATCGTATTTCCCTTTTAACTTCCTATCTGGGGTTGTTACATTTTGCTGTAGAATTCTGTTCCAGGAGAAAAAAAAAAAAGAATAGAATAGAAAACTGAAGAGGGTTAGGAAGAGAAGACTCCAGCTAGGGTGGGGGAAATTTCTTCCCATTGATCGACTTGTTTTGTACTCCCCAGATCTTATATTTTTGACCCCAGTGTCTCCTTAGCTCTGCCCCTCTCCCATCAATGCCCTTCCCCTAGTTCCTGTCCCTTTGTCTCTCCCTAACCTAGCCCAGCTTGGGAAATTTCCCAGTTTGGTTCCTACCAAACTGATATCTGGTCAGAGTCTCAATCCTTAAGTTCAAAGCCCTGGAGCACCAAGAGAAGTCAACCATCTTATCTCCTAGGATTGGTCTTGTCACTCGAGCAAACATCTCTCAGCTACCCCTCCTGTGCTCTGAGCAAAGTGGGCGTGGAAAGAGGTGGGTAGTCTGGGTTTATTTTCTGTCTAAGACATGGGGGAGGGGGTTCTTCCCACCAGACAGGGAGTGGGGGTGGTGGGTGGTGACTCACAGATGATGGAGCCATCAGTTCCCCTAGACTGAGACCGGAGTCAGGGAAGTGACAGAGCCCAAGGGTTCACATGGCCTGCTCCTGTCCTTTCCAATTCCTCTCTCTTAAATACACATGCTCAGAGAAATGCCTCAATGTTAACAGGCTCTGGACCCAGACTCCTGGGATAACTGGGCTTCTACTCTACTTCCAGAGATCTCCCTGCAGCTCCAAAAACTTCCCAAAGTATCCCTCCTTCCTTCTTTCTCTGAGAATGACTCCCACTCATCACCCCACCATTGGGCAGAAGGAGCAGGACCCCATGGCCAAAGCCAGGAGTCACAAACCCCTAACTCCTCTGGCCTGGCCCCTTTTGTCCAGCAAACTCCTCCTATTCTTGTTTATATCAAGTGACATTAAGAACATGACATTTGCACAATCCCTCAGGGTAAGGGAGAGCCACCAGCCTAGGGGTTCTGGAGTCCCAGGTCTCTCTAGGCTACAAGTGTTGAAGGGATGGGTATCTGTCTCAGCATACCTACAACCCATTTGTGTGTGCTGCCACACACCAGTGAGGAAGTTTTATTTCACGAAGAACTCACTCAGCCCAAACCACCCCAATGGGCTTCTAACAGACCCAACAAGGCTTGAGTCTATTCCTTGAAATGAGGACATCCAGCCTCAGTGTTCTCGGAATTTCCAGGCATTTGAGAATCTAAAAGAAACAATCGAGTCTCACCCCAGAGAAACCACATGCATACTTCCATCTAGTTTCAGAGGATTAATAGATTGTGCACCCAGTCTTCCTCCCCCCACCACACCCTGGGGACGATGAACCTAGGTTAAAGATCCCTGCTCCAGAATCTTCCCCCACAGAAACCAGCCCACTTTAGAGGGCAACCTGACAGTACAGTGGGAAAAGCAATGACCTGGGAATCAGTTGGGATTGACTTTGGATTCTACCTCTGCCCTTTTCTGTTGATCTAGTCATTTCACTCTCTGGGCCTCAGTTTCTTGACAATAAAATGAGGATCACAATACATTCAATGCTGGATAGTTGGGAAGATTAAATAGGATAAAGACAGGGTAAAGGTCAAGCCCAGGACCAGGCACATAGCACATGCTAAATAAACCATTATGAATACTCCCCAGCTGTCTCCCACCCCGTTGACACTAAACATGGCTCCTGGCTTTAGAACGTGCACCACTATTCTGAACACCTCTGAAAACTTACTCTTCTGGTTCTCAGGCTCCAGCCTTCAGTGAAAGCAGGCTGGTGACAGGCCTGGTGAGCGTCCTGCCCTTGCCCTTCACCCGCCTTGCCCCTCCATCAAGCAGACTGTGATTAATAATAGTCAGTCATCACAGCAAATCATTCCTACTGAGCGATGATGGGACAGAGGGTAGCAGAGAGGTCAGATCTGAAAGAGAAAACAAAGACACTTGAAAATATACTGGTCCAGAGACCAGATGAGGGATACACAAGAGAGAAAGCTGAGGGGAGACAGAGCATTGAGGTCAGTTGGCTAAGAAGAAAGGGGACTGGGTTGAGTCAAAACACTTAAGTTCTAGACTCACCACTAACTTGCTAGCCTTGTGACCTTGGATAAGTCACTTCATGTGTCACCACCCATTTCCTCTTCTGAAAGAGAGAGTTAGGCTGATAACCTCTAGGCTAACCTCCTCCTGGCTGACCTTTTTAGGGCAGCGTCCAGACCTGGAGGGCTGTGCAAAAGCTGCTCCAACTAGAAGGGAACCCCAAGCCAGGCCTGACCCGGAAGGAGAGGAAAGCAGAGCCAGGCAAAGGCAGGCATGGTGAGAAGAAAGGCAGGAGGCGTTGGGGCCACTGGGAGAGGACTTATAAGGGCAGAGAGAGCCAAGAGAGGAGGGATATTGGGGAGAGTAGAAAAGCCAGCCAGAGAATGACTAAGGGGCTCCCGGTATAAACAGGAGCCTGGAATGGACAGGGAGGGGGCCTGTTTGAGTTGGCCAAGGCTGGGGGTGTGGAGTGGGGAGGAGGACTGGGGCAGGACACTATGTCCCCTGTCCCCCACCAGGGCTCCTGGGAGGAGCTGAGTCACACACCTCCCTCCCTGCTCCCTGCCCTCACCCTGAGCTCCCAAATCCTGGGAAAAATATAGAGTTTGTGCCTGGGGTGAGAAAAACAAAACAAAACAAAACAAAACAAAACGAGAGAGCTAGGTTCATGCACTTGTGCTTTGCTGGGTTCTACAGCAGTCAGTCTGCAGGCCCTCTCCTCCCGAAGGGGGTTCTCAGCCCTTGGCTTGAGCAGTTTTCACCTAGAAGTTACCTTTGTGGCAGAGGCTCACTTAAGATTCTGACCCAGAGATTCCTGGGGTTCCTCGCCTAAGAAAGGGTCAGGACCTGCAGATGTGAGAGTGGGATGGGGACCGGCATCACCCCACAGTTGGACCAGCTGGCCTCTCCCTTGGGCTGCAGCTGGCTCTGGAGAGGGGCTTTTAAAAAAACAGCTGGGTGATTTGGGACAGGAAGTAGAGTAGCAGAATGAGGAGGAGACTCCTGTGGAAGGAAGAAGCATTGAATCTGGGCACTTTCATTCTGAGTCCCCCAGGCCCAAGTGGGGCAAGGGCCTGGGGAAGAGAAGAGGCAGGGTTTGATTTGGGGGATCATTACTCTGGAAGGGGAGAAGTCCTGGAGGAAAAAGGCAGGAAGGGAGCTGGGAAGGAAAGTTTAGGAGAAAATCAACGCCCCTTGGTCCCCCTCCCCCAGACTAAGATAAAGACTAGAATCCTGAAAGGTGATCTCATCACACAGAGCCTGGGCTGAGGGAAGGGGTGGGCAGGGGGTCACTGACTTCCCTTGTGAAAGAGTCTCTTCCTCTATATTCACAGGGGATCGGGGGATAATGGGTTCTGGGTTCCAGCTCCCAGAACCTAAAGTTTGGGTGCCTTGGCAAGACACTACCACCACCACCACCCCACCCCACCCCACTCTACAATTCTTCAGGTTTATAGAAATCAGGCCAGTTTGATCAAGAAGTCACTGAGGGGCCAAAGCACCCCTCTCCCAACTACTCCCAGGCTCTTGGTCCACTGCCAGTTTCTGGGGAGGGTCTCAACAGAGACTGCCATACCCTGCAACCAAGAAGGGAATGACCCGAAGAAGAATCTTCCTGGTGAGTGATCCCAAGACTCCTGGGTTTTCAATACTAGCAGCCTGGAAGAGGGGTGAGGGAGTGGTAGTGCTCCAGGAGCCCGGGGAAGTCCTCCATCAGATCAGGCTGCCTGGGAGCACTCCGTACCTCAACTCCTGAGTCTCAAATCCAGCTGGCCGGAACCCAGGCACCCAGTGGCCCCAGGAAGGCAAGGGGAATCCCAGTTGGCTAGATGCCAGAGGTGTCTCCTGTCTCTTTAGACTCCAAAGTCTTCTCCCTGAAGGAATGAGGGAGACCCCACCACACAAGTATACAGGCCCCCTCCTCCCTTTGGAGGTGATTCTTTCCCTCATTAGGAAATTCTCCGCTCCCTTTTTCCGACTCCTTTTCCGAGCGTTTACGTTGTACATCTGGAAAGGAGGGGAGAGGAAGGAGGGGAAAGCAGAGAGGAGGAGGGGGAAGAGCCCAAACCCGCCCAGTCTGACCCAGTCCAGACAACCGGCCTCCAGCTGGGGCTAGGGAGAGGGAAGTGGAGAGGTGCGGCCCCCCCCCACGCCCCTTCGGGGTGGGGGGCGCAGGCTCAGCGTTCCAGGGACCCAGGAATGCCCCCCCGCTAGCCCCCCCCCCCCCGGCCGGCGGAGGGAGGGCTCAGCCGGGAGTTTGGCAAACTCCTCCCCGCGTTGAGTCATTCGCCTCTGGGAGGTTTAGGAAGCTGCTCCGGGTCGGTGGCCCCAGGACAGGGAAGAGCGGGCGCTATGGGGAGCCGGGCACCAGGGTTCCCTCTCCACGCCGCGCAACTGCGCTGGGGCCCCCGGCGCCGACCCCCGCTGCTGCTGCTGCTGCCGCCGCCGCTGCTGCTGCTGCTGCTGCTGCTGCTGCTGCCGCCGCCACCCAGGGTCGGGGGCTTCAATTTAGACGCGGAGGCCCCAGCTGTGCTCTCTGGGCCCCCGGGCTCCTTCTATGGCTTCTCCGTGGAGTTTTACCGGCCGGGAACGGACGAGTGAGTGAGGAGGGTTAGTGGCGGGATGGGGGCTGGTTGCCGGGGGGGGGGGGGGGGGGGGGGGGGGGGGGGGGGGGGGGGGGGGGGGGGGGGGGGGGGGGGGGGGGGGGGGGGGGGGGGCTGGAGACTGGGGGCGCGGCTGGAGTCTGGAGGGGACCCAGGCTTGAGTTTGAGAGGCGGAGTTTGGAAGGACTAAGGCTGGAGTTGGGGGCCCACGCTGGAGTTGGGGGCCGCGCGGGAGGAGGAAGGGGACAGTGGCCGGCGTGGAGCTGGGCGCCTGGAGTTTGGGATCAGTGGGGAGACGTGTGTGGGGTGGGGAGACGACAGTAAACGGGAAGCTGGAAAGTTCTGAGCAAGGGTCTCGGGGCCAAGGGAAAGGAGGACGCGCGAATGGAGAGCAGTGGATCTCTGGCTGAGATCTGTGAGCCGCGGGGACCCGGGACGGATGAGGGCGGAGAAGGGGCGCGGAGGCCGGGAAGGGCTTTTTGGAGCTCTGGGGGACCTCGGGACTCCTGAGGGCCATTGTGCGGAGGGAGGACGGGTCGAAGCCGAATGACTGTGTGTAGTTAAGAGGGGAGTGTGAGACTGAGAGGATCCGGAGGTTAAATGGGGACCAGCCTCATCCTCCCCTCCCCCTCCACTTAAACTAGGAAAGACCCAGGAGGGGGATGGCGGCTCCCTCCCCTTTCTCCTCGGGCTCCTACTCCGCCCACCACCCCAGATCTCCGTTCCGACGTGGGGACCCGGGAACTTGAGGAGAGTCCCGGGACCCTGGCACTGGGGGCGCCGACGCTGGGGCGGGCTCGGCCAAGGGCGGGTGCTCGGATGTGTCGGGAGGGGTGTGTGTGCGCGCGTGAAGCGGGGTGGGCGGTTTCCCTCTTCCTCTAGCTCTTGGGAGGAAGAGAAATGCCGATTTCCTGTAGCTTGTAGTCTGGATCTGGACTGAGACCGGACTCCGGGGCTGGGGTCGGAAGCTGGGGAGACGCGGGCTCGCTGGGCCCCAGAGCGTCATAACATAGGACATCAAGGACCGGAGAAGTCTCAAAGGAGGGTCCTCATTCCCAGCTCAGCAGGGTGACAAGCTGACCGGACCTGAGTGCCTGTTAAGTGGGGAGCCCATAGACTTAGAGAAACCGGAGTTAGAACTTAGGCAACATTGGAACAAGAATGTTTGTTTAAATATGGGGGGTTGGGAGGCAAGAGGAGAAGGTGGCTGCCCCTGGGCCAGGGACTCCCAGATGCCACATTCCTGATCCTCCACATTAACTGGGAAATCCTCCTTCTCCTCTGGGCTCTGAGCCTTCCACTGGTCCCCGCTGCCACCACCCCAACTCCTAGTGTCTCAGGCTTTGATAGGAGCTCTGTCAAGAGGTGAGCTGTTTTTATACATGATACAATTAACTGATGGCTCTGCATTTTCTTTAATTTTTGGAGAAAAGGGGTTAATCTAATTCAATGGTGGTTGGGGGTAGGCAAATTTCTCCTTTGTCTGGAGAACGTGGAGATGGGAAAAAAGAAAGATGATTAGGCCCCAGCTGTTGGTTCTGCGCTATTCAAGGTCCCCACCCAACCCCCACCCCACCCCCCTGGCCTCCTGCCCAAACCCCATTGCATCACCCTGGCCTGCAGCCTCTGCCAGGCCTGGCCTCCCCCAGGCCCCCTCAAACTGCTTACCACAACCCTAATGGAGTAGAGACGACAAGGCAGGGAGGGGATGGGATCCTCCCCCATACCAGCGTAAATCCAGTTGTCTGGCTCTTAACCTTGCTCATACCCCACCCCCACCTAGCTAAAGTGTCATCTCCCTTTTCAAACACTCCTTTAAAACATCTGGACTTCCACACACTCCCATCCCCCAGGTGTCTGTCTGGCCCCTGGCCTGATTCTGCGGTCCCTAAAGCAGTCTTCTAAACCAGGACCCAGCTTTCTCATCCTCCCCCACCCCCTCCTGCTCATCTCTCCTCCCAAGAGAACCCAGGTGTCCAGCTTGCACTCCTCCCCTCTCATTTTCTCTTACAATACACCCTTAGAATAGAGCTCTGAACAGTCTACCTCCCCAGTGACCTCCCTCCCTCCACAGCTGGGCCTTCAACGCCCTCCAGCCCATTGGTAACTGACATAGCCCCCCACCTGGGGCCATCATCCTGGACCGGGAGGGCCTAGGTGTCCTTGTTCTCTCTACAACACCTCTCACAGGAGCACTGGAAGAGCATCAAAAGGGCAGGATGACCATAAGAGAGGCTAGGTGGCAGGAAATGGTCAAGCTTTAAGTCAGACAGAGCTGGGCATGCATCATGACCCCACCACTTCTTCTTTATGTGGCCTGGGGCGAGTTACTCATGCTCTGTGTTTTGCAGTGTTTTCCTGAGAATCAGACACCTAATTTATGAGGACTAAATGAGACAATATATACAAAAGGCACCTTGTCCATAGAGGGTGATGGGAACATGGGAAGCATGATTTTTACAGGGTCGCTTTCCGTTTCTGGTTTTCTCTTCCTTGGCTGTCACCTAGTTCTTTGTCTAACTTTCGCTCTCATCTCTTATTTGCTTCTAGTATTTGGTTTGTTTGTTTGTTTTTTACATTTATTAATTTTTTGAGAGAGAGAGCGTGAACAAGGGAGGGGCAGAAAGAGAAAGAGACACAGAACCCAAAGCAGGCTCCAGGCTCTGAGCTAGTAGTCTGCACAGAGCCTGGTGTGGGGCTCGAACCCACGAACTGTGAGATCATGACCTGAGCCAAAGTTGGATGCTCAACCGATTGAGCCATCCAGGCGCCCCTAGTATTTGTTTATAGTAGTGGTCATAATAATGGTCCATCACATTCCTTAACACTGTCATATCAATGTTTCCATCAGATTGTGACAAAAATCTTTGAGCTAGAGGAAATGCTATTACCCCATTTTATATGCATATATAAAGCTAAAGCTTCGGCAATTCTAGAAATTGTCTTAGGGACCACTCAAGGGCAGTCCATCATTTTATGGGGAGAGAATCCAGAGCTTAGAAAGAAGTGACTTGGCCTAGCCTTAACCCAGCTCTTTTTCTCTTCTGGTGCTGTCACCGCTCTTCCGCACCAGGCAGCCAGGCCTATCTCTTGAGAATACGCTGGGGGGATAGTAGATGTCCTCCTGTGGCTGGGCCAGGGCTGCTGTGGGACCTGCAGGAGCTGGGCCCTGATCAACTTGCTACTCCCCACCTCCAATCTTGCCAGGCCAACGGAGTCAAACAGTAACCATGTATTGAACAGGAACTTGGTTAATCAGAAGCTTGGCTGGGGAGATAGTAGAGGGGGAGAGAAGGGGATAAATTGGCGACAGGGTAGACCAGAACCTTGGCCTAGGAATGAGGATTCTTGGCTTCTGATTCTTATATCAGGAGGGATTCTGAGTGACCTTGGCCATGTTACCTAGCTTCCTCTGGTTAGGTCAGCAATCTTGTAATTGAAGTTTTTTCTTGGGGGCACTTGGGCGGACTCTAGCGTCCGACTCTTGATTGTGGCCCAGGTTATGATCTCACAGTTCGTGAGACGGAGCTCCATACTGGGCTCCATGCTTAAGATTCTCTCCCTCGCCCTTTGCCCCACCCCTGTTTGCATGTGCGCTCGCTCGCGCTCTCTCTCTCTCTCTCTCTCTCTCTCTCTTTCTCTATCAAAAAAGAAAACCGACAACAGCCTTTTTCTTTATTTTTGTTTAAATTCAAACAATATCTTACCAGGGCATCTATATAAAACAGGAAAAAGGTTGTTCTAAAAGAAGATGGGGAGGACTGTCAGGACCAAACTGGCCTCCTCGATCGTCATGTGCCAGCAAGTCTGCTAGGAAGGCCTCTGCAAGGAAGTCTCCAACCCAGTGGATTCTCTGTGCTGCCTCGCAGCTGTGGTAGCCCGTGTCTCCAAGAACCAGCTCTAGAATTGCAGGGCTCTGAGGCTTCAAAAGAAACGATGGCAGCGATTTCTTCCCTTGAACTCTACATTTTGGGAGAGTTTATCCGCCAAACTGCATTTAGCAAGGAATAATTCAGTCCTTATTTTCTGGGTTTATTTTTTATTTTTTATTTTTTTTATTTTCTGGTTTTTTAATCAACTAGACGTTAGAACAAGAAGACATCCATAGCCACCAATCAGAGCTTTCCACCAATTTAAGATAAATGGCTTCCAGTCAACCAGCAGCACATGAGTTGATAAAATTACAGCCCACAGCAGAGACTCTTGAGGTTCTAATTAGCCCAGCTACCTTATCAGGTAACTGCATGATTTCCATTAGGCTTTCTGAAATATTGAAAATAGCGCAAGGACCCTCCACTGTTACCTTTGCAGACCCCTACAAGGGCCCACCTGCTGCCAGATTTAGAAAGCAAGAACTAGGAATGGAAGAATGACAATAAGCTAGATGACATGCGTACCCTGACACCAGGGTAGGCTTGGCACATGAGGGAGGGCACTGTTTATTGGGATGGAAGGGCCACTGCACCCACAGGTATAAGTCATGATGGGGAGGGAGAGTCTGAGTCCGTGTCCCTTGCCTGCACACCAGACCTCCTGAACCCACACACAACCACAATGTATACGCCCTGGCCCACCGAGCCTGTGGCTTCACAGGCTTTGTAAGGCCTTTCTCAGCTTCTAACTCTGCCAGATTCCAAGCTTCTTCTGCAAGCCAGCCCAAGAGCATTTGGGCTCGGCTCCTTCCCAAGGGGTGGGGGGTGGGGAGCCTGGGAGTAGGAGAAGGGTCCTTGGGCTGCAGCCCTGGGCTTACCTGGAAAGGGAGTATCAGAGCTCCAAGAGGCTTTAAGACAACCTGTCCAACCTCTTTACCCAGAGAGAGAGGGAAAGGGCATTGCCCAGATCCACACCGAGCTCATGCCTGACCCAGAGCTCCTGACTCCCAGTCCAGTGCTCTTTTCACTGCCTCCTATACCATAGCTATTCTCTGAGGCTGCCTCTATCTACTAGGAGAGGCTTGCGCCCCTCTCTCCTCACCCAGCCCTCGGACAATGCACCCTCTGCCCCCCACCAAGCTGTGGGCCTGGCAACCAACAGGTCACTGCCTTCTAAGTCACCAGCTCCCATCCCTCTCAACTGGATGTAATGCCTGAGTGAGAGGGGTGGGGCCTGTCAGGGTGGGAGACAAACGGAGAAGTGAGAGGTTGGAAACCGACAGGAAGCCACAGGCAGTAAACATTTCCTGTCCCCAGGGTAACCAGGGCTCGTACCCCATCCCCCCTTCACTCCAGGAACTCTCCCTCTCTGGCCCCGCTCCTGTTCCTCTGGACCCTGCCTTCTACCTCCTCTGTTCTCATCCTCTCTCCCTCCCTGCCCACTCCTCACTTCCCACTTCAGTCCCATGGCCCTGACCCCTCATTTGTCCCATCCACTATTCTTCTTGAACCCCACCCCACTCACCTCTGCCTTACCTGGTCCTCTTGGAAGACATCCCTAGCTTTTGGGACCTGTACCATACTTCCCACTTGGGCTCTTTCCTGGTAAGAAAAGCTAGAGAACATACCCAAATATCAAGGAAGGGATGACACTGGGAATGTTGAAAGCTGAAGGGGGCCAGAAACCAGTAGAGATGGAGAACCCACGTCTGAAATCGAGAGAGAGAGGATTAAAAAACCAAACGGAAGAAAGAAGTAATCATGGGGACAGAGGGACAGAGAGATTGAGATAGCAATGCTAGAGGCAGATATGGAAGGAGTATAGAGGCCAGGCTGGCAGGGACACTGGCCCAGGGGCCAAGTCCAGTTGCCCCCAGCTGCCAGATGTGGCCCTTGTGGGAGACCCTGGAGGAGAAAACCAAGAGGGCTGATGGCTGTGGGGAGACCTAGAAGACAAGGGACCTCAAAGACAATGATAGAGGCAGAGCCAAAGATGAGAAGATTGCCTGGGACCTTAACCACCCCATTACCTAGGACCCCCAGCAAAGGCAACTTTCTCCTCATCGTCTCGAAGCATCGTGTTCACAGCTAAGACCCCAGTAGCAAGATTTGAATTCAGACTCCTAGGGATGGTGTGCCGGGGGGCGGGGTGGGGGGGGTTCAGGGGCTGAGCAGAAACCCAGACAAGATTGGGAGGGCTACCCCAGAGCCCAGGGGAATCTGTCCTCACCATCCTCCAAGCTCCACTCTCCACTTCTACTGACTATCCCCAAGACTCACATTTTCCTCATACACACCCCACGGCTGGGCAGCCGGATGCCTGGGTCTTGGCCCAGAGAAGGACTTTGGCTGGGGACCAGACAGTAGAGGCTAGGTGAGAGGAGGAGAGGACCCTGGAGCTCCAGGGGCTGTATCTCCACAGGTCATCCTGGAGATGTTGAAGCTGGGGTTCAGGCCCTCTGGTGCCCCTATTCCCTTCACAGAAGGGGACTCCAGTTCCTCCCCTCTCTAATCACAAGGGACGGTGGGGGGGGTGTGTGTGTGTGTTAGTGACAGCGGCACATGGGGACCGCCTGACTCCAGCCTGTGCCTCTGGCATCTGTGGCATCTTCTGAGATATAAATACAACCCAGGGGGTATCTACCCCACCCCCAGCCAGCCCCAGGCCCAGAGGCCTGGGGAGACTGGAGAAGAGCGAGGAGTCTCTCTGAACCCCCTCTCCTTTCGCCTCCACAGGGTCAGCGTGCTGGTGGGAGCTCCTAAGGCCAACACCAGCCAGCCGGGTGTGCTGCAGGGTGGTGCCGTCTACCTCTGTCCTTGGGGCGCCAGCCCGGTACACTGCACCCCCATTGAATTTGACAGTAAAGGTAATCCCCCACCTAGGAACGTGGGGAAGCTCTGGAAGGCCGAGGGTGGTTCTGCAGCTTGGGGGCGGGCCGACTGGCGGCGCTTGGAGCGAGGGGTGGAGCCTGCCCTGCACCGTGGCCACGCCCCTCCGCCCTCTGGGCTCGCTCGGGGCTCCAGCTCAGTGTAGCTCACTCCGCGCTGCGGCTCCCGTGGCACTCACACCACGTTCCCAGTCCAGCCCAGCCCAAGGAGGGCGGGCATGATTCAGACACATGTGGCTCTCATTTCCCCTAAATCACCCACAACTCTGGGAGGCCAAGGCAGCAACACAGACAAAGACAGGGAGAGTCACACAGACTTTTCAGTCCGTTTAGTGAAGCACTTACGAAGTGACAGTGGACGCCAGGCACTGTGCTGGTGCTGCAGGGGACTGAAACACGATTGAGACCACTGCCTTCAAGGAGTTCGAGGTCCAGAGTAGACAGAGATGCTGGGAGGGAGATAGATGGAAAGGTAAACAATAACAGTGTCCTGAGCACTCTGCATATCTTAACTCAATTAACTTAATCCTTCAATACTGTGTGAAGTATTATACCCATTTCATAGATGAGGAAACGGAGGTTAAGTCCCTTGTCCAAGGTCATGCAGTTAGTAAGCAGTGGAGCAAGGACATGAACTTAAACAGTTTAGCTCCAGAGATAAAAACTGGGGTGAGGGGACAAAAAGAGGAGAGATAAAAAGATGGAGACAGTGGGATAAGATCATGAAAAGACTGATTTTCTTTTTAATATTTTTTTAGTTTTGACAGAGAGACAGAGTGTGAATGGGAGAGAGGGAGAGAGAGGGGGAGACACAGAATCCGAAGCAGGCTCCAGGCTCTGAACTGTCAGCACAGAGCCCAACACGGGGCTTGAACCCACCAACCGTGAGATCATGACCTGAGCCAAAGTCAGACACCCAACCGACTGAGCCACCCAGGCGCCCCCCAATTTTTTTTAAGTTTAGTTATTTCTTTATTTTCAGAGAGAGACAGGGGCAGAGAGAGTGGAGTAGGGGCAGAGAGAGAGAGAGGATCCCAAGCATTCTTCTCTGCTGATAGCCCAGACAGAGCCCAGTGCAGGACTCAATCCCATGAACTGTGAGATCATGACCCAAACCATTATCAAGAGTCAGAAGCACTCAGTCATTCAACCTACTGAGCCACCCAGGCATTCCATTATCCCTCCTCCCCCTTTTGTTTATAAGTCTGAAAGACAGATGAGAATCAAAGGAAAGAGAAAACCAGCCTATGGAGGGCAAAGATAGGGCTTGGAGACATAGATGCTGAGAGAGACAGAGACATAAGGGAACACAGATCCAGAATGTGAGAAAGAGAAGAAAAGAAGGGATGGAACAAGGTGCTGTTAGAGACACAGACCCACGTACAGAGAAGTATAGCCAGAGGACTACCCTCTCCAGAAATAACCATTCTTCCCTACCGCTCTTCTGCCCCCACATCACTTCAAGCATCCCTGTCCCCGCTGAGTGAGGAGGCAGGGGACCAGGGAATGGCAATTCTAGGTTCTGTGTGTGCATGCGTGGATGCACACATGTCAGATGGGGTGAGTCAGGCTACACAAAGCAAACTCTAAAGCCCCTTCCCCACTCCTCCTAGTGAGTCATGGAGCTCAGGGCTTGCGAGCGCCGGGGCACTCCCAGACTGAGAGCCACTCTAGGAGTCAGCCCCTCTTGGGGTCAGCCATCCACAGCCTGGCATGACTCCCTTTTCTCCCTCCTCCAAGGCTCTCGACTCCTGGAGTCATTGCTGTCCAGCCCAGAGGCAGAGGAGCCTGTGGAGTACAAATCCTTGCAGTGGTTTGGAGCGACGGTTCGAGCCCACGGCTCCTCCATCTTGGTGAGGGCCCAGCAGGCTCTGTGGTGTGGTGATGAGGGGAATGGAGCGTAGGCCTGAGCGGGGGAGGGAGGCCCTGGTGGACTGACCTGAAGCCCCCTCCTCCTGGGCCCTGCCAGGCCTGTGCTCCCCTGTATAGTTGGCGCACAGAGAAGGAGCCGCTGAGCGATCCCGTGGGCACCTGCTACCTCTCCACAGACAATTTCACCCGAATTCTGGAGTATGCACCTTGCCGCTCAGGTAGGGCAAGAGGGGGCATGGGCCCCATGTCTGCCTTCTCCATGTGAGTCCCCACCCCGACTAGCCTTTCTGATCGCTGTCTGGTCCAGGGAGATCCTTCCTCTGGTTCAGCTCTCTCTCCTTTCCTGTGCAACCTGTCTGTGCTGGGCTCCTTCCCACCACCTTCTCCCCTCACAGATTTCAGCTGGGCAGCAGGACAGGGTTACTGCCAAGGGGGCTTCAGTGCTGAGTTCACCAAGGTAAGAGTGGGCACTGGGAGAGAAGTGGCTGTGGGTGGTGGCATGGGAGGGGGGGTCAGGACAGATGTGGACCCTTTTCCTTCCCTCCAGACTGGGCGTGTGGTCCTGGGTGGACCGGGGAGCTATTTCTGGCAAGGTAAGTTCTTCCTCCGCTGTCCCTTAGTCCCCTGGCACGCAGCCTCTCATCCCTCTTCCAGCCCGAGGTCACCATCCTTCCCTCTTCTGTCCCGGTGCCAATTCTCCTCTCCCTTTCTTGAGACTTTTATATCCTCTCCCTCCACCCTCCACAAGCTTCCCTTCCTCGAATCAGACTTCTGCAGTCCCACCCAGTCAGCTCCCAGTCGGCATCCCCCCTCCCACCACCTCCTCCTCCATCCATCCAACCCCTCACCCCCTTCCCCAGGCCAGATCCTGTCTGCCACCCAGGAACAGATTGCAGAATCCTATTACCCTGAGTACCTGATCAACCTGGTTCAGGGCCAGCTGCAGACCCGCCAGGCCAGTTCCATCTACGATGACAGCTACCTGGGTGAGCAAGCAGCGGGGAGGAAATACAGGGGGAGGACTTTGGGCAGTCTTGTCCCCCGTGCCCCCCTCCCCTGCCTCTCTTCTCCCACTCCGGCATCCTCAGTCCCCCTCACTCGCTTGTGTGCAGGCTGCGTAGGAAGGCCCAGTAGGGTTGGGGAGGGACCTAGAGGAAGGGCCACAGCAGAGGGGTCCCCGCAAGAATACTAATATCCACCCATCCTGTTCCCCAGGATACTCTGTGGCAGTGGGTGAATTCAGTGGAGATGACACAGAAGGTGAGTGCACCTCCAGGCGGCAGCCAAGGGAGGGGATGAATGGAGACCCAGCACCTAGGGCCACAGGAACTAAGACACCATTCTGGTCTGATTCTCCTTTCCCCTCCCTTAGCCCACAACCTTCTCTTCTTTTCGCAGACTTTGTGGCTGGCGTGCCCAAAGGGAACCTCACCTATGGTTATGTAAGGCCCGACTTGACCTTCCCTCCCTCTCTCCCCTTCCCCTCCCCTGGCTAATCACACAGAACCATGCACAGCAGTTTGTGAGGGTTCCAAAAGTGGATCAGAGCACGGGCTCCAGACCAGGGTCCAAGCACTGGCGTTCACTCTGAATGAATCAGTCTGTTATTTATTCATGCCCCCGCTTCATTCCATAAAATCCCCAAACCTACTTAGCCTCTCTGAACCTCATTCTTCTCTGTATAATGGGATAATAATAGTTCTGACCTCACGAGGCTCTTGAAAGGATGAAATGAGATAAGGCCTGTGAACGTACTTAGTGAACTATTAGACTATTCTTAGACCGCGACAAGTGCTTTAAAAAGGACACAGATAAGAATGGCCTAGGAGTTCAGTTCATTCAATGAACAACATTTATTAAGGCCAGGGAAAAGATAAGACGAATAAAACACCACACTCCATCTCATAAGGGTGCTCCTAATCAAGTATGTAAGATAAGACACACATACAATCATCCTCTCAGGTGTAGCTACTATACACCAGCCCCTCACTGCGGCAGGCTTTGTCCACTCATGATTCCTATTCTTCACAACAAGCTTATGGGGGTAGATAATGCCATGCACATTCTCCACGTGAGAAAGCTGAGAGGCTCTGAGACTGACTAAGTGGTTTAAGATTACCCAGTCAGTGAGGGGCTGGAGAGAGATTTAAAACTAGATCTGTCTCACCCAAGTCAGCGCTCTTGGGGCGCCTGGGTGGCTCAGTCGGGTAAGCGTCTGACTTCAGCTCAGGTCACAATCTTTGATTCATGGGTTCGAGCTCTGCATCAGGCTCTGTGCTGACTGCTCAGAGCCTGCAGCCTGCTTTGGATTCTGTCCCCCTCTCTTTGCGTCTCCCCTGCTCACACTCTCTCAGTCTCTCAAAAACATATAAACATTAAAAAAAAAAGTCAGCACTCTTTCTGGACTATGATAAGTTTCAGAAAAGTAGTTAAAAGGAGATAGCAGTTTAGAGGAAGGAATAGCCTCCTTTTTTAGGGCAGGAATGGACGAGAGAAGGTTCTATGAAGGATCTGTGGTGATGAGGCAAGAGGGCATCCTAGACAGGAGCATGAAAAAGCAAAGAAGAAAAGGGAAAAAGGCCCTTGTCCCAACATAAGGAAAGGTTGAGGAAAAACAGGTAAGATGGGGACAGATTCCCCAGGGCCTCAGAGAACCAGTCGAGAATTTGGGCAGCGGCTGCAGGGAATCACTGGGTTTCCACGCCGGAAGTGCCCTTCCTGGATCTGCCCCGGGACCATCAGCCTGTCTGTGGCAGTGGGGGCAGGATGCTGGGGGCAGGGAGACCGCCAAGGGGCTGTCCAGCAGCGTGGGAGAGGACTCACACCAGAGTAAGAGCAGTGAGAGTCGGGGAGGGGACCAGGAGTCCAGGAACCAGGGCACTGGTGGGGCCAGTCACTGAGGGGGGACCAAAGGGAGACATGAGCTGTGTGTGGTTTGCGGGGGGGCTGGAGGATGAGGCATGCCTGAGGCCTCAGTGTGCCTTCAGTCATTCAGCTAATAATTACTGTCAGCTGCTCACCAAGCACTACTTGAGGCTCTGGGATGAAAGCAAAGGACAAAACCAAACTCTGATCTTGTATTCTAGCAGGTAGAGATGGCCAACAGACAGACAAATATAAAATCTGTCAGTAGTTGATAAGTGATGGAGAAAACTAGTGAAGTTGCCATGGAGTGGAGCTACACGGCACAGAGATGGGGCTGTGAAAGCAAAGTCAGGAGGGAATTAGCAAACAAGTGGTCTGTGTCTCCAACAAATACTTACCCCCTGAATATCCTGTACCCATGTGTCCCCTACCCACTGCCTGGTCTGGGAGTCCAGGACCAATGGGTACATCTCATCATCCTCAGGTCACCATCCTTAATGGCTCAGACATCCGATCCCTCTACAACTTCTCAGGAGAACAGGTGAGGACACCCCACACACACAACCCAGCCTGGCCCTCTGCCAACCAAGTCCCAGTCCTAAGCCAGTAAGCTCAGGCTCCCTGGAGTCTCTGACCTCCCCCCATAGTCCCTGTTGATCCTGTTGAGTGACCCCCTGGTTCTGACCCAGTGCTGCCTCTGTGTCTACCCCCACCCCAGATGGCTTCCTACTTTGGCTATGCAGTGGCTGCCACGGACATCAACGGGGACAGGTGAGCAGCGGGGAAGGGGCCCGCCACGATGCCCTTCCCAGAGCCAGGGCTGAGAAGTGGGGGTAGGACAGAAAAATATGAGGAAGGTTTTTCTCCAGGCTTTTTCTCTGGATTCTCCTCCTGTGCCTGCCATCCCCCTGCTCAGGAGCAGAGAGAGCTGAGGTCTAAAAGGCCACAAGACCTCAAGTCTTCTCGCTTGGGTGGGAAGGAGGCTAGGATCCAGGAGGCTTGGGATTTCCTGGCACTGAGACAGGGGAGGTGGCAAGACAGGGCATCAGGATGCCTAGGTGCCCCCCTTCCCTCAGGCTGGATGACTTGCTGGTGGGGGCGCCTCTGCTCATGGAACGGACAGCTGATGGGCGGCCTCAGGAGGTGGGCAGGGTCTACATCTACCTGCAGAACCCGGCTGGCATGGAGCCCACACCCACCCTTACCCTCACTGGCCATGATGAGTTTGGTCGATTTGGCAGCTCCTTGACACCCCTGGGGGACCTGGACCAGGATGGCTACAATGGTGAGTGCCATGGGCCCAAGGAGCTGAGGAGGAGTCAGGGCTCTGAGTCAGAAGGGGTTTGGCGAGAGGGCAGCTGTCAGCTAAGATACCCAGGTCCCTAGGACTTCCCTAGGAGGTGTGTTGACTTTAACCCCACTGTCTAGGTCTTGGGGCTTGATGAGATTAGAAAACTGGGAATGACCAATGGGAAAAAGACAGTCCTGGGTTCTGGGTTCTGGCAGTAGAGATTTGGATTCTTGGATTCCTGACCTCCTACTGGTGTGTGTTATGTGTCTTGCAGATGTAGCGATTGGAGCTCCCTTTGGTGGGGACACCCAGCAGGGAGTGGTGTTTATATTCCCTGGGGGCCCAGCGGGGTTAGGCTCTAAGCCTTCCCAGGTTCTGCTGCCCCTGTGGGCAGCTGGCCACACGCCGGACTTCTTTGGCTCTGCCCTTCGAGGAGGCCGAGACCTGGATGGCAACGGGTACCCTGGTGAGTAATGACTGAGGCCCCTCTCACTTAGAACTGTCCTGGTCATGGACCTAGATCTACCCCCACTTCTGCACTTTCCTATGCTCCTGGGTGCAGTTCTAGGATACTGCCACCAGATGGTGATGTCCCCTCACCTCGACCTCCTTTGAGCAATGACACTAGAAGAGGGTTAGAAAGGATCTTAATATGAGGCTTGCTGTAAGGGATAGTTTCTTGACTTCTTGCAGATCTGATCGTGGGGTCCTTTGGTGTGGACAAGGCTGTGGTGTACAGGTATGAAATCCAGGGGGAGAAGTGGGAACTGGGGAAGTTCTCAGCAGAGCTAAGATTGGGAAAGTGACACAGGCCACTTGGGCATCAGCTTCCGGTGCCCAGGGTCCCAGAGAAGTCTTAGTTCTCTTGACCCCATGTCTACTCTTGGCAGGGGTCGCCCCATCATCTCTACCAGTGCCTCCCTCACCATCTTCCCTGCCATGTTCAACCCAGAGGAACGCAGCTGCAGCCTGGAGGGAAACCCTGTGGCTTGGTGAGCAGGGGCCCGGGAGATTATAGAGACTGAGTCTGGAATACCTCAGTCCGTGCCTGGGCGTGGACAGAGACTGTGGTAGGGGATGAATGCAGGTGGCTCAGTCTGGGTCTGTCTGGGAGGTAGGTGGAAGCTAGGATGCCCGTTCTTTGAGTACGCCATCTTTCCTCTTGGTCTTCCTCCAGCATCAACCTTAGCTTCTGTCTCAATGCTTCTGGAAAACATGTTCCTGACTCCATTGGTGAGAGAGACTGCCTGAATCTCTTAGGCCAAGGGCTAGGAGATGGCTGGGGGGCGGGGAGGGGAGGGTTGGGGCAACCTGAGCACCTCCCTTCTCTCTGAATAGGTTAGGAGGTAAGACAGATTCTCCTGAACCTATGTTCCTGGCTGCAGGCTTCACCGTGGAACTCCAGTTGGACTGGCAGAAGCAGAAGGGGGGAGTACGGCGGGCACTGTTCCTGGCCTCCAGACAGGCAACCCTGACCCAGACCCTCCTCATCCAGAACGGAGCTCGGGAGGACTGCAGAGAGATGAAGATCTACCTCAGGGTATGGCCCAAGGAGAGAGGACAGACTGGCCTGGAGAGGGCGTCACAGAGAACTGGGGCCCCTCTTGGAAAAAAAAAAAGAGAGAGAGATTAGGAGAGTCCAGTGAGAGGCTTAGGACTTTGGGGGCTGAGGAAAGGGGCCTTTCTGTCAGAGAAACTGGGGACCAGGCTCTCGGGACTTCAGGAGCAAAGAGAATGGTCAAGTTTGGACACCTGGATTTTTGAGGGGCCCTGAGTGGGCAAAGAGACATGTGAGAGGCTGAGGAGCAGGGCTGCCAAGTGCCCAATGATGTCATCTGACACAGAGAACCCTCTTCCCCACCCCCAGAATGAGTCAGAGTTCCGAGACAAGCTCTCCCCGATTCATATTGCACTCAACTTCTCCCTGGACCCCCGAGCCCCTGTGGACAGCCATGGCCTCCGGCCTGTCTTACATTACCAGAGCAAGAGCCGCATCGAGGACAAGGTGAGGAGGGGGTGGGGAGAGATGAGACCTGGGAGAAGAGAGGCCTGGGCACCTGGGGGCAGTGCCTGGAGCAGGGTGTGCCTTCAGCCCAGGAAGAGGTCTAAACTCCCCCTCTCAAGGCTATCCTGCTCCCCAGGCTCAAATCTTGCTGGACTGTGGAGAAGACAACATCTGTGTGCCGGACCTACAGCTGGAAGTGTTTGGGTAAGTGAAGGCCAATGTCAAGCTGGGGGATTCCAAGATGCCAAGGTTGCACAGCAGGACATGTGGCGTTTGGAAGCAGTTGGCACCTGAAAAAGTAGAATAGGGATGTGCTAGCAAGTTGTGTGATCTTAGGAAGTTACTCAGCTTCTCTGAGCTTCAGCTTCTTCATCTGGATAGTGGGAATAATAGCATCCATTTCTCCGCCTTTTTGGAAGGACTAAATGACATAATCTACATAAAGCATCTGGCCTACTGCTGGCCAGAGAGTTGGAACCCAGTCAATGGTATCTGTTGTTATTAATTTATTAATGTTATGGTTCATTGTCCTGATTTGGGGATTAATTTCCCAGTGTCCTTTACCCCGTGTTTCCCCTCCAGGGAGCAGAACCACGTGTACCTGGGCGACAAGAACTCCCTGAACCTAACTTTCCACGCCCAGAATGTGGGTGAGGGCGGTGCCTATGAGGCTGAGCTGCGGGTCACAGCCCCCCCAGAGGCTGAGTACTCAGGACTCGTCAGAAACCCAGGGGTGAGAGCGGATTCTGAGGTGCGTCTTGGGAAGAGACCCCACCAAAGGGGCATGAAACCTTACCTGTACCTTCCCCCCTTCCAGAACTTCTCTAGCCTGAGCTGTGACTACTTCGCAGTGAACCAGAGCCGCCTGCTGGTGTGTGACCTGGGCAACCCCATGAAGGCAGGGGCCAGTGTAAGTCTGGCACAGGAGAGAGGATCTGAGAAGCCAGTGACCAGCCTTTCCAGAGCACAGCTGTGAAATAAGGAAGGGGATGGAATTGGGGTGAGGCAAATGCCCCCATCTGACAGGCTCCTTTGCCCTCCCTCCTTGTCCTGCAGATCTGGGGTGGCCTGCGGTTCACAGTGCCTCATCTCCGGGACACAAAGAAAACCGTCCAGTTTGACTTTCAGATTCTCAGGTATGGAGCCCGTGGGCTCTGGTGGGGTGGGGCCTGGTGCCGGGGGCGGGGCCTGGCACTGGGGGCATTCTCCCTGGCTGGCGCTCCCCACCCCGCCCTGTGCACAGCCTCAGTCTCTCCTCCATCCTGCAGCAAGAATCTCAACAACTCCCAAAGCGAAGTGGTTTCCTTCAGGCTCTCAGTGGAGGCTCAGGCCCAGGTCTCTCTTAACGGGTAAATTCCCCAGGGCAAAGTGCAGCTTTTCTGGGAGGGGAGATACTCCTAGGAAAGGGTGTGTATGGGATCCCTTCCACTGCCCTCTAAACCACCCTCCTCCTTAGTGTCTCCAAACCTGAGGCAGTGCTATTCCCAGTGAGCGACTGGCATCCCCGAGACCAGCTTCAGGAGGAGGGAGATGTGGGCCCTGCTGTTCACCACGTCTATGAGGTGAGGGATGGGGGGCGGGGGGCGGGCACTGGACTGGTTCTGGGCAGGCTGCTGGGAGTGGAGGGGTGGCAGAATGAATGGCAGGGAACGGGGAGCCACTGTGACTGATGGCTGGGACCAGAGAGAAGGACTGAAAGAGAGGAGGGCGGGGGGAGTGATAGGCAAAGCCCTGGACAGGGTCCTTGTGAGAGACAGCCAGAGGAGACACCAGCCAGTTGAATGACTTGGAAGGGAAGGATGGATCCACCTCCAAGAGTGTTGGCTAGAGAAGATTTTGTCTCTACCTACTGATTTCCTCCTTCTCTTCTGCGACAGGAGACCTGCTAGGATAGGATGGTGGGCCATAGTGACCCAGGGGCTCAGGAGGACAGAAGCCTTCCCTTCCTTCTCAGGATGATTCTGTTCTCTCCTCAGCTCATCAACTTGGGCCCCAGCTCCATTAGCCGGGGCGTGCTGGAGCTCAGCTGTCCCCGGGCTCTGGAAGGTCAGCAGCTTCTCTACATGACCAGGGTTACAGGACTTGGTAACTGCACCACCAGTCACCCCCCCAACTCACAGGGCCTGGAGGTGAGAGGCCTGGAGACTGGCATGGGGAGAGGGACCAAGGCTAGGGGGGTTGAAGAAGGTCATCGGAGGCCTGGAAGAACCAGGATGTGCTTGAAGCTTAGGACTGAGGCCACTGAATGAGGGAGAGAAGGACCACAGACACCTCAAGCTGTGGGAGGGGAAAAGACTGTTTTATACATATATCCTCCCCTTACTTCTGGCCCTGGCACACCTCTAGGGCCCATGTCTGCCCCACCTTCTCTGGGAAGCCCCCTTCTGACCTATTTCCCTGGGCCCTGATGGCCTGGTTTAAAGTTTATTTACTCACTGGCAACATTTAATTAAATGAGTGTCTACCCTGAACACTGTTACAGGCTCAGGAAAGATCACACCGAACAAAACTAACAAGGCCCCCACTCTCATGGAACTTACATTTTGGTAGAGGGTAATAGACAATTAAAATGAAAACGTTATTTAAAATTTTAAAAAAGGGGGGGCGCCTGGGTGGTTCAGTCAGTTGAGACTGGCTTTGGCTCAGGTCATGATCTAAAGGTTCGCGGGTTCGAGCCCCGCATCAGGCTCTGTGCTGTCAGCTAGCTAGAGCCTGGAGCCTGCTTCAGATTCGGTGTCTCCCTCTCTCTCTGACCCTCCCCTCCTCGTGCTCTCTCTTTCTGTCTCTCAAAAATAAATAAAAAACATTAAAAAAAAATTTTTTTTAAGAAAAAGAAAAAGCCACGCCTGGCTGGCTCAGTCAGTGGAGCACCCGACGTCAGCTCAGGCCATATCACAGTTCTTGAGTTCAAGGCCCTTGTGGGGCTCTCTCTTCCCCCCTCTCTCTGCCCCTGTCCAACCAGCCCTCTCTCTGTCTCTCTTTCTCTCTCCCTGTCTCTCTCTCTCTCTCTCTCTCTCTCTCTCTCTCTCTCAAAAATGAATAAACATTTAGGGCGCCTGGGTGGCTCAGTTGATTAAGCATCCAACTTCCACTCAGGTCATCATCTTGTGGTTCATGAGTTTGAGCCCTGTGTCACGGCTCTGTGCTGACAGTGTGGAGCCTGGAGCCTGCTTCAGATTCCGTGTCTCCCTCTCTCTCTCTGCCCCTCCCCGCAAAAGTAAATAAACATTAAAAAATTACATTACATTAAAAAAAAGAAAGACTAGGGGCGCCTGGGTGGCTCAGTCGGTTAAGCCTCTGGCTTCGGCTCAGGTCAGATCTCACGTTCGTGGGTTCGAGCCCCGCGTCAGGCTCTGTGCTGACAGCTGGCTCGGAGCCTGGAGCCTGCTTCAGATTCTGTGTCTCCTTCTCTCTCTGCCCCTCCCCCTCTAATGCTCTGTCTCTCTCTGTATCAAAAATAAATAAAACATTAAAAAAAATTTATAAAAAAAAGAAAAAAAAAGAAAGAAAGACTAGCATTAAGGAATCTACTCTTGAAATCATTTTTGCACTATATGCTAACATGGGTATAAATTTTAAAAAAAAATTTTAAAAAGATTTCTGAGGAATAAATAAATATAAAAAGGGAAAGACTTCTGAGGAATAAATAAGTAAAGGGAAATACTAACAGGTACTGAAAAGTAATCGAAATGAAATGCTATCATAGAGGGGGCTAGGGGGCCAAGACTGTTTAAGTGACGTCATCAGGAGAAATCTCTTGAGAAACCGTTGAGTAACAGTTGAGTAAATCTCTTGAGTAACAGTTGAACTGAGGCCTCAAAGACAAGGATGAACCTGGTTGTGAAGACTCAAGGAAGAGCATTCCAAGCACAGAGAACAGCAGTGCAAAGGCCCTAAGGCAGGGATGGGAACCTAATTTTTTACACATCTTGTAAATTCCAAGGACCAAGTTTAGTTCGTGTCTGTATTTCAACACTGAGCTTGCTGCCTTGCCTAGAAGGTGGTCAGTGGATGAAAAAGAAAAAAACAGCTGAAGCTGCTCTGGAACCCAGATGCTGGCGACTTAGACACTGATGGGGCGGAGGAGGCAGCTAACGGTCCCTTTCTTCCAGTTGGATCCTGAGGGTTCCCAGCACCACCGGCTCCAAAGACGGGAAGCTCCAGGCCGGAGCTCTGCCTCCTCAGGACCTCAGATCCTGGTAAGTCATACTGTGACTCGGGTTCTCAGAGCCACCGCAAGGGCAGAACTCCAGCTTCAAGACTCTTCTTTCTTCCCAGAAATGCCCCGAGGTGGAGTGTTTTAGGCTGCGTTGTGAGCTCGGGCCACTGCACCGGCAAGAGAGCCGAAGTCTGCAACTGCATTTTCGAGTGTGGGCCAAGACCTTCCTGCAAGTGAGGGAGCCTTACCTCAGCCCTGACCCTTAATCTTCAGGCTCGCCTGACCTTCCTTTCCCTACTGCCTAAGCCAACACCTTTGGTAAATGGGACCCAGGCAACTCCCATCCCTCACCCTCGTTGAGCTGGGCTGTGTGTCCTTTGTGCCACCTGGTGGCCACACTGGGAGTGACAGCTTCCCTCTCCAGGCCCGTTCAGCGGAGGGAGAACTGGAGAGAGACCAGCATGCAAAGAATGATTAAAAAAAAAAAAAAAAACCGGGGATGGAAGATGAACCCATAGTGGAGAGGCAAAAAGATGCGGGAATAGTAAAGAGTGGCTATTTATTGAGCAAACACTGTGGGCCAGATGGTGTCCTGACTGCATAACCTACATCAATGATTCAAAAAACTTATATTTATATACAAATATATTTATGTTATTATACCTATTTAATTACACATTTGTTATCTCATATAAAGAACACAGATGTTCAGGAGAGAATAAGCCCCAAATAGGAAAAATTACAACCTCTAGATCCTAGGAGGGGCTGTCCCAAACACCTTTTCCCCACCCACAGCGGGAGCACCAGCCATTTAGCCTGCAGTGTGAAGCTGTGTATGAAGCCCTGAAAATGCCGTACCGAATCCTGCCTCAGCAGCTTCCCCGAAAGGAACTTCAGGTGAACCTGGGCTGGAGGTCTGGGCCAAGGGAACCAGGGCTTGGCCCTAGAACAGGGACATGGATGGGGGCTGGCCTTGAAATATTTATTGAGCATTACTATGTGCCAGAGCCTGGGCCAGAGCCTGGAGATATAACAATTAGCAAGACAGACAGCGTATCTTCACTCCTGGAGTTTCATAGTCAAATGGGCAGGGAGAACACACTGTGACACGTGCCAGGATATTTGAGGGAACACATCATGGGACAGTTAAACTCAGTCTTGCAGGGTCAGGAAAGGCTTCCTGGAAGAAGTGATGTTTCAGTGGCGACCTGAAGAATAAACAGGAATCACCAGCCTAATCAGTCAGAAAAGGTATATTCTCTGGGGAGAGGGAATTAGCAGGTGTGGAGACCCAAAGTAAGAGACAATAACGCACATCTGAGGAATTTAAACTTCCAAGTTCAGAATTCTGTTAGCCCGACATGGGAGGTAAGAGGTGGGTGTTGGTCCGACGGCAAGTGGAAGTCAAGTGTAAGGTGGGAGAACTAATGGCTTTTCAGTGACCTCCCCTGACTTGCTCCCTAGGTGGCCACGGCTGTGCAGTGGACCAAGGCAGAAGGCAGCCACGGTGTTCCACTGTGGATCATTATCCTAGCCATCCTCATTGGCCTCCTACTCCTAGGTCTGCTCATCTATATCCTCTACAAGGTCAGCCACATCCCACCTGTGACTTGGCCACCCCCTCATCAGGTTCTGCCCTTTACCCAACATAGTTCCAAGCATTGATCTCCAGACCAATTCTCCAGCCACGGGCCCTGGCCACAGGCATGCCATCCTGACCCTATGTATAGGAGGACCCTTCCCTTCCTTCTAAACCCCTAGCTTAGAAAGTTTCTTGACCCAAGCTGCTAAATTTGCCTAGACTTAAAAATCAGTGTTGGGGCACCTGGGTGGCTCAGTCAGTTGAGTGTCCAACTTCAGATCAGGTCATGATCTCACAGTTTGTGGGTTCAAGCATCGCATTGGGCTCTGTGCTGACAGCTCAGAGCCTGCAGCCTGTCTTCGGATTCTGTCTCTTCCTCTCTCTCCATCCCTCCGCTGTTCACACACTCTCTCTCTATCAAAAAATAAAACATAAAAAAATTTTTAAAAAATCAGTGTTACTCACAAGTGGCAAATATGTGGCATTTGTGATATCACTTCCTACAAAAACTAATAGCAGCTGTTGTCACTTGACCATACCCTTGAAGTGGCCTCAGAAAAGTGGCCTTTTCAAGAGGCAGCAACTATTAAGCAATCAGATTCAGAACTTGAATCTAAAACGATTTGCCGTCCTCAGCCTAACTGGGGGCAATTTCACACACTGATGAAAGAGCCCTGTATACCAAAAGCACTCCTGGCATTGGCCCTCCTGGCCCATTGGACCTATTGGAGAAGTAGTCTTTTCTTTTTTTAATGTTTATTTATTTTGAGAGAGGGAGAGAGTGCACACACATGTAGGGGAGGGGCAGAGAGAGGAAGAGAGATTATCCTTAGCAGGCTACACACTGTCAGCACGGAACCTCCCAAACTGTGAGATCATGACCTGAGCCAAAGAGTCAGCCACTTGGGGCGCCTGGGTGGCTCAGTCCTTAAGCATCTATCTTCAGTTCAGGTCGTGATCTCACAGTTCGTGAGATCCAGTCCCACATCCTGTGAGCTCGAGCTCCAGGTGAGCCCTGCTTCTCTCTCTCTCTCTCTCTCTCTCTCTCTCTCTGTCTTTGCCCCTCGCTCACTTGTGACCTCTCTCTCTCAAAGAAAAAAAAAATCAGACACTTAACCAACTGAGCCATCCAGGTGACCTCCTCCCAATGTTTGTTTATTTTGGGAGAGAGAGAGAAAGAGCATGCATGAGTGAGAGGAGGGGCAGAGAAAGGGGGAGAGAGAATCCCAAGCAGGCTCTGCGCTTGAAGCATAGGGTTTGATCCAAAGAACCTTGAGATCATGACCTGCACCGAAATCAAGAGACGGACGCATAACTGAGCCACCCAGGCGCCCCTGGAGACGTAGTCTTAACAGCCAGGATTTAGGCCACTTTGCAAGATGCGGAGATTAGAAGCACAAGAATTATCTTCATTCCTGATTAGGATAAGATCTGGGGAGTAATGGAAGCCAGAATATCTAAACTCTCTCTCCTTTCCCCCCCCCCCATTAGCTCGGATTCTTCAAACGCTCCCTCCCGTACGGCACAGCCATGGAAAAAGCTCAACTCAAGCCACCAGCCACCTCTGATGCCTGACTCCTCCCAATCCCAGACTCCCAATCCTCGAGGCCCAGTCCCCCCACCTCAGTCTACTGAGAGGGAGGGGGCTGGGCGCTTCCTGAAGGTGCTGAGGGCCAGGGAGAAGCTCCTCTCCCCAGCCCAGAGACATACTTGAAGGGCCAGAGCCGGGAGGTGAGGAGCTGGGGACCCCCTCCCCCCATGCACTGTGAAGGACCCTTGTTTACACATGCCCTCCTCATGGAGAGGGGAACTCAGATCCAGGGATAGAGGCCCCAGCCTCCCTGCAGCCTTTGAATTTTGGAGAGAGTTTCCTGAAAACAACTTGGAACCAGACCTGGAGAATCCAATCTCAGTTCTCTGGGCCAGATGTGCCACCAGGACGGGCTGTCCAGCTCCAGCCTGCAGAGATCTATTCTCAGCCTTGCCAGAGATCCACCGGAAGCCCCCAGCTAGGAACCTGGAACCTGGGGAGTGAGATCTGGGAGCTCTGGACAGCCCCCATTCTGGTGGGCTGACAAGGAACACTAACCGTGGATGGTGCCCCAGGCCCAGCTCAGGACAGATCCCAAACAAGGATCAATGCTGGCTCAGAACCAGCTCCAAGGGGACTCAGAACTCTGATGGAGCCAGATCGAACCTGGGGCCTGGGGTTGATCTGGGACTCAGACTCAGACATTGGTAACCTAACCAAGCCAATCCAGGACTACATTTGAGCCTGTTCCAGACCTGGGCCTGGAGGCCCCATCCACCTCTGACTCAGAAGAAGTTAGGAATTGCCCCGGACCGTGAAGGGGCCATGATGGCAACAGATCTGGAACATCAGCCTGGCCAGACGGTTCCCCAGAAAAAGGGGAGCCCACTGTCCTCGGCCTGCAGGATTTGGGTTCTGCCCACCAGCTGCACTGACGCTGCCCCTTCTCTCCCTGCCCAACCCCCCTCACCTCAGCTCCGGACATCCGGGACTTATTTAAACTCTGTTGCAAGTGCAATAAACCCGGCCCGGTGCCCCCCACTGACCAGAGCCGGAATTTGTGTCCTACCCACTCTTTTCCAGACCCATCTTGGAGCCAGATGACTCAGTGGATAGGAAATATCTACTCTTCACTCTTGCTTTCCACTGGGAGTCAGGAGTATGACCCCCAGGAACTATAGAACTACTTGTGGGGTTCCCTCCTCTTAGGTGAAAGAGATAATGGGGTGATGGGAGGGATGACTAAGAGGGCTGGACTCCTCCCCCCATCACCCAGCCCCATCAGATCTGGTTCCCAGCACCTCCCAGAGGGAAGGAAAAGAATTCTTTCTCTTTGGGTTTGATCATTAGGGAAGAATGCAAAGAGGGAAGTCCAAGTTGAAGGTGGGGGGAGGTGGTCCAGAAGGCTCACCTGGGCTTCCCTAAATCAGAATAATGAAATGGCTTGAGAGAAAAAGCCACAAAACTAAATCAGAAGAAAGCCAGTTAGGTTTTTGTTTTCATTGCTTATTATATACTGGTAGGCAGAGAGGGTGTTAAATAGTTTGCATAATGTTAGCTCATTTAATTTCTCTGCCAGTAATCCTGTGAAGTAGGTACAATTAACCCCATTTACATGAGGGAAAATTGAGGTCCTGAGAGGTTATATAACTTTCCCAAGGTCACCCAATGAGTGCAAGAGCATAGTAGAATTCAGCCTTGTCTGACTGTGAAAGACCTCATTCTTAACCAACATGCCATAGGGTTTAGGTCTTTAAAGAGAAACCAGAGGAAGGGATCCCCTTGGGGTCCTCTGTCTTTTCAAGGCCTGTCCTAATGTGTCACAAGAGGAAGGAGGGGGTGCAGAAATTCTAATGGATTATTGGAGGCAGATGTCCATGCCCTGCTAGACCAGAATCCAGCCACCAGAGGGCAGCATAGCCACAAATTTGTGGGAATTTGGGGATGGAGGGTGCGTGAAGCCCATCTCATTCCCTTTCCCCATCACCAGGGTTATTCATTGTAACTTAGTCGCCTGCCTAGCAGTGCTCACATCACCTTAAAAATATCTCTCCTGCGAGACCAAGGCTGTTGCACACTCCAATCTGTGACTGCTTGATAATTCTGTACCCTACAACCTCTTCCCAGAACCCATAAATGAAGAGGGACCGATAAGGAAGAAGAGACCTAGTGAGGCCGAGAGCTACCCAGTATTTCCAATGATTGCAGCTGAAGCATAACAAGGCACTGGGAATTCTCAAGGAAGGAAATCTCATACTCCCCTTCTTGGCGGAGGGGTGGCATTGGCATCATTTAAATTCCAGGGGCCAGATCTGAGATTTCTTACGCTATCAGCAGGAGGAAGTGAGGAGGGGAAGTGAACTGTGACTACAAGGCCGGGTCCTGGGTGCATCTGTGTAGTGCCTTTACCTTTTGAGTCTCAGAGAGTGACAAGGTCTCTCCTGAGGGTGCACAACGTAAGGAAGAAATTCCTCAGGCTCAGAAATGCTGCAGTTGTAATCTAGCACCAGGCTTTCTGTGCCTGAACTGTAATCCTAAGACTCTGGTCTTTTTTTCTTCCAAATCTCCCAGCCCTTCCAGAGAATGTCTGCCTCTCATCCTGGGACTTGAGTGATCCAGAGGGACAGGAGGGTAGGGGGCCAGGAGGCCTGCACCCTCTCCTTATCTGTTTGTGTGTAGATGGAAAGGAGGCCCTGGGAAGGGAACAGAGCAGCTGGGGGTGCAGGGAGGGGGAGGGGGCTCAGGAGAGGCAGCTGGCAGGCGGGAAGCTGATCTGGGGGTCTCAAGTTTCTTGACATCAATTAGAGCAACCAGCCTGGGCTCATTAGTAGCCCGGGGTGCAGGGCTCATCAATAATGAATTCACCCCACACACTGCCCCCACCCCCAGCTGCCTGCAAGGTCACCCCGCCCTCCAGCCAGCTGCCTCACCTTGGTAAGCTAAGCAACCCCTCTTCTGAGAGGTCTCTTCTGAGACCTCCCTAACTCAGAGTCCCTGGGAACAGCGTGGGATGGTGGACAAGTCAGAGAGGGCAAAAGGGTCTGTATCACCAATCAACCACCCCAAATGCTGACTTTTTTTTTTTCTCTGAATTCACCAAGGAGGAGAAAGAATGGGAAGAGAGAAAGAAAGGTGGGTGGGGGCTGGGAGGGGGGAAGCCAGATAACAGGGCCTGGGGAGAAGCAGGCTTTGTGATACTATCGATGAACAATATGGTGGCAGGTTGAAGCAGGAGTTACAAGACTTCCTCTGATTGGCTCAGAGACCCTACATTCTCCCCCAAGGCCACAGTTGGGCAGCAAGGCCATAATCCCCTGAGAGCTCTGGACCTTTGGTTCAGAACAAGGCCAAGGCATTGAAACCCCCAGCATTCTCTTGCCCTTGAGCTAGAACATCTTTTTGTCAAACCAGATCAGTAGGGTAAAGGCAAGAGACTGCTGAAGCTCAGAAGCAGGAATCTGAAGTTCTTGTACCTTGATTAGTTATCTAGTCCCAAATTCCCTGCTGAATCCAGGAATACCAGTCCCCAGTCCCCTTCCCTGACTGTTCCAAGACTACAGTCTCAACAGCCTTCTACCAACCTCTTCCTCCACCCTCCTTAAATCCCAAGCGTTCTAGTTCCCAGTCACACCTCCTTTCCCTCTGGCTGGGGGCTGGCCTGGAGCTGGCTGTGTGGCATTCTGGGAAGTCCTCCTGCCGCCCTCCCTCTTGGGGCAGGTATAGACAGGTCCGGGCTGTAGCAGCTGCGTCTTCCCCAGACACTTCACAGACTCCCAGACTCCAGCCTCCTGCTGGGGTCCCAGTTGCCCACCTCTAATCAAGTCCCCCTGCGGGTCCTTAAAATACATCCAGTGTCTTGTACTGCCCCCTGACACTCCCCAGCCCATGCATTCTTCCCTGTTCTCCAACCTCCCCTCCACCTCACCACACACACTAGTCCTCTTGAATCCACACTCACCTTAGTGAACCACTGGGTTCAGGCCCTAATAACTGATGGATGCTCCGATCCCCACCCCAATTCAGGTCATCTCTATAGGGCTGAGCCTCAATTCTGGATCCTCTATTATCTTCTGATTGCCCTGATAATCTCGGTAGCAAGCTTCTTTTTCCACCTCTTTGAGTCCATTGATTGCACTCTCATCAGTCAGACCTTCCCTGAGGACCTAGGCATTTGAACCCCAGCCAGAGATCAACCTGGGACCCATCTTCAGCCCCACATTTCACCTCTGAAACCCACGCCCCAGGCATCCTGCTCCAAAATCAAGGAAACAAAGGACCTTAACATTCCCTGCACTCCCCCGCCAACCCTGCCCATCCTGTCACTCTGGAGAGGATCCAGGTGTCCCACCCACCCCAGGCCCCATCCCTCCCCGGAGTACTGAGGCACCCCCCACCCTATATCAGCCCGTGACCAGACTTTCTGCCCTCAGACGCAGCCCTTCCCGGGAACCCAGGCGTCTTAGTCCCCAGTTTCCTCCATCACCTCACACTGTCTTGTAGATGGCTTGTTCCCCCAGCCCTGGCTGCTGTGACACCATAAATCCGGGAGACCCAGGGACAGCCAGTAGGAGACGAAGGGGCGAGGAGCCGCCAAGACGCCCCCTCACGGAGCCCAGGGTGCCCGGGTTCCCCCTCCTCCCGTCTTCACCTGCTGCGGGCTCCGCCCCCGCTCCGCCTGGGCCGGCCTCTGCTCCTCCCCCGACTCCTCCCCCTGTACCCCCAGCCCGGCCAGAACGGCCCCCGGGACAGAGCGACGCGGAACCCCGGGCGCCTGGGTCCCCAGCATGATCCTCGGTGAGTGGGCTCTGCGGCTTTGGGCTCCGGGCTCCTGGGTCCCTCTCAGTAGGTCACCCCCCCCAACCTCCCGGCACCGCGGTGACTGCGGCCGCCCGTCAGCGACAGGTTCCCCCTCCCCCTTCATCTGGCTCCACATCTGGGGGGGTCCTCCCTCTTCCCTTCTTCCCCAAGCTGCCGTTTCTCCGGGTAATTTAGGGAGTGGTGAAGGAGAGAGCAGAGCCGAGGGAGACCCCCGCCCCATAATGAGGATATTGCGTATTCATGAGGCTCATGAATATTATATGACGGTCTACGAGAGGCTGGGGGAGAGGGCTGGTGCTGGCCTAGTGGAGTTGAGGGAAAGGTTCTGACCCGTACCCCCGACACACAGACGTCCTCCCCCACCCGAAGCTCAGACATTCCGACATCCTTCTGGGCCCAGGATAAGAGGGAAAGGAGGAAGTGGGGGGCGGGCGGGGAGAAAATGGTGGGTGTAGCTTCGAGGTGTGTGTGGTGGGAGGTGGGAACCTGAGGGCTGGTGATAAGGGGGCTGGGTACAAGCAGGGGTGGGGAACTGTCCTTCCCGGGGCCCCTGCAGCTCGGATCCTGTCTCCGCAGCCATCCTGCCCCAACACGCCGGGACCTGCCCCGCTCTCTCCTAGCTCTGGCTGCCTGGGCCCTTCCTTCCCAGCTTCCTTCTTCTTCCTTCTTCCCCCACCCCTACCCCTGCCTTGGGCCAGGGGCACCAGGAGACAAGGGGCAATGGAGAGAGTAAGGATGGGGGAGGGTATCTCCCGCGGGACTCTGACAACCCTTCAGCCACAGCCACCCCATCCTCATGACCTACATCGGAAGGGAGCCCCGGGGTGGGGGAGGAGAGGGACTAGCTGTGCGTCTGGACTCCTCAGCTCCAGGGGCTCCAGGCCCCTGCCTCCACAATAGTAGGCCAGCCTGCTATGTCCTCTGACCTCTGACCTCTGCCCTGGTTAGGCCGGTTCCTGGGCCCTCTTTATGGTGGGAGATGACCCCCCCCCACCAACAACCAGACCCAGACACCTGTGGTCTCCCTGCTTCCCAATGGGGACACCTGGCCCCATGCCGGTGCCCCAGGGCTTGCCTGGCTCCTGCCTCAGCCCTCTTCTAGGTCTCTCTGCAGTTGACTCTTTTGCTTCCTTTCTTTTGTTTGACCCCTGTTGACTTCCCACTAGTGGTCTTTCTCCCCTTCTGCCCTCCTTCCTCCATCCCTTTCTCTCCCCCTCTTGTGTCTCCTCACCCCTCATTGGGCTGCTTCACCCAGCACTCCATCATCCCTATTCAATGAATGAGGGAACAGAGGTGTGAATGACTGGTGCCTGCCTCCTTCCCATGAGTCTCTCCAGCAAAGAAGAGACTCCCCGCCCAATGAGGAAGACTATCCCCACTCTAAAGTGACCCTCGCCGTCACATCTTCGACTCAGGTCCCCAGAGCACAGGCTCCACATTCTTCCAATGTGTGCAATCCCTGCATGTTGGCCTCACCCTGGACGCAGGGTGCCAAAGGGAGCATCGTGCATATCCAGAACAGGCCAGTGTGAGCCACACTTCCCCTGATCAATGGGCTCTGAAAACAACCTCAGAGACCTGCTCAAGCTTGACCAAGACCCCACCACAGGAAAAATGCCTGGATCCGCCAATCGGACCCCACAACACACACACTCCCTGATGTGGGACAGGACACTATAGTTAACTCCCTCCTTGTGTCCACCTACAAAGGGCCAGGAAGCCTGCTGCACATTAGCCCTCTGTGAGGAAGGAGAGAGGGAGAAAGCTGTCAGCCAGGGCAGCTCAGCCCCCCACCTGCACCCCCACCCCCACCTTCCAAGCCATGCCATTGTAAGGTTTTCAGGTTCCAAATACTGAGGGCTACTGAGTCCACATACATGGTGGCCCTGGCCAGCAGATGGGGCCTAGCCTACCCTCTTAAGATCTAGACTGTGGGCCTAGGTTTCAGCAAATGATGGTTCTGGGCTCAGTTCCTTGTTCTGGGCCTTTCTTACTGTCCTCTCCAACTGGGTCCCAGAAGAGAAGGGGCACTGAAGGAGGCCCTTTCCCGTCAGGTTGGGAAGATTTACCAGGGATCTTCCCTCTCTCCCTTCCTGGGCACCTCCTCCCTTTAGGCCCTGCCCCCGCCTACATCCACCTTGGGGTTATTAAGGAGGATGTTTTAAGTAGTTGTTCATAACCGTCCCCTTGTTCCTTTCATCTTTGACTTCAAAGGCTTTCCAGCTCTCAACCTGCCTCCTGTCCAGATGAGGGAAACCGAGGCAGAAAGGACCAGAAACATGGGATTTGGTCAAGAAGGCAAGACTCAGGAGTTCAAGGCTCTCCCTTCGATCCCCAATTTTAGGCACTGCTGGGGAGGGAGAAGAGAAAAAGAGATGGATTAGAGATGAGATCCCAGTCCAGACTCCAATCCAGTTCCTCCCTTGGCCCCAGAGTCTATTTCCCATCTTAACCCAGTGCTGATCCGGGCTTCTCACCACCTTAGGTGAGGGCCCTAATACAACTTGCAACCCTAACCCCAATCATCTATCTCATCTCACTCTCCCCCTGGCCCAACCTCCAAGACCAGCACTAACCCGTAGCCTTACCCTAACTAACACCCTTCCTGGCTCCAGTTCCTACCAGACACGACCGCTTCCCTGAGCCAGCTCACAGGCAGACACTCCCATTCTTTACCAAGAGGGCTTGAGGCCCCAGGCCTGACCTAAGACAGCCAAGGGGCTGGGACTCTGACTTGGCCAATTTTTCTGGGAAAGGGAGGAAGAAAAAGACCAGACCTGGGTGGGAAGAAAAGAGTTGGATGTGGCTTGGTTGTGGCTCGGGGCTTGAGGGGAAATCTGAGCAGGATCAAAGTGCCTGGGGCTAGGTAGGACCTCGAAAGGGACAGACAGACATCCATCCAAGGGTCTGAGAATTCACCCCCTGCCTCCCTCTAAGGTGCATTGGGAACTGTCTTGAATAAAGCATTTGGCAGTTCCCCCACAGAGCTGGGTGGGGCTCTGTCTGCTGGAGGTAATTACTCTAATGAGCTTCCCTCTGGAGGGGCCTGTCCCAGCCAGGCCCCAGCTCCTCCCTGCCCTGCCTGACTTGTGTGCTATGCAAGGACACGCGCATGCCTGTGTACACACACACACACACCAGTTCACTCTCCTGCCCCCTCCAAACCTGCCCAGAGACCTCACCTAGCCAGATGTCAGGAGCCCTGGGTTTCCTGCCTCATTTCCTGCTTGCCCAGGGCTTACCGTGCACCTGCCTTTCCCCCCAGTACCCCATCCCTAGTCTACCTCCAAAAGCGTAGGGCTTGAAAGCCCTATCTCTGGAGCCAGACAGGTTCACATCCCTCACTAGCTGTGTGACCTTGGTCAAGTAATTCCCCCTCTCAAAGCTGATTGTCCTCATTGATAAGAGGAGGACTCATTCATTTAGCAACCATTCATTGAGCTCCCTTTGTGGCAAGCCAGCAATTTACATAGATTCTTTCAATCCTCTCCAGGGCTCCTTGAGGTGGTACTGTTGTTCTCATTGGCCAAATGAGCTAGTTAACCAGCTCTTGAGCAGTGGAGACAACCTCAAGGAGATTGTGTATGTCTAGTGCCTGGCACATAAAGAGCCCTCAAAAAGTAGCAACTATTATGAGGATCCTGGTCAGCTCAGTCGGTTAAGCGTCCAACTTTGGCTCAGGTCATGATCTCGAGGTGGTTTTGGGGGGCTCTGTGCTGACAACTCAGAGCCCGGAGCCTGCTTCGGATTCTGTCTCCCTCTCTCTCTGCCCCTCCCCCACTCATCCTTTGTGTGTGTGTGTGTGTGTGTGTGTGTGTGTGTGTGTCTGTCTGTCTCTCAAAAATAAACGCTAAAAAAAAAGTGGCAACTATTAGTATTCTCAGAAAAGGGGAGAGGGGACTGAGGCTTGGGCCACGTGAAACAAGACCTCTGCTTCTGCCCACTCTGCCCATGAACTGCCAGCTGCCACTCGCCCCGTCCCATAGCTCAGTAGACCCAAAAATGGGGAGGCAAACGAATCTCCAGTTACTCACCTTGCTTCCTTGCCTCACTCCACCTTCATTTCAGCCCTTCCTCTCTGCTTCTCTCCCCTCTCTCTTTCCCTCCAGCGTTCTTGTCCTGGAGAAGATGAGTAGCTGGCCATAGGGAACTAATTTCGCTGTTTTCCTCCAACCCCAGAAAGTGCAAGGACCTTACTTTCCCCTTCCTCTCCTAGAACAAGATGGAAGCATGTGTTTGGATCTCCATCCCTTCTGAGTGAGACGGGAGTCCTTTGGGGTCATGGAGCAGTGAAAGAATTTGCGACAGATCTTGATTTAAATCCCAGCTCTGATACTTCCAGGCTAGGTGATGCGAGCCAAAGTTTTTAACTTCTCTGAGCCTCAGTTTCCTCATAAGCCACATGGAAGAAATAGAATCAGCTACCCCTCTAGAAGCATAGCTGCCCTCAGAGATTAAATGTGATAATACTCAGAACTCAGAACCCGACACCTAGCGGCTCCACAATACATGTGTTTTCTATTGCCTTTTCCAGAACTCATCTCTCTCTTCTGAGATGGGTGCTTGAGGGGCTTCAGAGAGTCTAGAAGTGGGGAAAGGGACACGGAGCTGAGCTGCTCTGGGGCGGGGCAAGTGCCAGCCCCAAACCAGCTGCTAGGGGTGGGTGCTGGGTGACGGGGACTCTGGGAGCGGTCAGGTTTCTCTCACCATTCCTGATGCTGCCCAGGTCTCGTTAAGGCTGCCCTGGTCTGGTGTGCCAGGCTTGGGCGGCGGGGGGGGGGGGGGGGGGGGGGGGGGGGGGGGGGGGGGGGGGGGGGGGGGGGGGGGGGGGGGGGGGGGGGGGGGTGTTGTGCAGCAGGGAGGAGCCCTGAGGGGCCAGACCAGGAAGGGGAGATGGTCAGACTGCCCCTCAGACTATCTGTCCCTCCCTTCTCTTTCCCTTTCTTGCTCTCTGCTCTCTTTGAGTCTTTCTACCTTGGTGTCTAGTTCTGTGTCCGGCTATTCCATAGGGTCTCTTTCTCTGTCTCATTTCACTCTCTTCCATCTCTCCATTGTTCACTATCCTTTTCTCTCTCAGTATCTCTGTCCCTTTTCTCAATCACTCACTCCGGCTTCTGTCATTTTTTCCCATTCTCTCTCACTCACTTTTGTCTGTCAGTCTACCTGTCTCTGTCTCTCTCTCTCTCTGCTCTCCACCTACCCCATCCCGACTCTGAGATGGCAGAGGAGGGAATGGACACTGGGTGTGTAGACCCCCAGCCGCTCAAGGGCCAAAGCCAAGCATCCTGCCCTTTCCTTCAACCCTTAGCCCTCTAGAGCCTAAGCTCCCAGCAGTCTTGACCTCAGGTACCCTGGCCACCCACCCTGGCAGAAGAGCCAGACCCCTCCAGACCTTTCTGGACCAGCTCCCTGCCCCCAGCTGTGCCTGAGCCCTCCCCACCCCCTCCCTCTCGCCTCCGATTCCCTAATCCCTGCTCCCCCGCCCTCCCCTCTGCCCCACTTTTCCAGGACTCTGATTGGCTGATTCTACTGACTGGACTTGGGGGGGAGGGGGCTGGCAAGGGAGGGGGCAGGGGGCAGAACCAAGGGAAGGGGACGCTGTCAGGCCCAGGCCCCTGGGGGGCCAGGGCCAGGCCACTGCCTGGGGGCAGCAGGCACCAGAAACTGAAGGTATGCAAAGGGGCAGTCTCTGTGGAGGGAGCAGGAAAGGATCCTGGGGTACCCTCTGCCCCAGTAAGGTCAAGGGAGGACGGGGCCAAACTCACAGCCTCCTGGCTTTGCCTTTGTTCCTGGGAACCCCTGGTGCTGGCAGGGGGTTGTCAGAGCTGGAAAGGGCAGCCAGAATTCCCTGACTGGTAGACAGCGAGGTCGCAGAAGAGAGCTGGGTTAGCAGAAACCCAGAGGGGTCCTGAGGGCCTTCGATCCACCCCCACTGGAGCCTGGCAAGGTTCCTCCCATGGCTCTGAGGGGAGGAGAAAAGATTTCAGGGGAGGGTGGGTAGTGGAGTGGTTGGCCTGGACTTTCATTTCCCCTTGGGGTCAGACCCAGGCATTCCCCTCCCAAAGACCGGGGTGGTGGTTCCTCCTGCAGCACTGGAACTGAACACTCCCAGGGAGCCCAAGAGGTTTGGGGGAAGACAGGATGGTTGGGAGAAGGGGCTCTGAGAATGGGCCCAGGCAGTCCACCTCCTCGGCAAAGGCCGCTCACCTGTCACCTACCCCCGGCGATGTCAACAATTAACTTAAGAACAACTAGGACAAATTACAGCCTGAGAGACTCAACAGCCTTGAGCCAAATCTAGACCTCAATATTCCCCTCTGGGCAGTGGGATGAATCACCCACCTGACCCTGTTCTCTCTGGGGTGAGACCTAGCCTTTGGGATTCCTTGGGGGAAAACAGAACAGAAGAAGGGAGCAGCCAGAGCCGTGGGGCCCCCTGAGTCCTTCCTGCTGATCCGGCAGAGAACGTCTGTGCTTTTCCTGGGTTTGTAAAATGCCTAAAGGTCTTGGGGGAGGGAAGCTGGAGAAGGGAGAAGTGAAAACCACCCAGAAGGGAAGGACTGGTCTGCACCCTCCCCTGGGCCCACAGGGCACTGTGCTCCATTGCTCCGGAGCCAGCCAGCAGGGGAAGTGTGTGCTCAGGGGTCACACTTCTAAGTGTGGGGGCCCCAGCTGAGGAGTGGGACAGACAGGTTTGGGTGGGGCTCCCAAGCTTCGACCTTCCTGCCCCACGTAATGTTTTCTCTGCCCTTCAGGCAGCCTGAGCCGGGCAGGGCCCCTCCCTCTGCTTCGGCAGCCCCCCATCATGCAGCCCCCACTGGACCTCAAGCAGATCCTGCCCTTCCCACTGGAGCCAGCCCCCACCCTGGGCCTCTTCAGCAACTACAGCACTGTGAGTAGCAGCCTGCCTGGCTACCCTACCCTCCTGAGACCCTGGCTCCTTCCTTCACTCTCACTCACCCCTGCCCTCTTCTCCTACCCAATTCCTTATCTCTTCTTAAAGCCCTGTCTCCCCAACTTCTAGTCTCTAGTCAGTTACAAGCATTGTTGGCTCTCTGGTATACTATTAACAGCAATAACAATAATAGTTCCTATTTGCTGAGCCAGCCCCTGTGCTATGTGTTTTATATGAATCTCACTAAATCCACCATCTCGAGAAGGAATGAGACCCAGACTGAGGATTGTGACTACAGGGAGGTGGGAGGGTGACAGGTGCTGAATCCAGAGGGAAGAGATAAGCAGGGTCACAAGCCTGCCTGTTTGTGAATTCTAGCTCTCCAGAACCCACAGCTGGGTGGGGAGGAGCAGTGGGGTAGGGCTTAGAGGGCCAGCAGAGTTGTCTAGATTTAATACAGTACGAAATAGGGAGCCGTTATCCATTGCTAAGCAGCAAAAGGACTGTCAGAGCCGTGTTTGAGGAAGATGAGTGGGCCAGCGGATGAGAGGAAGCAGAGGCTCAAGGAGGCTGTCCCACCAATGCGGGCCTAAAGGGAGGCCTAGGAGGCCAGGCTGGGCCAGTGGTCGTGGCCGTGAGTGTGTAGAAAGGGGGAGGGGCAAGGTGTTTCCAGGGAAATATTCAAAGGCCACGATCACCAACTGGTATTTGAGGGTAGGGGAGAAGAGAGAGGAGGAGTCAAGGCTGAGTCCAAGAATCAAACCTCTATGGCTAGGAGGAAGAAATCACTTTGACAGAGGCAGGGGCTTGGAAGAGGAAGCTGGTCTGGGGTGGAGCTGTGGAGCTCACTTTAGGACATGGTGCGTTGGTGAACCAGTGGGACATTGAGCCAAAAATGTCCAGCGGACAGTTGGAATTTGGGTCCTGGAAAGTGGGCTAGAGCTAAAGGTTTGGGGGAAGTCAGCTTTATTCAACTCAAATAACCCACAATCAAACCATATTGAGCTACAAACGTGTACTGAGTTTCAGCTATGCGGCAAGCACTGCGGTAGATGTTTCTCTCTCTGATCTCATTTCATCTTCGCCACAACCCAACAAAGCAGGCATTGCTATTCCTGTTTCACATATGGAAAGACAGAGCTAAAGCTTGGAAGGGTTTAGTAATTTATGTAGGTTGACATAGTATGTGCCTAAGTTATGATTTGAACCCACAGCGTTTGACTCCAAATGGAGTTCTCTTTATACCACAGAGGCTTCCTCCAAAGTCCTCCCAAAGAATCCAAACCAACACCTGCCCTGTACTCTGGGGTTTACAAAGTATCTTTCATATCTCAGTCTTTATAGCAACCCTCTAGAGTAGCTATTGTTTAATCTGTTTTACAGATGAGAAAATTGAGTACTAACTATAAGCAAGGCACTATTCTGGATAGAATAGAGATATGAGGGTAAATATGATATGGGTCCAATTTTAAGGGTCTGTGGGCTTTTTTTAATGTTTATTTTTGAGTGAAAGAAACAGAGAAAGCACAAGGAGAGAGACGGAGGAGAATAGAGGATCCCAAGTGGGCTGCTTGCTGACAGCAGGAGAGCCCGATGCGGGGCTCAAACTCATGAACCCATGAGATCATGACCTGAGCTGAAGTCAGATGCTTAACCGACTGAGCCTCTCAGGCCCCCTTGTGGCTTTTTTTTTAAATGTGTGTTTACTTATTTATTTTTGAGAGAGAGTACAGGGAACATAGAGAGGGGGGGAGTGAGGGAGAAAGAATCCCAAGCAGTCTCCACTCAGCAGTCTCCGCTCAGTCAGTGCAGAGCCTGATGTGGGGCTCGAACTCAGGAACGGTGAGATCATGTCCTGAGCTGAAATCAAGAATACAATGCTTAACCGACTGAGCCACCCAGGCACCACTGAGATGGTCCAGTCTGGAAGGAGCTTCTATTCATGGGAGAAATACAGACAGGTATGCAGCAATCCAGAATGCAAAACAGAGGCAGAGTTATAAATATTGTGACAGAGAAACCAATGATGGTTCAAATGAACAAAAAAAAATTTCTTGAGCACCTACTATGTACTATGTGCTGGGCACTGTACCAGGTGTCAGGGACACAGGACTCCGCCTGTGCCTTTGGGGAACTCATGTTTAGTAGGAAAGATAACAAGTTCACAGTTACCCTATAGTGTGAAAAGAGCTGAGTCAGAGGCAATAGCTTGTATGGGAGCTCAAAGGGGTGTCAGAAAAGACTTGCTGAGTGAGATGGTGCCTAAGGGACCCACTGGAACTGAGCAGGAGAAGGAGAACACAGGAAAAAAGACTTCAGCCTGGAGCAGGTGACATATGATTTGGGCTTTGAAGAAATATTAGTAGGATTTTAAAAGGGGCCTTAGAGAACTTTCCAGACTGAAGCAAATATCACGGAAAAGAGCTAGAAAAGAGCACTTGAGGAAGGACAATTGATTCCATTTGACTAGAGCAGAAGGTGCTGGGAATAGGTTCCCCCATCTACACACCTCATTTACACTTTCCCCCATTTTTTTAAATGTTTATTTTTGTGTGTGAGAGAGAGAGAGGGAGAGAGACAGAGTGTGAGCAGAAGAGGGGCAGAGAGAGAGGGAGACACAGAATCTCAAGCAGGCTCCAGGCTCTGAGCTGTCAGCACAGAGCCCGACGCGGCGCTCCAACTCATCAACCACGAGATCATGCTCTGAGCTGAATTCCAAAGCTTAACCCACTGAGCTGCCCAGCCACCCGTCATTTCCCCCATTTTACAGATGAGGAAACACAGACCTGGAGAGGTTAAGTGACTTGCCCAAGGTCACGAAGCTAGTCAATTCACATGGAGAGTTAAGGGTTTCTCACTCCCCCAGGGCTCATGGCTCCACTGCCTCCAGTAAGGACTAGCTATTTAAAGCCATGCGCGCTGATGAGCTTGGAGAGTGTGGCAGGGTGTTGGGCAGCCCCAGCGCTGGCATCTGACTGGCAGGATTTTAATTGACATTCCAAAAGCACTGGCTGTGTGACCTTCGGCAAATGGCTTCACTACTCTAAACCTGAATTTGACCAGAGAGTAATAGTACCAACTCACAAGGCTGTTGTGAGAGTCGTATTACATAATCAAAATATCTAGCACAAAGTGTTTGCTGTTAGCTGCTATGGTTATTATGTTATTGCTATTATTTTTATTTCAGAGAGGACCAGAGAGTGGAAGGTAGCATAGCCAAGGCCCCCGCATTTTGGAATAAGCAGAATTAGGCAGTGGGTATAGGAAGAGGCTCCAGCAAAGGAAATGGAGGAGCTACTGGAGGGGGTGGGGACGCACCCTGGTTCCTGTAGAGTTGGAGAAGCCAAGGGAGAGAGTGTGGCGGGCTGCATCCATAGTGTCAAATTCTGCAGGGGAATGAGGACTGCAGAAAAGCGGCAGACAGACCGTTGGCAGTACTGTGCAGCAGTTAAGTACATGGCTTTGGAGTCAGGCTGCCCAGGTTTAAATTCAAATCCCAGTTCAGCCACTTACTAGCTTATGACCTTGGGCAAATTATTTAACCTCCCTAAACCTCAGTTCCTTCATCTATAAAATGTAGATAATAATGGTACTTATTCTGAATAGTGATTGTGAAGATTAAAGTAAATAATCCATGTGAAGAGCTCAGTACAGGGGCTGGCACATTCCAAGGGCTCCACCAACATTAGGTGGTGGTCTTACTATTCATGGCTAATAGATTCTGGACTAATACAATACCTCCAGATCCCTCTCCTACTGGGGCAGTTCCTACCCTCTAGACCATTCGCTGTATTATGCTTTCCTCTGCCCTTGGATGTCCCTCATTGTCTCCCAAAGACAGCCTCTCTCTATACTCAGTTCCCCGCTTCACTCATCTCTCTGTCCTAGATGGAATGGGAGAGGGTGAGAACCAGAGATGAGAGAGCGGGAAACCAGAGAGGATGAGGAGGTGTCTGGGGGAGTGGGCTGTTCTGCCCTCCAGCCCCTGAACCCCCAGTGCTGCTCCTACTTGGCCGCCAGAGGGCAGCAAGTGCACGAAACATAAGCTCTTTGCGAACCTAGCTGTCCAGCAGGTGGCGGGCGAGGGGAGGAGATAAGAAGAGGTTAGGGACGATGTCCCCAGGCTGAGGTCGCTTCTGCTCTAGGCGCCTCCCAGCTCCACTGTTCAGAGGAATCACTGAGAGCAGGGCCTGATACCTAGGTACCTGGGCTCGATTTCGCATCCCTAGTAAGGGAAGTGACATGTAAAAAGGGTACAGGGGTCGTGTGCAGAGGGAACACGAATCTGGGGGCTCGGAAGAGAGGCTGTCGACAAGGGAGGGAGGGACAGGGAGGAAGGGATGGAAGGAAGAAGTGTCCGAGCTAGACAAATGGAGTCGTCCATAGGACTGGTGGGGACACTGGATCCAGCAAGGATCCTCAGTGGAGGAAGCCAAGGTCACCTGGTCAATGCTTGGCCGCCGGACCGAGCGGCCCCTCACCAGGACAAGGTCTACCACCCTGGAACGAGTTATCGGGATACAGACACCCTCTCCTCTCCTTTTTTCACTCTAGCCCCCCTTCCTCCTTCTCAAGCTCCCTAGCCCCGCCCCCGTTTGCGGCCCGCCCTCGGCCCCGCCTCCGGGGCGGGCCCCGGTCCCGGCCGGCAC